>NC_064866.1:35858311-36164561 GCF_024139225.1 Suncus etruscus
AATAGCCCTTGAATACCACTTGTGTGTTCCCCTTCCCCCAGCCAAAAAAGTTAAAACTTAAGTCCCTACTAAAACTTTCACATAAATATTTATAAAACTAAAAGCAACCACATCACACGTCAGCCCACAGTGAATGGATAAATAAATGGTGGTTTATCTATTTTATGCCACGCTACTCTGAACAATAGAAGTGAATAAACTTGAATAAATATATCTCAAAATAAGTACTCTGGGGGCTGGAGAGATAGCACAGCGGTGTTTGCCTTGCAAGTGGCCGATCCCTGGACCTAAGGTGGTTGGTTCAAATCCCGGTGTCCCACATGGTCCCCCATGCCTGCCAGGAGCTATTTCTGAGCAGATAGCCAGGAGTAACACCTGAGCATAGCCAGGTGTGGCCTAAAAACAAAAACAAAAGCAAAAAATAAGTACTCTGTGTCAAAGAAGGTAAGAAAAACATATATTCAGCATGCTTTATGACTCATTTATGAAAAAGTCTAAAAACTAGGGACAGAAAGAGAATTCAAAGGGCTAAAGTGTATGCCTAATTTATGGGGATGTTTCTTGGCACCCCATAGTCACCTGAAAAATCATGGGTGACCCTGATGATCCCCAAAGTTGCTGGTCCCAAGCAGCAGTGGGGCATACTATGAGTTGCCCTAGGATTTCTCAAAAAAAAAAAAATGTTTTTCAACTACTAAGAAGACTGAAGGAAATAATACTAGAGTTGCAGTGCATACCTCCCATGTGACTGACCTGGATTCAATTCCCAGTACCACATGGTGCATTGAACATCCTGGGTGCTGCCCTAGAGACCCCCAATACCATAAGGTGTCCAAGGAGAATGGAAATTCCAGAACTGCAGAGAAGCAAAGCATTCTTGAGACCATGCCAACTTCAATTGACTCTTAGAATCATTAGTGGGTCCCATACATCCTAAACACTGTTGGATGACCCAAAAAATGCAAACTAGTGTGTATGAGAAGAAGGCAAGAAGAGGAAAGAATACAAAGGGCACATGAAGCTCTGGGGGCTGACAAATAAAATCATTCTCTTCATTCTGATGGTTTCATAGATGCATATATAGGTAAAAACATAACAAAAACCTGTATTTAAAATAAGTCAACTTACTGAGTGTTATGCCTCAATAAGTCTTACTGATTATTATCTAAACTGTATTTTAATCCACATTATATTATGATTGCATATTTCATAGTATAAGATGCCTGAGTGAAGAAACAGTGCAATTAGTTTTTTTTTAAGTAGGGGGTCAGGAGAGATCTGAAATTTAGAGCAGACACCTGTTTAAAATTAAAATTTTTTAATTTGGGGCTGAAGAGTTAGCATAGCCATAGATCATTTGCCTTGCATGCAGCCAACCGAGGATGCATGGTGGTTTGCTTCCTGATATCACATACGGTTCCTTGAGTCTGCCAGGAGTGATTTCTGAGCACAGAGCCAAGAGCAACTCATGAGTGCTGCTGAGTGTGACCCAAAAGGCAAACACCCTACCTCCATGCTATCTCTCCGGCCCCTAAAATTTTCAATTATTTCTTCTCAGAGCCTGTTCTACAAATACTTGATATTCAGAAGAGAACTCCAACTACAGAGTTGAAAAATGGTAGAAAGTTAATAGAAAACGCAACCTATTTGGGTAACATCCCCAGTACTTAGGCAAGAAGTACATGACTAAAAATTGTTGGTGACTCAGAGAAAAAGGAGAAAGGGAATGATTAAAAACATATAACCATTATGGCAACATGAGAATGCGTTTAAAACCAACCAAATGTTTGGCTGGAAGTGATCATTCTGAACCTTGGATATTGCGAATGTGTTGGTGGCAGCTAGAAGAATCCCATTGAGGACTGTCATGAATGGGAATTGGAAACCCAAGAAGTTACAGTAAGCCAAAGTGCCCAATCATGAAGAAGTAGGGAAGGGAACTAAGTAATTGGGAGTAGAGGGAAAGCAAAACTCTATGGAGTCATTTCAGTGTGTGTGTGTGTGTGTGTGTGTGTGTGTGTGTGTGTGTGTGTGTGTGTGTGTGTGTGTGTGTGTGTGTGTGTGTCCAGAGCACAGCTGAACTTCACTAGCTGAATTATCCTGTATTCACAACAGCTTCTGTGTTTGCTTCTAGTGGATATAAGCAAATTGCTCACTGAAATCTATCAGCAGATCTATCCCACACCCCACCATATCTCCTACTATGGAAGGATGAAAAATTTGGAGTCCAAGAGTTAGTAGTCATTTTATTCTACTATATGAAAACCTAGGTTTTCAAGCCTGTAGCTCATAGGGAATTGCTCTTTAAAAGAATCTGAGAAGAACCAAAAACCAAACTAAAACAAATAACGCCATGTCTTAGAAACTGGAGGGATAGCATAGCAATAGAGCATTTGCCTTGTACACGGTTAACCAGGAACAGACCCAGATTCAATCCCCAAACATCACATATGTCCTCCGAGCCCTCCAGGAGAAATTTCTGAGCATGGAGCCAGGAGTAATTTCTGAACACTTCCGGGTATGACCCAAAAACCGAAAAATAAAATAAATGTTCTCTTCTATGTGGTCAGAACTTCAACAATTAACTTGAGTGCTCATATTTTACCATATATACTGAAAGAATAAAATTGAAACAATACTGAAAATGATTAGCTACAGCTCTTGTCAAGGATGACATTTCCATTACTAAAGCATTACATGTTTTTCACGTTGCTCAAATAGACAGGCGTTGATACAAGTAAATGTTGCGTGTTCGTTATAATTGTTCGAGGCTCAAAAGTTGTGGTATATAAAATAACAAGGCAAGGGAATGGGAGACATCAAATGATGGCAGTATTGCCCCTGGATTAAAGAAGTAAGACTTGCAAGTAAGGGAGAGAAGAAAATAGGGAGTAATGAGGATGATGAGGTAGACTGTAGGTTATCTAAAAATATTGGTCAAGAGTCTTAGTCATTTTGCTAATGTAGAGATGAGATTACTGTATAAAGAAAAAATAAACTATGATGAAAAATTTAGCTTTGTCATTTTATGTGCAATTTATACATTTTTTATAAATTCCTTTTTTTCCAAATAAATAATTACTTCTATATGGGTCTGGATGATAGTATAGATAGGGTATTTTCTTGGCACATGGACAATCCTGCTTCAATCCCCAACACCCCATATGGTCCCCTGAGCACTGCCAGGAATAATTCCTGAGTACAGAGCCAGGAGTAACCCCTGAGCAATACCAGTTGAGGCCTCAAAACAAACAAATAAATGAATACTTCCTGAATTTTAATGTTAAATGGAAGTTTAAGGTGTAGCTCAAGTAGATAGAGTAAATGCCTAACATGTGTAAGGCCCTGAGTCTGGAATCTTCTAGCCTAATCTATTAGTGGTCTCTGAAGCACCATCACTACAAAAAAATGTCAACTTGGAATGTTTAGTTATAAATAATCATGCAGAGATTATTAGTGATTTTTGCCTAATATTCACAACTGAATTTTCAGCAACTTATTTCGTCACTTGGATTACTTCAGGATATTCTATTAGTTCTTCATTGTTTCAGAGTTTAGAAAAGAAAACATCTGCATCATGTATCTTTCCCCCCAGGTGAGCAGTCATAACAATAAATAAAAGATAGGAGTTCTAAGAAAATTAAAATTAGGAGACGAAACAGTGGTGCTGTGCTGTGGTAGGGTGTTGTTGACCTAGGTCAGACTATGGTTCAATCCCTGGCATCCCATATGGTCCCCCAAGCCAGGAGTGATAAGGTCCCTGCCCTTATCAAGCTTACCATCCATCAAGGGCTTGTTGGATAAAGGATTAATCTTCCCACAGAAGGAGGTAGGTTTGCACTTTCTGGTTATGGTCAGGTAAGTCTGTGGATCTTGTAGTTGCCCAGGAGTGGTGATTTATTGTGCTATATCTAGAATTGTGTCATTGTCTCTATAAAACCTTCAAAGTTCTCTATCACAGAGACCAAAAATATTTTAGCTACTTGATTAGCCTGAATCTGAGAATGAGGAAATTTAGAACAGAATTCTCCACCAAACACAGGCATGCTTGCAAATTAGAACTAAAACCTTCATGTTTAAACTGCTGACATTCTGAAGTTGCTTGTTAATATGATAGACTCTACGCCATACTGATTGATAATTTTAGAAATAACAGCAAACCATTATCAATCACAAGGGTTTGGAGATCAGAACTGCAGCATAACCGAGACCAAGGGTTTGGTAAATAACAGTTTTAGAAACAGCTTACTGGAGACAGATTGATAGCATAGTAGCTAGAGTGTTTGCCTTGTACATATAAAACCTAGGTTTGATTCCTGGCGTCCCATACGGTTCGCCAAGCACCACCAGCAGTCAATCCTAAATGCAGAGCCAGGAGTAACCCCTGAGCATCATCGGATATGACCCCAAAAATCAAATAATAATAATATTGATGATGAAATAAAATAAAACAAAGCTTATTGAGATGTTCATTCATTTACATACTATCTATGGTCTCCTTTATGCAATAAAAATAAAGTGAATAATTGTAAAATCTTGGGCCGGTCGGTGGCGCTGGAGGTAAGGTGCCTGCCTTGCCTGCACTAGCCTAGGACGGACCGCGATTCGATCCCCCGGCGTCCCATATGGTCCCCCAAGAAGCCAGGAGCAACTTCTGAGCGCATAGCCAGGAGTAGCCCCTGAGTGTCACAGGGTGTGGCCAAAAAAAAAAAAATCTAATGGCATATGCAGTTTAATAGATTCACTTCCAGGCTCTTTTAAAAAATACTATCCATACTAATTAAACAGTAATGACAATAACAAATACTTCTATAATAATGTGACTATGCCATATCCTTTTCAAAGCATTGGACATACATTCACTGCTCTTTCTGCACACTTATCCCGGTGCCATTGTTGCCAAGGTTGCTTCCTGGCCTCTTGGAATCCATCATTCACCATGAAAGTCAAATCCTGTAGGTTTAACATTATCTATCTATTGCCTGCCTCTCACCGACTCTTAAAAGCAATCCAAAACTCTAACTCAATATGCAAGGCCCTTCATAGCCTGAGCTTTGTGTTTCTCTTTTGCCTTATTTTTACCACTCATGCTGCAAATTGTACACTCAACTCATGAACAAATTTTGTGCATGCTGTTTATATACTGGAATATTCTTCATCCTTTTTCATGACATAATTAACTTTTCAAATCTTGCATGAGACTTAGTTTTGTCCAGCAGTGACTCCCTAAATTTCCCTGCTTCTGAGCCCACTCAATCTACTCTTTGAGCCTTCATACTCTTCTGTCTTATTTCAACCTTAAACACCTTACTCACCACATTTTCTAGGAAAGATTGCTCTGCTTTGAATACCACATCCCCTTGATGAACTTGAACTCTGCTTCTTATTCCCATTTGTATCCTCTAACCTAGCAGAGTTCCTAGTTAAAATCAAGCACATAGTACACTACTTGTTAAAAATAATGTCAGCTTTCTTGGAACTCATTTATTGCTCGGATTATTTACTTCGGGACAAGTGGGTGCATACTTTTCTTCCTAAGCTTCAAACTCATGGAGAAATAAAAGAAACTTCAAATGGAAATCAAATGACCAAATTGTGACTGATAAACTTAACTGAAGAACAGACCTTCGTGATGTTGCATTGCAAAAGTAATCATGACTCTATTACCTTGAGTTATGTAGGGTATCTGGCTAAGATGTTGAACTGGGTATTTCAAACAAAAGCAGATTCTGTCCCATTTAGCACCAGATTTGGAAGGTAAAAAATGTGTGTCCTAGTACAGATTGCTTCCAACAAGTCAGAAAGATTCTGAGACATTGCTTCTCATGTTTCTCCTGAACAAACCTAAATATAAGTACAAAAAGAGCTTAGAAAAGATTTCTCTCCATGGGAAAACTTAAAACCAGAGAAGTGAGGAGATCCCAACATTATTATTTGCCTCCTTAAAGTAACAACGTATTATGAACTATCTGATCTCTGCTTAGTAGTAAAAACCAGGATGAACCTTTAGTTGGGTTCGGCATCTTCCAGTAATAGATGAATTGCCCAAATGGTAAGTGTGGCTCCCGACATGGATTATTTGACAGACTTTGACAGGTAATAGAGAAAAAGTTAAAAATATAAAATATAGGGCCGGAGAGATAGCATGGAGGTAAGGCGTTTGCCTTTCATGCAGAAGGTCATCGGTTCGAATCCCGGCGTCCCGTATGGTCCCCCGTGCCTGCCAGGAGCAATTTCTGAGCATGGAGCCAGGAATAAACCCTGAGCACTGCCGGTTGTGACCCAAAAACCACCAAAAAAAAAAATCTAAAATATAAAAATAAAAAGAGTTTCAATGTAAATTCAGCCAAGGCCCACGAATGGCTCACTGTTGGAGAATCCGCCTTGCATTAAAAAAAAAAAAAAAAAAGTCAAAGAAATCTCAAAATCTCAGTGACTTTATTGATATTAGATTTAGAAGCTGTCCCAGAACTGAGTGTTTAGCTGTGTTCCCAGTTTCTATGTATTATATGATCGTGGTATTCTCCAG
Organism: Suncus etruscus; assembly: GCF_024139225.1. Lineage (NCBI taxonomy): Eukaryota > Metazoa > Chordata > Mammalia > Eulipotyphla > Soricidae > Suncus > Suncus etruscus. The sequence continues at coordinate 35,864,841 of NC_064866.1, forward strand.
GCCACGATGACACCATAAATGTTCCCAGGCATTATGAAACAAGAACTTCTAGCTTAACGCGTTTATTTTCAACCACATTAAGTTTATTACGTGTAATCTAATGTTCTTGAGAGGTTTTGTGAAGAAATGAGTTTTTTTTTATCTGAAGACTCTGTTCTGCCCTGTTCTCACTCTCCTTTGAAAATTGTCAGCCTTTGGCCAAAAGATGAAAGAGAAAATTAGGTGAGCCAGTCCAGAAAGCGGGAAATATCACTCTGCCCAAGTGTCATTGGTTGGACCTCAGTCATGTGGCTCCATCCAACTACAAAGGCATCTGGGAAATGTAGTCTATCTCTGGTGCCTAGAAGAAAAAGGGAAAAAGAATTGAGTGAAGACTTTGCAGTGTGTGCCACGTGATGTAAGATGATGTCGAGTTAAAAAGAATTTCACTGGGAAGACAACTCAGTGGCTAGGAGTTCATGGTCATTATCTACTCTCTCAAAAATAAAAGTTTAATTAAGTAATACTTAATAAAAGTTTAATTAAGCAATAATTAAACTTTCTTAAAACAACACTCTCTTTGTAGTGCCGTGCCTCCTTATGTGATTTAGTAACCAAACATACTCCACTTGACTCATTGGATGAGAGACAATCATTATGGTGAGAGAGACACTTTATGGTGTTGCTAACCTCTGAACTGACAAAAAAAATCAAATGTTAATTATAGCAATACTTCTACTCCCAAATAGAAAGAATTCACTATGTATGTATAACTGAAGTAACCTACTTCTTCCTAGAAGGTAAGATTTGTGAGGACAAAAATCTTTATTTTGTTTGCTGCCAGATTAAAATGCAATACTATGCATAGTGGATGTAATGGATACTTGTCAGAAAAGCAATTTCTTAAACATAATCCAAAGGAATAGTGAAACAATTCACTGGGCTGGGCACTGACGGCCAGAGTCTCTCTCAGTGCATTTTCTCTAGTGTATTTTTCAGTGTATTTTCTCTAGTCATTGCATATTACTTTGAAATCAAGAATAACTCTAAGCCATTCAGGACCAAGTGAGCAACCAAATAAAGTGGTATGTTTATTGAACCAAATGAATCAAATGAGCAGTTTTGCCAAAAAAAATTTTCAGGGTTTTCTGAGGTGACTTAGAGTGCTACACTGGTCATTTTCCTCATTATTCCAGAAGTTACATCTGACCTGACTTCTTCAGAACCTGAAGCTTTCTTCCCAAATTCCTTTACCCTTCTCACTTTTCGTGACTTTTCTCACTTTCTTTAGGGGGATCCAAAATGGTGATGCTTAGGATGTAGCATTTTACCTTCCAAATTGTTTATTCTCTACTTTTTTTCTACCACACTCGGCATCTGGAATTAATGGTATTTGTTCTTGGGATCAATCCTTGGCTCCATCTATCATAATTGTGACTTTGGAAACTTAATCTCTCTGTGCTCCAATTTGTTGTGAAGTGAGCGATATACTAGTAACTACCTCATAAACTTAGATAGCAGGATTGAATGGCTATTTTCAGTCTTACATTTAGGATGATTCAATAGCTGGCACTTAAAATTCTAAGCATTAGCGACAGTAACAATCATGAAAATCTGAAAGTAGATATAAGTACCTACATTTAACAAGTGAGATTATTTACTTTAATACCATTACATAGCAGGGGCTCTATAAATATTTATTGAATAAATTAATATTGTCTTCCAAGAACAAGGAGGTGCTAGAGGACTTCTGTTACCTCACCCAAAAACAAATGTCATGTCCATTTTGCTCCCTGGACAAATGAATCTACTGAAGCCATTTCTAAATGGCTTTTCTATAGAGCTAGGAAAGATGTCTCAACCACAATATTCCTATGATGGTTGCTGTATGAATGTTAAACAATGTCTGCTTTTAACTCCAAAGGAAATGGTATTATGTAAAAGTGAACACTATATGATAAATCTCCAGAATTATCTTACTTGATTTTATATTTCACTTATATGTGTTTAAACTTGTCTTTGAACTCTTCGTCACTCAAAGTACAAATACAAACATGCATTTTGTAAAGAAAGCTTGCTGCCCATTCTCTCTCTCTTTCTCTCTCTCTCTCACTTTTTTTCTTTCATTCACTCTTTTGTCTGTTCCTGAGGAACTACACCAAGTGGTACTGGATTCAGCAATTACTCCCTGTGATGCGCAAGAATAGGTGGCATCTGGGATTGAATCTGGGCTCCCACAAGCAAAGCAGGAGCTCTAGCCCTGTGAGTCAGCTCCAAGTCCCTTCTTTACATACATTTTTCTCTTGTGTCAGTCTTAGCTTGGCTTAGCTGTACTTATAGTCACTTTTGAAATGCTATCTTTATGAATCTCATCTTGCTCATGGTACTAAGCCGCTGTCTTTCAAGGTGCCTTTCCAGAGGACTACACCCTGACAGCATCATCCAACCTTAATGATGCCTTTTGATTACACGTGTTTGATCTGTATGAATGCCATTTCTTGTTTCCACCTTCCTTATGACAGAATCCAGTCTTTCCTGGGTAAAATCAACACACCAGCTGACAGGGCCGAAGTGACGAGTATACATAGAATATACGACTGAACAGCTCCAAATACTCTGAATGTCATTCTATAAAAGCCAGGAAAGAGGATTGGCCATAGTCTTCTCTGAACACAGCCCTGAGCCCTCTCTGCAAACAGTCTGACTGGAAAGTTTGGAGCTGGTCGTAAAAGAATTACCTCTATTTTTTTTTTAAAAAGTGGGGGGGGGGGGCCGGAGAGATATTACAGCAGCGTTTGCCTTGCAAGCAGCCGATCCAGGACCAAAGGTGGTTGGTTCGAATCCCAGTGTCCCATATGGACCCCGTGCCTGCCAGGAGCTATTTCTGAGCAGACAGCCAGGTATAACCACTGAGCACCACCGGGTGTGGCCCAAAAACCAAAAAAAATAAAAATAAAAATAAATAAATAAAATAAATAAATAACCTCTTGGGCTGGAGAGATAGCACAGAGGTAGAGCATTTGCCTTGCATACAGCCAAACATGGATGGACCCCGGTTTAATTGCTGGCATCCCATATGGTCCCCCGAGCCTGCCAGGAGCAATTTCTGAGTGTAAAGCCAGGAGTAACCCCCAACCACCGCTGGGTGTGACCCCAAAAAAACAAAAAGAAAAAAGAGAATAATCTCTATTATCGTCTCTTCTTAGAATCTCTATTATACTTCTCTTCTGCTTCACTTGCTGTTCAACCCCAAGATCAGTTGAGAAAATGAAAATTCTAAAACTGTCATCATCTTGATTATCTACTACCTAACATCCAGCTCCAGCCATAACAGTGTTTTGCATTGTATTTTCTTTTTTTTTAAATTTATTTAAACACCTTAATTACATACATGATTGTGTTTGGGTTTCAGTCATGTAAAGAACACCCCCCATCACCAGTGCAACATTCCCATCACCAATGTCCCAAGTCTCCCTCCTCCCCACCCGACCCCCGCCTGTACTCTAGACAGGCTCTCCATTTTCCTCATACATTCTCGTTATTAGGACAGTTCAAAATGTAGTTATTTCCCTAACTAAACTCATCACTATTTGTGGTGAGCTTCCTGAGGTGAGCTGGAACTTCCAGCTCTTTTCTCTTTTGTGTCTGAAAATTATTATTACAAGGGTGTCTTTCATTTTTCTTTTTTTTTTTTTTTTTTTTTTTTTTTTTTTTTTTTTTGGTTTTTGGGCCACACCCGGTAACGCTCAGGGGTTACTCCTGGCTATGCGCTCAGAAGTCGCTCCTGGCTTGGGGGACCATATGGGACGCCGGGGGATCGAACCGCGGTCCGTCTCCTAGGCTAGCGCAGGTAAGGCAGGCACCTTACCTCCAGCGCCACCGCCCGGCCCCTGTCTTTCATTTTTCTTAAAACCCATAGATGAGTGAGACCATTCTGCGTTTTTCTCTCTCTCTCTGACTTATTTCACTCAGCATAATAGATTCCGTGTACATCCATGTATAGGAAAATTTCATGACTTCATCTCTCCTGACAGCTGCATAATATTCCATTGTGTATATGTACCACAGTTTCTTTAGCCATTCGTCTGTTGAAGGGCATCTTGGTTGTTTCCAGAGTCTTGCTATGGTAAATAGTGCTGCAATGAATATAGGTGTAAGGAAGGGGTTTTTGTATTGTATTTTTGTGTTCCTAGGGTATATTCCTAGGAGTGGTATAGCTGGATCGTATGGGAGCTTGATTTCCAGTTTTTGGAGGAATCTCCATATCGCTTGGCTAGAATTGTTTACCTTAAAAATATATGTTTAAATCCTCCCCCCCCCCCACCATAAGTCTATGACTGTGACCTTATTCGGAGACAGGGCTTTTGCTGATGTAACCAGGTTAAGATAAATAAAGTTGAGTGGGCATTAATTCAACATGGCTGGTATCCTGATAAGAAAAAGAAAGAAGCTTCAGGAATGGTGGTGTGAAGTGGTAAGGCATCTGACTTACCGGTGCTAGCCTAGGATGGACTGCGGTTCGATCCCCCAGGGGTCCCATATGGTCCCCCAAGCCAGAAGCGATTTCTGAGCTCATAGCCAGAAGTAACCCCTGAGCATCACTGGGTGTGACTCAAAACCACAAAAAAAAAAAAAGAAAGAAAGAAAGAAAAAATAAAAGAAAAGAAAGAAAAAGAAAGAAGACACAGAGATGCATGCATAGAAAAAACTCCATAGGACAACTGAAACAGAGGCATCTCCAAGCCAAGTATGGCAGAATACTACCAACATCACTAAAAACCAAGAAAACCATTGAATAGATACTACCCTAGACCCTTCACAATAAGATGTCCATGGCAAGGGCTTAATTTAAATGTTTTTATTTTTGTTTTTGTTTTATTTAAATGTATAGAATCTAGAACTGTGGAAAAAATAGGCGATGCTTTATAACTCACTATGTAATACTTTTTCATGGCAGCCCTGCTAAGCCAGTAATTCGTCCATCTTGCCCTTTCTGATCTCTTTTCCTATGGATGGGATATTGACTTGCTATCTTATCTGATAAGCCAAATCCCTCTTTACCTTTTGTCTTCGGTTTTGTCTTTTATCCTGTGCCATCGTGTGTGAGTGCGTGACGTGTGTCTGTCTGCATGCGTGCCTCCGATCATGTGCTGATTCCCCCAGGGTAGGATTGGAATCTGCCTTTGCCAAAACTCCAGGACCAATCACTCTGACTCGTGCTTATTGACAGTGCCTAGTCATACTCCGTTGATTTTAACTTGACACACGTATAGAAGAGAAACCTTGTTCGCAGGTTGAATATAGGAACCATTAGAAAGCCTTAACCGATGTACTAATAATATTAATTGTACTTGCTTACATTATGTAAAAAGATCAATCTACACTGATAGATGGGCATTTCATAAATAAAATATGAATATGTATACTATGAAAATTATTTCCTTAAAAAATAAAATTCCAATATAACATTTGAACCATTATGTTACTATGCTAAATGAAAAGTGTAGCTTAAAGGGATGGTATTCTATGATTCTATTTGTATAAGATACCAAAAATTGTCAAACTCAGAGCTAATGAAAAGTTCTGGAAATAGAAAGGTTCTGGAAATAGAGGGTGGTGAGAGTTATATAATAAAATTTATGTGTCTTATGTCAAGTGAAATATAAGCATAAAAATGACTAAAATGGTAAATTTTTGTGTTATGTGTTTTACTACAAAAATAAAATAATAATGAAATAAAAAAAAAGAAAAAGAAAAAGAAAGCCTTAACCGAGGCGACAGAAAAACAACTTGCCCTAGATAGTCCTTTTGCCCTAAATATCATAAACCAGTGAAAGAAACAGGTTTTCTCGCTAAGTCACCAGTCAAAGCCCAGCCCGTTTACCCTGCTCAAATTCACCCACATGTATGCAATTGAATTCCCCTGTCTAGGCAATGGAAAAACCACATCAGTCATTCTTGACCAGTCTCTAGTATCTCTCCTTAACTTAACTTCTCCCACAAAGATATGACCTATCACATATGCAGATTCCTAATTCTCACAGATTAGCTGTTGATCAGCTACATCATCCAATGAACCCTCCTGTTGGCTTCAGCCCAGATCTCCCGGCCTCTCCTTCAGGGCCCTGATTCATACCCTTTGACACCTGACAGCGGGCCTCTGACCTGGTTCCCAGGGAAGGACAGGGCAGCCTAAAAGAGCAAGCTAGAGGGACGGGGTGAGGCCCAGCCTCCAGGCCAGCGGGGAGGGAGGCTTCCCCAGAAGACAGACGTAAGCACAGCATTCACTGGGGCGCACACAAGAGCTGTTTACCTTTGAGTTTTGCAAGAGATCCTTCATGGACAGATTGCAGCCTGTAGATTACTCAGCAGCAGCAACGATGAGCCTGAGGGGAAGCAACAGCCTTCACAAGGAAACCAGCCCACACCCTGTTTGCACCTTTTACCCGGGGAACTCGCCGGGGGCCAATTCCTATGCCTGCTGCCAAGACAGCCCCACTGGAAGGTGAGGTTGGAGGTGGTGCCAGCGTGAGGTGTGTGTCCGATTCCTGTCTCCATGCTTGCTTGGGTTTTTATTTCCTGTGAGTTCTAAGGCCTCCAAACTGGAGGGCCCCACACAAATCAGGAGAAACAAGAAGTGGGGGTGTGTCCCAGAGAAGATTTTTATAAGGGAAGCAATGGCTTTGAGCTGCCCTTCTCCCCAACTACTATCTTGCATCACCCTCTCCATCTTCCTTAGGCTCCAAAAGGAACTCTCTAGAAGGAACCTGTCTGTCCCTCCCTTTCATGAACCTCATTCAAAGACTCCCTGTTTGTGCTTACTGGTACCCATTAATCAAGTAGACAGACATTACCCTGCCAGTCTCTCCAGGCTGGGCAGAATGACAGAGTACCAGACATGCCCCCCAAAGATGGTGCCAAGGATTAAGTGAGTGGACAGCAGTGACCTTTCACCCCCTCCATTAGCATCACCTCCCCATGCTCTAACACATTGGTCTTTTCCCAATTTGATGTAAAGATCACGTGATCACAACTTCAAACACTCTCCCATCCTCTCACCACCACCCTTTCCACCCTCAACCTCCACACCCCACATATACGGTCTCTTAAAAATAGAGAATTTGAAGACATCTCGCACGGTATTTTGGGCTCTGGATTACAAGTTATCTTGCAGTTTCCCAAACACACCACTCTGCTTTTTATCGATCCAATCAGCATATTTTTACAATCAGGCAATAATGATTCCATCAGGAATCAGACCCAGTATTCTCTGATTCTCCAGAAGGGATGATGAAACTGGTCTAGCAACTGTGCTTTTACAGGGACTATTTTCTCCACCAGGAATGCCCTTTCTCCTCTCCTATTCCCTTGTTAAGGCTCAGCCCAAGTGCCAAGTACTCTGTGAGGTCCTTGCTGGCTTCTCCCAGTGAAATGCCTTCTGGCCTCTCATTGCATCTTTTGCTGCTTTGCTTGTACGTCTCACCCCATGACACTGGAATCTTCCTGGGGATAGAAATTACTTTGTCCTCTTTCTGTCTCCTCAGGATACAAGCACAAGAAATATGGCAGAATGACAACATACCTTCTGTCATCTTCAACCACCTACAACTTAGAGCCCCAATCTCCATCTCCCTACCTCTTGCTAACACCCAAGTTTGTCTTACCGCAACCACTTCCTTTTGTTTGTTGGTTTGATTTTGATTTAGTTTGGGGGTCACACCTGGCGGTGTTCAGGGCTTATGCCTGGTTCTATGCTCATGAATTATAGAGCCAGGTGGAAGACTGTTCAAGCACTTTGGCACCCAGCAACCGCTTCTTGATCTCCCTGCTTCCAGTCTTGCTCTTTCTCATTAATTCCCAGAGAAGCCGGAGTTACCTCTTTCGGTGGTTGCCTCTTTCACTGTGGTTTGAAATCTTCCACTTATAGTCATGTCTCAAGTCCCTCCCCTCCTCTACAAGGCCCTGCCTGAACAGGCTCCTAGTGCCTCCCTCATACTCTCTACTTCTTGTACCTCATACTAGCCACACTGGCATGCTTCTAAAGCCCCCCCCCCCGCCCCCAAATCAGGGAATCCATCACTGACTTAATCTCGCTCTGTCATCTGTCATGTTTCTGAGGACTCCACCTCACATCCCTGCCTTATCTTCCTGCTGCTACACCTCTGCACCATCCATCTCTCCTTTCCCCAACTTTACTGCTTTACCAGACACTTCTCACTGGCCTCCTGAGACATGCTCATTTCCTTGTGATTGTGAATTGTCCTCCCTCTTTTTACCTACACTCTTAACCCAGGTTGTATGCACATCCCAAATCTCTCTTTTTTGCTTGAGAAGCTCTCATTTTCTCCTCTTGGGAGCAAAGGTTCAGGTATGAGAGAGGAGGAGAGAGACCACTGTCCTTCTCTCTTCCAGTCCTTGGAGGTGAAGACAGTATGCCAGTCTGAGGACCCAACAAGGTGAAGTGCTCAACAAAGGCCTCTCCCTGCACCCTGTCTAACTGAGGGTGTAGTGTGACCGAGATACGATCAGATATCATCATACACTGACAAAATCACACTCCTCAAACCATTTCCTGGCACAATATGGGGCAACTTGAAAGGCAAGGATGTGACAGATGAACCTGACTAGAACTGCAGCCATGAGATGGTCGCCAGACTCCTTTCCTCACAAGCCCTCAGGATCCTCCTTACTTCTGCTCTGATGCTTCCTAGAGTTCCAGCTTCTCCTGGGTTCCCCCACAGCCTCTCCTCAGAAATTGTCCCCCACAATTGGGATCTCCCAAGTCCTGATTCATCTTCTCTCATCTTCTCTTCCTTATTACTGACTTTCCCTTCAATCCTTCAAAAAGCATTTATGATTCCCCAGTACTCGCTGCTCTTTCAGGCTTCCACACCTTTGCTCTGGGCTCCTTCTGTCTCGAACATCCCCTTCCCTCATTCCCTAGTGAATAAGATCCATTCATCTGCCAAGTCTCCACTCAAAGAACAGCACATCTGGGAATGATTCCTCCACAGAGCTTGAGCCTCTTCGGGTATAGATATACTCAGTCTCCGGGACCCAATTCTATTGCAGCACTTTCTTTCATTTCTGGAAAATTAATAAGGCTGCTCCCTAGAGCCTAAACCCTTGTTCCATGATTTAGCTATGAAAAGGATATGGGTGAATTAAATCAGATCAAATCATTCACAGAGAAACTGTGGAAGTTTCTCTTCACTACCACCTCACTTAGAATCAAAATCAAAGTCTTTTCCTTGATCTAAAGATCTCAAGAATATCTGCAAATACTCTGGGCCCTTTCATTGGCTCTCTGACTCTATCTTCTGATTATCTATCCCTCTCACTGGCTTTTTTTTTCCCCACCATATTGACCTTCTGGACATTATTTAAACATAGCAGCTACACTCCACCTTACAACTTTTGGACTGGCGATGCCTACTTTTTGGTCATCCACTTCTCCACTGTTACTTAAATAGTAGCTGTTACTTTTTTTTGGGGGGGGGGGGGCACACCCGGCAGTGCTCAGGGGTTACTCCTGGCTGTCTGCTCAGAAATAGCTCCTGGCAGGCACGGGGGATCATATGGTACACCGGGATTTGAACCAACCGCCTTAGGTCCTGGATCGGCTGCTTGCCAGGCAAACACCGCTGTGCTATCTCTCTGGGCCCAGCTGTTACTTAATAGTAGCTGCCCTCTAATGTCTTTGTTCCAATACTGGCCCCCTCCCTGGTGATACCTTCCCTGTCCAGAAATCCTAAAATTCAAGGTTATTTGTAAATATTTCCTATGTTTCCTCTACCTCACATTTCTCTGTAGACTTTCTCATCATTCAGTAAAGACATACTTTATCTATTGCAATTATTGTCCACATGCTTCCTCTGGAATAAATGAATGCTTCAGGGAGCAGAAAATTTTGTTTCATCCATTATTTTTTTTCTAATATCATGAAAAGTGTCTAGCACATAGTAGGGACTCTGTTTTCTGAATGAGTGAGTAAATGAATGGTATTCTTGCATATAGCTTATTTCCTGTAAATGACTGGCTTTCAGTGATTTTTTCTTTTAATTAATGAAGAAAAAAAAGACAAAAACCATGAAGGAGAGCCAAACTGATTGTACAGTGGGCAGGGTATTTGCCTAGTACTCAGCCAACTCAGGTTGGATCCCTGGCATCTTATATTGTCCCCTGAGGCAGCCAGGAGTAATTCTTGAGTGCAGAGACAAACAGGCATAATCTCTTAGTACTGTTGAAGGTGACCCAAACAAACAAAAACTAAATAAATAAATGATGGCAAACAGTGAAAGACAACAAGGGCAGAAAGAAGGAGGGAGAGAAAGAAGAAAAAAAAACAAAAACAAAGAAACAGAAACCAAGTTTTAAAATTAGACAGTATCAAAGCTGCTGCATAATCGGAGAGATAGTACAGAGGTAGGGTGTCTGTTTTGCAAGCAGCTAATCCAGAATGAATGGTGGTTTCAATCCCAGCATCCCATACATACATAAATACATACATACATACATCCCATCCCCTGTGCCTACCAGGAGCGATTTCTGAGAACAGAGCCAGGAGTAACCCCTGCGCACCACCAGGTGTGACCTAAAAACCTTAAAAATAAAAAGAAAGAAAAGAAGCTTCTGCACTGCAAAACAAATAATGGCCAGAATAAAAATACACCTTATATACTGGGAGAAAGTATCTAGCACTCATTTGACAAAAAGATAATATCCAAGATCTTAATATCTATATATTACTAGTAAAATGTTATAAGAAAAAAATGCCAATATAAAATGGGGAGAAGTTGTAAAGAAATTTTCTCAAAGAAGAAATACATACAGCTGTCAAATAGCTATCTGAAAAATGATCCACATCACTTACTATCAAGGAAATGAAAATAAAACAACAATGAGATCTCATCTCACACTAGTGAGACTGGCAAACAGCATAAAGAACAAAAATAACTAAGTGTGTACAGAAATATAGGAATAAAGAAACCCTCAACCACTGCTGCTGATGAGAATGTCAACTAGTTCAGCCTTTTTGGAAAACAATATGAATACTCCTCAAGAAAAAATATCTCCCACTTCTTGGCATCTATCCTGATGGCCCAAAAGCTTGATTTTGAGGGGCTGGAGAGATAGCTCAGCGATAGGATGTTTGCATTGCACACAGATAAATGGTGATTCAAAGAGCAGCATCCCATATGGTCCCCCGAGCCTGCCAAGGGTGATTTCTGAGTGCAGAGCCAGGAGTAACTCCTGAGCGCTGCTGGGTGTGACCCAAAATAAAACAAAACAAAAAAAGCTCTATTCTGAAAAGATAGTTGCCCTCCTGCGTTCATTATAACACTATCCACAGTAGTTCAAATCAGATCCCTAGTGTCCAACAGATGACTGGATATAGAAGTTTTGAGGTACATAACAACTGAATAGAAAAAGCTATAGAAAAGATGAAATCATCAATTTGCCACTACATGGATGAACCCGAAGAGCATCATGCTGATTTAATAAATCAAGAGATTTATCACAAAGAGTGGTAAGTGCAGTGAGAGAAATAACTACACTGACAATTAACATAACGATGTGAATGAATGAGGGAAGTAGAAAGAAAGCCTGTCTCAAATACAGGCCAGGGGTGGGGGTGGTGGGAGATTTGGGACATTGGTGATGGGAATGTTTCACTGGTGAAGGGGGTGTTCTTTATATGACTGAAACCCAACTATAATCATGTTTGTAATCAAATTGTATAAATGAAAACATTAATAAAAAAAGAGAACAGGGGCCTGGAAGGTGGCACTAGAGGTAAGGTAGCATAGGATGGACAGTGGTTCGATCCCCTGGTGTCCCATATGGTCCCCCCAAGCCAGGGGCGATTTCTGAGCGCATAGTCAGGAGTAACCCCTGAGCATCAAATGGGTGTGGCCCAAAAACAAACAAACAAACAAACAAACAAAAAAGAGGACCGATACAGAATTCTCTCTCTTATATGTGGCACAGAAAGAAGCATAGTAAAGGAACAACCAATGGTCAAAGGTAACAGAATTTGAGAACTGCAGAATAGAGCCCATAGAATTGAGGTTGAAGTTATCATGTTGGGGACAGGAGTGGGAATCAAAAGGGGAGGAGAGAGGGATATTTGATTAAAGAGTTGGAATATTGAACCATTGTACATGGAAAATCCTGTCATTAGCAGTACTGTAATCAGAGCACCTAAAATTTAAAAATAATAAATTTTTGAAAGAAATGAAAAGGGGGCCAGAATGATGGCACACCACTAAGGCATTTATTTTCCTTCCATGTGGTCAACCAGGGATGAATCTGGGTTCAATCCCTGGCATCCCATATGCTCCCTGAGCCTGCCAGGAGCGATTTCTGGGTGCAGAGCCAGGAGTATCCCCTGAGCACTGCTGGGTGTGGCCCCCCAAAAAAGAAAGGAAAAAAAGGGAAAGGAAAGGGGTGGCAGATTCAGTTTACCTAACATCATCAGATATATGTGGTGAACTTGTGATTTAGGATGACTACTCACAGCTTTTCTAAGCAATTTCTCTTTCAGCTTCTTCCTGCCAATACACACCTGGCCAGAGAAGAAACCAGTAACTATTTTCAAGGATCCTTGTTTATAAGCAGGTTCATCCAGGCAAAGTCTACATTCACTCAGCCTACCTGTCATGATGCCATACTTGGCTCAGCTCAATCTTTTGTATGGGGCTATTTTTACTGTGTTTTTTTTATAGTTATAAGAGTAATCCGTGCACAGATGCAAAAAGAAAATAGAGCATTGAACCTTGTCTTCTTCATGTATTCTCTCTATTTTTTACATAATATTTCATCATACTGGGATTAGACTGTGCAAGCATATCACTTCTTCACCTAAATTCATATTAGTCCTGAGGTTGGAAGGGGCTGGAGAAATAGCACAACAGGTAAGGCATTTGAATTCAACTGACCTGGATCCAATCCTCTGCATCCCATATAGTCCCCGAGCCAGCCAAAAGTGACTTCTGAGTGCAGAGCCAGCAATAAACCCTGAGCACCACTGAGTGTGGCCCAAAAACAACAACAACAACAACAACAAAAAACTCTTGAAGATGAAGTTAGGCAGTAGCCAGAAGAAAACTCTATCACATGAACATACAGCCTTCACAGTTGAGCATATTAGGGCCCTTTAGAGGACCCCTACAAACTACCATTGTTACCACATGAGTTCATCAGCTTAGTGCCACAAATCCTCAAATATGTGGACCACTCAGCTATTTATGCAGCTATGAGTCACCTTCACTATCTTAATTCTAATTTTTTATAGGAATACACAATATATTAAGTGAATTACTCCTACATGCCAAAGGGCAAGCTTTGGGGGAGGTTGGGTAACTGATGATCAGGGTGGAAGGAATGTTACATTGGCATTGACATATTGAATAGCAGAAATAATAGCATTATGAGCAACTCAGTAAACCACAGTGTCTAAAATGAATGAATTTAATTTTAAAAAAAAAGTTCTAAAATAAAGAAGAAATGAAAACTCTTGGATGAAGATGCAGGCTGTGGACAAAAGCACATCTTAACAGCTTTGCCTGAGACTTGGAGCTTGGAAAATAAAGTCAAGTCATAGTCACCTCATGCTTTCACCTGGGACCATCTTAGTTTGTACCCTGCTGTCCCAGAATAATTAAAAAGAAACTTTTGAAGTTCAAAGTGTGCCAGCTTAAGCCATAAACTAAAGCGTTCTTCTCCATTTTGCTCTCAATTTTGGTTTTTCTCTTTTAGAAAAGAGATAAAACAGTGACTGTCTCCAAAAACATGTTTTGTTTGGTTTATTTTGTTTTGTTTTTGTTTTTTGCTGTGCTAAAAAAACTAATTACCTCCAAACCTAACAATTCTGATTTAGTAAAAAATCTAAGACTTTTAGGGAGATTTTGTTTTGTTTGTTTTGGGGGGGCCACATCTGATGGTGCTCAGAGTTCACCCCTGTTTTCTACTCAGAGATCACTATTGTCAGTTCTCAGGGCACAAAATGTGGTGCCAGGAATCAAACCCGAGTGTGTGCAAGGTAAATGCAGTGCCTGATATCCTATCTTTCCAAGTCTCAACAAGCACTTTTTGTGCATCTTCTAGGATGGGTTTTCTTAGAAGGTGACTTAATCATCTGTGATGGTGACCTCTACCTCCACACCCAACTTGATGCTGTTGGACTTGATATGCTCCGAAGGACATTTCCAGTGGGCTATGAAATACTTCTAGCTGTACATCTGAAGAAGCCCCAGGGCTTGGAATCCTCACTGATCAGAGGCTACCTGGTGGTGATCTGCAGCATCTTGGTGGGTATCTGCACTAGCTCATTCACTTTTAGGTTGGCACATTGCTTCTGCTCACACCTTCTCCAAGGACTTCACATTGGGTCTAGTGAGTTTAATCCATATGCAGTGGAACTCTGACTCCACTGGCATCTTCCCAGTGTCCTTAAATGTCATGATTTGACTGCAACTTCCTGGTACATGAGATAATAGTAGTAAGTAAGGAACAGGAATGAGTCCTACTGACTCAAAGGGTGATTCTGGATCACATTCCTTCATAACATTGCAGTCAAGCTGAAGACCTGATTGAATTACAGTATCCAGTGCCAAATTCATTCCCATGGCTGCTGGGTTAAGAGATTCATTTCTAATCACCTGTGCTTTTCATGGAAATTGCTCCCAGCAGAGTAGGTAATTTCTAAAGAGTACATGGTCTAAGAGAGAAAAAGATAGAAATTACAGTCTCAAACTGTCCCTTCTACCACATAGATCTAGTTGTTCAATGAACAACTAGGGATATGTGGGCAAAGAAAATGTAAAGGTTGGCAATCAAAGAAATTAATTTGAATTTTTTGTGAAAAGTCCCTGACACATAGTAGGCAGACATTGAACATTAGTTACTTCAGAACAGGATTCAGCAAGTAAAGCTTTTCCATTATTCAACAATAGGCAACATTGGTAACTTTCCCACAGCCAAAGAGAAAAAATGCTATAACATATATAAGAGATTTCATTTTATTCCAGAAGCATTTACTATACACCTGCTGCTTGATATTCTGTCCTCTAAGGCAGACACATTTAAAATAACTCCTGGGTGATAGTAAATCCCTAACCTCGTTAGCTGGATAACTCAAAATGAACTGTTTATATGTACAAGATTTTTTATTATTCTAAGATTCCACAACCTTTGTATGCCATTTTAGTATTGCTGTCAAAAACAGTTGATGTTTGTTCCTAAAATGAAGATTAACAGACTTTTCCAGAGTCAGTGCACACACGAGCCCATTTACATAGTGTTTAAATAAATTTCAATGTTGCATTCCAGGCTGCAAACTCTAAGCACATAAGAAAATAAAAACTAAGAATTTGTCTAGTATTACAGTGAACACAATCACTGATGTTTAACAAGTATTGGTTTTTATTGCACTTACAGAATCCATTACAAATATAAGTCCCACCTCTAGCAAGGAAACCAAAAAAAAAAAAAAATAGAAACCTACTAGAGTCAATGGAGATGATGATGCTAACAAATGGAAAGGGTTGAGTGAAGTGGTAGGAGAAATAAATTAAAGGGCTTTCTTGAGGATAAGGGGTAGAAAGCCACTGGTATTTCGGTGGTATATGCAGGGAGTTTTATACATAATGTATTGTGGAGGTGTTATCTCTAATATTCTAGAGTATTGCAAACCAGTTTTATTAAGTGAATAAAAGGTGTAGAGATATAGTAAATTAGTCAAAGCCTTGCACACAGCTAATCCCCATTGAATCTCCAGAACTGTATATTGTCCCCTGAGCACTGACAAGAACAGTCCTTGAGCACAGAGCTTTGAGTAAGGTTTGAGAATTGCTTATTGTTGTAACTGTAAATAAAAAGCAAACACCTAAATTAAAAACAAACAAATAAAAAACATAAATGTGAGCCAAGGCAATGTATTGCTTTTACCATCTCTACCCTGACAAGTCTCCATTATTTGCAGAATAGTGATCATGTTTGGCTGCTCCACAGGCTTCTACAATTGTCTCCTATCTATTCTCCGAATTCCCGTCTGAAACTCATGAAAATATGCCAGATCACTTTATTCTTTTGCTCAGAAAATCCAACAGTGTCCTAGAAACCTTGGTGCCCTTACTTACCCATCTGGCTTTCATTGAATAAGAAAGTGACTCTCAGCCTCACAGCTTATATCTCTGACTGGGGAACTTCATATGGCCATAACTAGGCAAGGAGAATTGTTGCATTAAATAATTAACGATGGGGCTGGATGGCGGTGGATTTCTTTCCGTGCCATTCCAGTCCACGTGGCTCTGCAACCTTCATGCAGTCGGCGAGTCCCAGGCCCAGGTGAAATCACTCACTCACAGTCAGGCGTCAGGAAGAATCATCTTTATTCAAGCCCTAGCCACCACGTGTGTGTGGCCTATTCATAACCTTTCAAGCACAGCAATATTTTGCTAGCCCTGCATCTTATTTCCTGTTAGCCATCTTCCCTTTGGGCTCCATGCTGGCCAAAGACCAGAACACAGAAACCCAGAAGCCAGAGCGCTCAGCAGCGCAGAAAGGGCAAGGAGCCAAAAAGGCAAAAAGCCAAAAGGGCCCCATTCCCTTGGTCCAAGCCTTATTTAACATTTCCCAGACCCCTCCCAGGAATGGGAGGGTCTAGCAGGTAAGGTTACACCTACTATCCGGTTCCCTATACCCCTCCCAGAAATGGGTGGGTCTCAGGGTTTAAAATAGGTACACCCACAGAGAATTACACAGATTACACAGCAGCCCTCAACCTTGGACACAACTCTCAACTATCAACAGTTGGCTCATGACAGCACACAGGATCTCTTCTCCAATCACATAAACTCATTTGCTCACTGTTAACTAATTTCATGATACCCCTTTCTATTTTTTTTATTTTATTTTATTTTATTTTTAGTTTTTGGGTCACACCCGACAGCGCTCAGGGGTTACTCCTGGCTCCACGCTTAGAAATTGCTCCTGGCAGGCTCGGGGGACCATATGGGATGCTGGGATTCGAACCAATGACCTTCTGAATGAAAGGCAAATGCCTTACCTCCATGCTATCTCTCTGGTCCCATGATGCACCTTTCTTATGAGTTTCTATTTCTTTCTTATCACACTTTTTCACTCCATGCATTTCCTGGACTCATTTTTACCTAAAACACTTAAACCAAATCACCTTCGAAAGCTATACAGGTGGCTGCTACTGTCATTACCCACAGTAACGGTTTTGGGGACCAACCCCACCAAGAAGCATCTGAGGAAGCTACCTGATGAAGATGAGCTGTGACCTCCCAAGAAGGGTGGAGCCAGAGGAGCCCCAACTCTCCACTTCACTCTGTGGACACACAAATCTTCTAGTCAATGACCCCTAGCACAACACACAGAAAATACCATACTACAGGCACAAAAAATAGGGAAATAATGCAGGTCAACTCAATGTCATGAAGATGGCAGCTCTAATGACCAGAAAAGTGCCAACCATCTATTTAGCCTCTCAGATAAGGAGTTTACAGAAGAAATATTGAGGATGTTCATAGAACTTAAAGCATAAATCAAGCTGAATGAAGCACAAATAAGAATCAAGAGGGGGGGGCAGAGAGATAGCATGGAGGCAAGTCATTTTCCTTGCATGCATAAGGACATTGGTTTGAATCCTGGCATCCCATGTGGTCCCCTGAGCCTGCCAGGAGCGATTTCTGAGCATAGAACCAAGAGTAACCCCTGAGTGCTGCCGGGTGTGACACAAAAACCAAAAAAAAAAAAAAAGAAAAAAAAAGAAAAGAAAAGAAAAGAAAAGAAAAGAAAAGAAAAGAAAAGAAAAGAAAAGAAAAGAAAAGAAAAGAAAGAAGGAAGGAAGGAAGGAAGGAAGGAAAGAAAGAAAAGAAGGAAAGAAAGAAGAAAGAAAAGAAAGAAAGAAAAAAGAAAGAAAGAAAGAAAGAAAGAAAGAAAGAAAGAAAGAAAGAAAGAAAGAAAGAAAGAAAGAAAGAAAGAAAGAAAGAAAGAAAGAAGGAAAGAAAGAAAGAAGGAAAGAAAGAGAGAAGGAAAGAAAGAGAGAGAGAAAGAAAGAGAGAGAAAGAAAGAATCAAGAGGATATAAAAATAGAAATAATAAAACTTAAAACTGAAATAACAGGACTAAAAAACATGGTAGGTGAAATAAAAAAAACCTCACTGAAAAGCCTCTCCAACAGAGGAACAACTGAAGACAGAATCAGTGAGATGAAAGATGAGATGCATAACAAATTCATACAACAAAAGCGTGGAGCCAGGAGTAACCCCTGAGCACTGCTGGGTGTGACCCAAAAAACCAAAAGAGAGAGAGAGAGAGAGAGAGAGAGAGAGAGAGAGAGAGAGAGAGAGAGAGAAGAAAAGAAATCAAAGAGGACATAAGAAAATGGAGACACATGCCCTGTTAATGGATTGGGAGGATTAAGAATCATTAAACTGGAAATACCCCCCAAAGCATTGTACAGATTTAACACAATTTCTCTAAGAATAATTATGACATTCTTCAAAGAAGTGGATCAAACACTCCTGACATTTATTTGGAACAGCAAACACCAATGAATAGCTAAAGTAACCTTTAGGGAAAAAGATGATGGAAGACATCACTTTCCTCGATTTTAAATTGTACTACAAAGCAATAGTCATTAAAATAGCATGCTATTGGAATAAAGACAGACCCCCTCAAATCAGTGGAATAGACTTGAGTATTCAGAGTAACCACGGAGTGTCACCAGGTGTGGCCCAAAAACAAACCAAAACAAAACAAAAAGAAAATCCTTATCAGGATTCTATTACAGCCTTTAAGGAATCTTGCCTTTCAGTATGAATAATTTGGTCTTTTTTGCACTGGTTAGATCCAGAGAGGGTGAATGTGGGCGGGAATGATAGCACAGCGGTAGGGTGTTTGCCTTGCATGCTGCCAACCCAGGATGAACCTGGTTCAATCCCCGGCATCCCCAGAGCTTGCCAGGAGCAATTTCTGAGCACAGAGCCAGGCATAACCCCTGAGCGCCACTAGGTTTGCTCCTGTCCAAGAAAAACCAGAGTGAGTAAATTTCCTAATATCACACAGCTCCCCAGAGCTGAGCCAAAAGACATTTCCAGCTCATCCTGGGTTGGGAAGGGAGAAAAGGCTATCCAAGTGATCAGGGTGAAGGTAATATTGTTGAATTATGTGTAAAATGGATTCTGTAAACTCGATCAAAATTTACAATTTTGGGGCCCGGAGAGATAGCACAGTGGTGTTTGCCTTGCAAGCAGCCAATCCAGGACCAAAGGTGGTTGGTTCGAATCCCGGTGTCCCATATGGTCCCCTGTGCCTGCCGGGAGCTATTTCTGAGCAGACAGCCAGGAGTAACCCCTGAGCATCGCCGGGTGTGGCCCAAAAAAAAGATTTCACAATTTTGGGGGCCAGAGAGCTATAGCATGGAGGTAAGAAGTTTGCCTTGCATGCAGAAGGATGGTGGTTCGAGTTCTGACATCCCATATGGTCCCCTGAGCCTGCCAGGAGCGATTTCTGAGCATAGAGCCAGGAGAAAGTCCTGAGCACTGCCAGGTGTGACCCAAAAACACCAGGAAAAAAAAATTCACAATTTCAACTTGTCGCAATCTGTGTTCAATAGAAGACTAATTAAATTGACTTCATTTATTTTCATCTTACGTTTTGTGTGCATTGAGTTGCAATCTCGAATTCAGCACTCAAATTTATTGACAGAGTATACACATTTTCACAGGTGAAATGAAGTTTCAAATGTGCTGCATACATGACTAATGATCTCTAAGTTGTCAGAACAGTGGCTGGGAAGAGAGCATAAGGTCAAAAGCAAAGGGTTTTTATGCTGGGGCCGATGCTGGGGAGTTGACATTCATTATATCCTGTTATCCTTACCACACCCTCTGAGCTACTCGCTTTGTCCTATCAATCGGCTGACAAAAAAAGAAACTCAGATAGATCTTTTTTACCTTGCTGACTCTCAGATATGAACTCCTTCGGATCTGACCCCAGACTCTGGAGTCCTAACCACTGTGCTCTACTCCATACAGAGAAGTGACGGTTATGTCTTTAGAGATCTTTGAGATGTCAAAGACTCATGGAATAGAGACAATACAGTGTGCTTCACAGCAGGACCAAGCTAAAGCCATCTCCAAATCTGCGAAGAGGTAGGCCTTGGATACTTTTATAGAAGGAAGCTCTTGGAGTTATAGTAACCATAGAGTCCAGAGCCTCACAGTCTAAAATTCAAAATCCAATTTATGGTACTTTAAAAATATTTTGCCTATTTTTATTGTAATTGGGAAACTTTCCCTTGAATGGAAAGTTTCCATGTTTCTGTGTATGTGCTGTGTTTGCATGAACATATGTGAATAATAAATGCATGTGTCCATAATCTTGCATTTCTCTCTCTCTCTCTCTCTCTCTCTCTCTCTCTCTCTCTCTCTCTCTCTCTCTCTCTCTCTCTCTCTCACACACACACACACACACACACACACACACACACACACAGATGAGTTTCACTGATCTTTTGAGCCCAGCAGTTCTCAAACTGTGGTCCGAAGACCTAGAATATCATTTTGCAATTCATTGGAAGCACAGAATCTCCCATCACACTCCAGAATCAGAGCCTCTGGGAGGCAGTAGGAGACCAATCCTCTGTTTTAGCAAAGTCTCCAGATGATTCTGACAGATACAAAGTCTGAAAACCATTGCCTTACCCTGGAAGGAAAAAAAAAAAAAAAAAAGGCAATCTCTCCAATATCCCCACCCCTCTCTCCGAGTTGAGCTGCAGAATAAATCACAGCTCTTCCTGGCCTTTAAATGTCAAGGATCCTGAGCTCTGAGAACAAGGACCTCGGCTGGAAATGCCAAGCAGAAACCTTGGCCCTGGGCAAATGGAAGGCCCGGTCTTCGCCAGGACGGCCTTTGCTGCCCACTCAGAAATCACTGCTTCTCGGAAAGGCACCTCCCTTTCAGTTAGAAACCCAGTAAAATGTGTTTGGAAGAACAATATGAAATTGGACCTGGTGGAAAAGCAGCAGTCTCCAAATAGCACGTTCTGGCTGCAGGGAGGGGAGGAGGGGCTGAGATGAAGGGGCTCCAGGGGCCTTCCTGCCTGGCCCAAGTTAGGCCATAAACATTCCCTCTGCTCAGCAACCGAGATGGCCTCATTTGGTACCGTTCACCCACTTCAGTCATATAAAGAGCGATAAAGGAAGACAAGGGCGGAATAACCTCTAAATAAAAGATGAGGTAATTTTGAAGGCACATTAGGATTTTATGTGTATTATGGCTTGTGGGTTTTTTTATGCAAACCTGGGGAGGGCCAGTTGCTCTACTACTCAATGGAGCTGTCACCCTCGTAAAGTGGCCAGGTGAGCGATGTGTGAGGGTCCAGGGCTGGACGTAGCTGTGTGGCTGACTGGGGGAGGCAGGGAGAGAGACCAGGAAGACTTTTTCAGTCCTTTCCTCATAGGACTTTTCACACCAGGCATTGACGACACAATAAAAACAAGGGGATGAGGAGGTAACCCAAAGCTTCTTGCACACATGGGGACCCATACTTGATCTCTAGTAATGCATGTTTCTCAAAAACACTGTGGGGTCTAGTCCTAGGAGCCTGAAAGTAAGCACCAGCTGGCCCTAGTGGCCACCCAGCACTTGTGGGTTCAAAAATTAGATTGCCAGGCCAAGTGTTGAATCAACAGGCAGTTGGTTAACTATCACCAAAAATGTCCCTCTGCACCCCTAAGTACTGCTTGAGAGGCACACATGTTTGTGCATAAATAAAAATAAGGCACCCCATGACTTTTTTCTCTCTCAGAAAAGTGGGTCAGAAAGACTCATGACCACACTATTAAACAGAACTACAATAAATGTAATCCATTGCAACCTAGAGATAGTTCCTCTGACTTCTATCAAGATAGAAGATACTTTATAATTCAGACAATGCTACCTTAAAAAATTTGCATGCCATGTGCTGGTACAGAAATCTAGATGACCACCAGAAGCCCCCTTTCTTAGGATCTAGAAGACTCAAGTTAAAAATAAGATGGATGGGGCCCGGAGAGATAGCACAGCAGTGTTTGCCTTGCAAGCAGCCGATCCAGGACCAAAGGTGGTTGGTTCGAATCCCGGTGTCCCATAGGGTCCCCCGTGCCTGCCAGGAGCTATTTCTGAGCAGACAGCCAGGAGTAACCCCTGAGCACCGCCGGGTGTGGCCCAAAAACCAAAATAAATAAATAAATAAATAAATAAATAAATAAATAAATAAATAAAATAAGATGGATGACCCAAACTAATTTTTTTCTTTTCTACTCTTTTCCCTTTCGCCATAGTATGAGAAATGAAACCCGGAGCTTCACACATTCAAGCCAAACATTCTACCCATTGTATCAGGCCCCAAACACAACTTCCTTTATATTTGGGGGTGTCTTACTCGGGCCCTGAAGTGCCATGGGGTGCACTAGAGTTACACTAAGTGGAGCTGGGGCAAGATGTATTGAATATTCAGGGATCTAACTTAGGAGCTGCCCCATGTGTGAGGCATGTGCTCTGCCAATTGGATGGCTTCAGTTGCCCTCAAACTTAGATTAGACAGTTCAAAACAGGAAGGAGGGCTTGTGGTCCCAAATGGCCATCATCAAAAACAGAGTACAAGCCTCTCAGAGGAAATGGGAAAACAGGGTCCTTCCCTCCATTTATAGCAGAAAAGCCATGCTAAGAACTGACTATCTCCACCCTCAACAGGAAGCTTGACTTGCGTATTTCCCGCACCTTTCAGGATAGAAAACTTTGTCCTACTGCATAATATCACAACCAAGGTACAAGCAGGAGTGGTCATTCACCCAAAACACAGTAGCAGACAAAGACTTCAAACCCAGCTCTGTGAGCCCTGACTTACCACTATCTATGGCAAATGGCTGAGTGATACTAACTGGTGTCAGTCTTAGGAAGAGTGAACACTTGTGGAAGACTTCACCAAACTGCTCTGAATTCTATGCAAAAGTCAAGAATTCTGAATTCTTGGTGATAGCAATCAAGGCTCAGAGAAGCAAAGTAAATCACAAAGGTCCCTCAAAGAGAAATTAGAACATCTAGGCCAAACACATATCACAATTGGCATTTTAATTTTGTTCCGTTTTGTTTTGTTTTTGTTGTCGTTGTTTTGCTTTTGTTTTGAGGTCATACCCAGCAGCACTCAGGGGTGACTCCTGGCTCTACACTCAGAAATCGCTCCTGGCAGGCTTGGGGGACTATATGGGATACCGGAATTCAAACCACCGTCCTTCTGTATGCAAGGCAAACGCCCTACCTCCATGCTATCTCTCCAGCCCCCATTTTAAATTTTTTGAAGGTGTTTGCCACATCCACGCTATACTGAGCACTCCAGGTATGTGGATGGGCCCAAGCATGCAAAGATAAGGAAGCTCTATCCTGCTTTCAGAGCAAGCTGCTATCTAAGAGCTTTCAGAACTAAGAGGAGCAAAGGAGAGTGGGTTTTCACTACAGCCAGGGTCAGCAGCTTTCAGACTTTCTGAAAGTCTGGGGGTCTCTATAAACCTCTCTTAGAAGCTTTAACTGGGCATGTTCCATAGATATAAACCTATGGGGAGTGCCCAGTGCCAGCCAGCCTCATTCCCTGGATCAGTGGCAGAAGAATACAAATACTCTCTGTACTTTTTCAGGACAGTAATTTCTTGTTTTCTAAATTTTCTAAACTAACCCCATTTAGAAAACAGTAGCTCTATGTTGTCATGTGTATATGTGTGTGTGCTTTGTTTTGGGGGCACACCTTGTGGTGCTTAGGACGTACTCCTAACTCTGCACTAAAGGGTCACTTCTAATAGACTTAGGGGACCATATGGGGTGCCAGGAATTGAAACTGGGTCAGCTACATGCAAGACAAATGCCTTATATGCTGTATTATCAGTCTGGCCTCTAGCTCATGTTTTCTAAATTTAGGAAAAGTCATCACATCATCTCTTTGATGGAAGGAAGGAAGGAAGGAAGGAAGGAAGGAAGGAAGGAAGGAAGGAAGGAAGGAAGGAAGGAAGGAAGGAAGGAAGGAAGGAAGGAAGGAAGGAAGGAAGGAAGGAAGGAAGGAAGGAAGGAAGAAAGGAAGGAAGGAAGGAAGGAAAGGAAGGAAAGAAGGAAAGGAAGGAAAGAAGGAAAGGAAGGAAGGAAAGGAAGGAAGGAAGCTTTCACTCCTATCTAAGACTCGCTAGTCTCTCAGGAAAGCAGATTAACCTCCCTCTTGTCTAAACCACTATCCTTACAATGGAGTAAATCATTGTGCTTGCTTTACAGTGCGATGCAGGATAAATGAGTTAATACTTGGAAAGCTTGGAGAAGAATGTTTTGCATCTGGTAAGCACTCCATAAACATTGCTTGTTGCTCTTTAGTTAGCAAATATTTACTGAGGACCAGCGAGGGTTAGAAAGTCTGATGAACACTGAAGCCAAACATGTTACAGGAATGCAGCAGCTTTGAAACAGGGACGCCCAGATCTGAACCAGGCCACTTTCCAGGATCAGGAAGCCAAGGCCTTTGGCGGGGCTTACTGATGTAAGCTCAGAGCCCTATCTATCACAGTTCCTCAGTTACTTGCTCTGAAATGGCAAATGCCTCAGTTATCTATTAAAGCCTCAGGTTTTTCATCCAGGAAGGGAGAGATCGTGATAAAACCTACCTCTGAAGGTTTGTAGCAAAAAAAATAAAATAAAATAAAATAACAGTACACGGCACAAGGTAAAGAAAAAATGCTCAAAATTGGGAGCTTTTAGTATTCTCCTTTAGTATTCTCCTTTCCAACTCAGCTGAAATGGCACCTCTCCCAGGAGATTTTCAAGCTCGTTTCTGCTGAAAGCACAAACTCCAGATATTGCTAACTCTTTCTTGTTGCTTGCACTGTTTTTAATTCCTCTTAAATTCTTTCCTTCTTTTTATATTTTTTTTTCTTTTGGGTTTTGGGCCACACCCAGTGGCGCTCAGGGATTACTCCTGGGTCTGCTCTCAGAAATCACTACTGGCAGATTTGTGGGACCATATGGGATGCCTGAGATCTGACCAAGGTCAGCAGCATGCAAGGCAAATACTCTACCCACTGTGTTATCATTCCAGCCCCTAAATTATTTATCTTTCTATTTTATTTATTTATTATTTTGTTTGGGGGTCACACCCAGCAGTGCTCAAAGGTCACTCTTGACTCTATGCTCAGAAATCGCTCCTGGCAGGCTCGGGGGACCATATGGGATGCTGGGATTCAAACCACCGTCCTTCTGCATGCCAGGCAAATGCCCTACCTCCATGCTATCTCTCTGGTCCTTATCTTTCTATTTTTACCTACCCCAAGTGACAGGCATTTTGAGGGCAGAGGCTCTATCTAGTTCTGAGAGTAGGCTCTGACTAATTTTTGACAAGTAACAGGTATCCAGTGAGGTTTGGTGAACAAATAAAAGAACAGATGAATGATTGAGTTGACTAGCTATTCTTGCATTAAACATATAGTTGAACCAGAAAGGAATTCTTAGACTTCAGAATAGAAAGAACATAAGAACACAGAGGATGCTGGGGAAGGTGTTAGAATAAGTATCTTGGGCCCGGAGAGATAGCACAGCGGCGTTTGCCTTGCAAGCAGCCGATCCAGAACCAAAGGTGGTTGGTTCGAATCCCGGTGTCCCATATGGTCCCCCGTGCCTGCCAGGAGCTATTTCTGAGCAGATAGCCAGGAGTAACCCCTGAGCAATGCCGGGTGTGGCCCAAAAACCAAAAACCAAAAAAAAAAAGAATAAGTATCTTGTTTTATCGTTGTGCCAGAAATTTCTGCAAAGGTACATTCCATATCAAAATTTTGTAAGGTTAGAATATTCATTTTGCAAATGAGGAAGCTAAGAAAGCTTAAGTAATTTGCCCTTAGCTATAAGACTAACAGGAGGTGGAATTGGGGTTTGAACCCAGGCATTTGGTGAACTGTAAACAATGCTCCGGTGGAGTACCAAATGAAGAATAGCTTATGCACAAGCTGTTTGGGACCCACGAGGTGTCCAAGTCCCTCACTGTGGTTCTATCTCTCCTTTGGCTCAGAGCACATTTCCTTTTTGCCATGTCCTCCCAGCTCTGCCGAAGTCAACAGCCCTCTTCCATAGCCATCCTTCCCTTCAAAAGCAAGCCCCAACGACAGGTACAGTCCTGCAGCATATTTAGCAACTGACCCCTGACCCAGAGTGGGGAAGGTTGAGAAATAGGAATCATGTGGGTGGGGAGTGAGTAGATTTGTCAGAAACATCACATGGGCCAGTGGAGTTGACTCTCTGCACACCTGGAGAAGGCTTCCCAGCCCTTTCGAAGGGAATCTGAAATCTGGAAACAGAATGTCCTTTACATCCAGCCAGGAAATCCTATTCCTTATTCCATCCCTCTGCTCCACTGGGCCTCAAGTCAGATCTACCTCTGAATCAGTCAAGTGGTGAAGAGGCCGGGAACCTCAACACCACCCTTCTTATATGTGTAGCGTGTTGGAAGTGTGTGTGTGTGTGTGTGTGTGTGTGTGTGTGTGTGTGTGTGTGTGTGTGTGAATAACTCTTGGGGGCCTACAACATAAGTCAAATGGCTAAAACACATCCTCAAAATACTGGACACCCAGTTTCTAGCTCTAGTACCATGGACTCCCCTTAGCTCTGGACAGTAAATCACTTTCCTCCTGACCTAGCACTGAACAAGGAGGAGACACAAAAATGTTGTGTTTTTTTTTATTTTGTTTTTTGGGTCATACCCAGAGGCGCTCATCACTCCTGGCAGTCTCAGTGGACCATATGGGATGCTGGAATTTGAACCACCGTCCATCCTGAATCAGCTGTGGGCAAGGCAAACACCCTATCACTGTGCTGTCTCTCTGGCCCCCAAACAGCAACCAATTTTAAGACTTATAGTAGTGAGTAGTACTTCGTTCTCCTGCTCAGGCAGCTGTCCTTCCAGATAGGCTGTTCAAAACAGATGAGAGCTGTACTCCTTGATGCTTTCAAGAAGTTCATCTCATTGAAGGCAGTTCATTGTCTGGGACCCTAAATCAATTGGTCAGCAAGCAAATACTAGAGTGAAGACTTCCGGAACAGGGGGCTCTGCTAGGTATTGGAGACAAGTCTGGCCCCTTCAATGGGACAAGCATTAAAACAATGCTCACCCATAATTAATGGCCAAGTAATTCTTGTTTACAAAGGTAGTACAGAAGAGAAAGTCACTGGGGCATGAGGACCCACCAGAAATCATGTTCTCTGAGTACTGCTTCCTTGAAAGAGTCATTAGACTCTCTTGGTGTTTAGGATACAGCTTCTCCAATACCCTCACAGGCTCCACAAGTTTTGGGAGGCCCAAGAAATGTGGCCTCTGCCCTCCAGGAACATTTTCACTTACTACTTATTAACAGATGTGAAGGTGGTACATGGAAGCTCCCAAGGACTTGGGGTCCGCTTCTCCAGGGAAGTTAGTCAATGTTCACCCAGCAATCCTCCTAAGAAGGAGCTGGGAAACATCTTTCTTGGCCCCGTGTCACCTCCACAGGGGCATCCAGTAAATGATTGTCAAGAGTAAATTGGGTCAATGATTCAAAAAGCAGTGAAGACAGAAAGAAGACTCTGAATCTATTTAAGTAAAAAACGATGACTCACAGGTAGGGTGACCAGATATCCCCGTGTGCCAGTGACAGTCCTGGCACATGCCTGTTGTCTTAATGTGTTTATGAATCACACACACACCCTCTCGCTCTCTAAAGAGTTCCAAATGACACCATCTATTATAGGGCCAACCAATTTAGTAAAGAAATGCTGCTCTGTCTTCCATTAGATGGCAACTGAGGGGAGAGAGGTAAACACCAGATGCATGGGTGAACTGGAGAGAGAGCCGGGGAGACTCATGGTGTCTGTCTCGGGTGTGCCCCAGAATCTGATCTTTAGGGAAACCTTGGTGAACTTCCAGATACTTCAGGGAGAAAGCAAATCAGCTAACAGGAAGCAAATTCAAAACGTTCTCATCCCTGTGCCAGGGATATGCTCACTGATAGGGGACATATTATGCATGTGTAAGGTCCTGGGTTCCATTCCGAGCATCAAAACCCAAACTCAAAGCAGATGGGCCCAAAACCCACTAGATTTCCTATCAATAGGCACAGTAGCTCAGAAAAAAAATTTAAAAATTAATTTAAGGCCCATAGCAATAGCACAGAGGGTAACCGGGCATTGGCCTTGCATGCTGCTGACTGGATTTCAATTCCCAGCATCCCATTTGGTCTCTAGAGTCTGCCAGTTATAATTTCTGAGTGCAGCGGTAACCCCTGAACACCAGGTATGGCACAACCTCCCCCAAATTTTTTTAATTTAATTTACCTTTAGTAAGGTTCACATTCATTATCTTTAAAATATCTTTAAAATAGCTGTTTTGGTACTGGAGAAATAACTGAATAATCAAGATATAAACTTTGCATACAAGAGGTTTTAGGCTGCATTTCCAGACTTGCACAATTTCCTCCAGGAAATTGTTCCCTCCAGTTTTCTTTCTGAACACAGAGTCAGACTAGTTCCTGAGCTATAACAGCTATGGTCCCAAAACCAGTGAAGTAAAATAAGTAATAGCTGGCGCATAGCGATAGCACAGGAGATAGGGCATTTGCCTTGCATGGGTTTGATCTCTAGCAGCACATATGGTCCCCCAAACGTGACAGGAGAAATTTCTGAGCACAAAGACAAGAGTAACATCAGAGCACTGCCGGCTGTGGCCCAACACCCCTCCCCCCAATGAATAGATATTGATCTCTTTGCTGAGCCATTGTGATTATCCAAAGACTCAATGCTTATGCCTCAAAAATGTGAAATGTGAAAACTATGCAAGGAGAACTAGTTAGCCTTAATTACATAGATACCATGATCCTATGATTGTGTCAGAATTTGTGAACACAGCTCGAGGCCATGCCTCTACTGTGCTCTTTCCACCAACAGGTCAACTGCCTCATACCTCTTCACACCCTTCTTCTCCTCTCCTCCCTCTAGATGCTAACATCTAGACCACCCTCTTCCCCAATCTCCCTCCTCCCCTCAACCTTCCTTAGAAGAACAGGAGCTTTTTCCTGCTCCCTTCTTTACCACAAAGATTTCTCCTAGGCACCCTGTAGACCTTCAGGAGTTATTGTTGGCAACTGAGTAAAAGAAACCCTAGCTCTAGGGTTAGGAAAGCCTGCCTCAACTTCCCCAGGGCCTCTGAATCATTTTTATCAAACTGAACTCCAGTGAAAGTTATTAAACGCCACAGTACACCTGAATTCTGTTCTCCCCAGGGCAAAATTTCCCAGTCTTACAACTTCTCAGGCATAGTTCTTGAGGCCTATGGTGTCAGTTGATTTGCAGGCTCTACTTGGCATGTTTGGTTCCTACTCCTCTCTCTAAGGTGTCTGCTTTTCTCTCCCCTTCAACCCTTCAGAGCTTTTCCTTTACTCTTCAGAGCCCAACTGAAACATGATTCCCCCACACACAGGAGCCTTCACTGCCCTGACATGAAGAAGTCTTCCTCTTAAACCAGATTGGAGCATTTGTCATGTTCCCCTCTCAGCAGAAAACTTACATTTGAGGATTTGTTTGCTTGTTTTATTTCTTAGCCACACCTGGCGGTGCTCAAGGTGCTGGCTCTGCACCCAGGAATTACTCTTGGGGTGAAGGGGTGTGTCTCAGAAGACCATATGGGATGCTGAAGATTCAACCCAGGTCTGCTGTATGCAAAGCAAATGCCCTATCTTTTTTCCTGTACTATAGCTCTGGGCTGATGTGATATTTTTTTTTCAGTATTCTCAACAAGGACTCTAAGCCAGAGGGGGAAACACAGACCAGAATTCATGCCTGCATGGCACTCTTCTATTGCCTCAATGCAGCATAAATGAAACCTGAAGAATTCATGATGGTCAAGTAAATGAACCAACATGATGATTGCAGAACATCCATTATCCATCCAAAAGAAGCATCCAGGGGGCCGGAGTGATAGAACAGTGGGTAGGGCACTTGCCTTGCATGCGCTCGACCTGAGTTCGGTCACTGGCATCCCACATGCCCCCCCACCCCCCCCACCCCCCCGTGCATGCCAGGAAGGCGTCCTGAGCAAAGCTAGGAATAGCCCCTGAGCATAGCCGGGAGTGGTTAAAAAAAAAAAAAAAAAAAAAAGACAAGGGCCCGGAGAGATAGCACAGCGGTGTTTGCCTTGCAAGCAGCTGATCCAGGACCAAAGGTGGTTGGTTCGAATCCTGGTGTCCCATATGGTCCCCCATGCCTGTCAGGAGCTATTTCTGAGCAAACACCTGGGAGTAATCCCTGAGCAACGCCGGGTGTGGCCCAAAAACCAAAAAAAAAAAAAAAAAAAAAAGAAGCATCCAGGACCCATTTGGAAGGTATGAGTGAGTATTCTCTTAACATCATCCTAGATTGAGGTGATAGCTCAGAGAGCTAGAGCATATGATTTACATGTGTCAGACCCTGAGTTTGAGCCCTGGCACCACATGGTCCCGTGGATACCATTAGATGTTATTCTGGTGGTTTTGTACCCATGGATTTGAACAGCATTGCATTACTAGTCCAAGCATTGAACCGCCTAACGCAACCAATTGAGGACTGCCAAGAGTAGTCCTAAAACTGAGCATTGGGGAGGCCCCCAATCAATTTATTTAAAAAAAAATAATAAAAAGGGCCAGAGACACAGACCCCCAGTTTGATTCCCGGCATCCCATATGGTCCCCAGAGCCTGTCAGGGTACAGAGCCAGGAATAACTTCTGAGCACCACCAGATGTGGCCCAAAAAACAAGCAATAATAATAATAATAAATAATAATAATAATAAATACAATCAGGGGCCAGAGAGATTTACAGCAAGTAAGGATCTTACGTAGCACTTGGCTGGCAAGAGTTCTCTCTTAGTACCTCTATATGGTTCCCTGAATCCTGCCAGCAGTGATCTCTGAGCACAGAGCTGGGATTAAGCCCTGAGCACTGCCAAGTGTTGCCCCCCAAAGAACAATCAATAGATAAATAAAAAAAAATTTCCTCTTGACTATCCCTTAGCAAATTCTTTCTTCTAATAGGTCTGTCCTGGAAGTTTGTGCTACTCGAAGTATATTGTCTCATTTAATCCTCCCACAAACACAGGGAGGAGCGGATCCTATTTTATAGATGTGAAATACAGAATGCAGCTCTTATTAAAGTCTAAATTATAACAGGGAAACCCTCTACTGAACCAGTTTCCCAACCACATTGTTTCCAAAGCCACAAACCCCAGAAAACTATGAAAGGAGGCATACATTATAGAATGCATTGGAAAACCTTAAACATTATGAAAAAGAAAAAGTATTTTAGGATGACTTTTTCTTTTCTTTTACTAGTTTCTATTTCTTGTAAAAAAAAAAAAGTGAGTCTAAAAGGTTGAAAAACCAAAGAGTGTAATTTTCTTTCCCTGCTTTCTCTGAAAACTGCATGTGGGCTGTGCTTGGCTCTTCCGGAACGGGGCTGAGAAGGGCAGAGCTAGCCACTGTCCTGGGGCAAATCTCTTCTCTTTGTGCGGACATTTCCTCACCTACAAACGGTGGATAAATAATACTTACCTCACGAGGAGTTTTTGGAGATTTAATTAATACTTACAAAGTACTTTGAGATGGGAGATGAAAGGGCCTGTTCAAGAAACTATTAGTGTCAGCACCCAGTGCGCTTGGTCTCTGAGGAAATGTAATCAAGATGAGAAATTCCCTGCCACCCCACCTGGGCCATCCCTCCCTCCTCCACAAGAAGCCATCTTGTTTTCTCCATTTTGGCATTCTTGCCATCATGGCGCTGTCTAAGTCATTCCCTCCCTGCAGTTCCATTCTTCCTCTTTTCTCCATGATTAACTCTTCCAGAAATATTTCCCCTCTCTAAGTAGTCATTCATTCATTTGTTCAATCTACAGGACTGTGCTGAGTGCTATGTCTCACACTCTCTGTGAAGCACTGGAAACACGGTAGGATGAATATTCTTGGCCATGGAACTGAACTCAGACGGGTGATGTCATGCATTTAAGGTCACACAGCAAGCTAATGACAAAATGGGGTGTGGTGCCACCTCCTACCACAAACCCAACTATGTGATCCAACAGGGGAAGAGTTCTGACCCACCTGATGATAATTCACAAGCTCAGTTCAAAGGAAGCTACAGAACCTCATACCTGAGGTGTCTTGGACATTCCTTTCAGAATTAGATCCTTATCAGGGATTTCCTGTGTAGGGCAAAGGAATGTGAAAATGTCCTATTCTAAGAAGAAATAGTGTTTGTCCTCAGCAAACCCTGCTTCACAAATTCTCTGAATCTCTCCATTCCAGCCAGATGATCCCCACCAGTCTCTCTTTGGAAAATGGGGGCTAAGAAGGGTGGAATTACAAGAGAGTGGATAAGGACTGAGCTTTGAGCAGACCCCAGGAAACATTCCTGTGTAAACTTGTACTGGTTCTAAGACATTGGGGGGAGTCTGTAAAGTTGCTGAAACTCAGTTTCCACTCTGTAAGACAGAGACAACGAGAACCCCTGTATTCTAGGGAAATAGTGAGAGTTAAATTAACAACTACCTGCAGAGCCTCATGTTTGACACAGACTAATGGTTAAAGAAAGTTACTGGCTAAGAGATATTCCTATGGCTTCACACCAGTATCTCAAAAAGCACCAATGATTAGCCAGCCCTAGAATATCCTTACTAGTACTTAAGTCATTGCTGCAGAAACATAGTAGAGTACAATATTCATAGTGATTCTGTGATTTTACTGACCCCTTCCACCGTAAGGGAGCTAGGCTGCCTGGTGTGGCCAAAATGCTACGGAATTTCACACAAGGATTAGTAGTGACTTTTCTCACTGTAGCTCAGTGGAACTCCGTGGAACTCAGCTGATATTCACCCCACTTACATGGAAATAGTTAATCATTGCACCTTTCCATGGGACTGAGCCTAACCAGGAGGCAGAGGACAAAGGTTTGAGGTCTGCACACAGGAAGCTAAGCTCCCCAAAAAGTCCGGAGTAATTCCTGGTATGGGGGATAGAGGGGCACAGAGGGCATTCAATGTTTGAGACATCCAATTGAATTTTGTATTAAAAAGACCTTTTTTTAATTTTTTCATTGAAACACTTGATGAAGTTGAGATCTGTATTCTGGCATGGCAACAGTTCACTAAAGCTGAGGATGGGTTCCCCATTTCTGACTGCCCTTAAAACGTATGCCATACTAAACCATTCACTTAATTACTTCCTGCTTTCAGTTGGGGTTTTCTTTGTTTTTGTTTTCGTGCCACTCCTGGAGGAACCGAAGGGATAGCACAGCGGTAGCGTGTTCGCCTTGCAGATGGCTGACCCAGGACAGACCCGGGTTCAATTTTCAGCATCCCATATGGTCCCTTGAGCCTGCCAGGAAGGGTTTCTGAGTGGAGAGCCAGGAGTGACCCCTGAGTGCTACTGAGTGTGGCCAAAAACAAACGAACAAACAAAAACATAAACAGAAGAATGTTACTGAAGGGCTAGAGCAAAAGCACAGCTAAGAGGGCACTTGCCTTGATTGTTCCTAACCTGAATTCAATCACAGCACTCCAGGAGTGATCCGTAAGTGCAGAGCTAAGAGTAACTGCTGAGCACTGCCGGGTGTGGCTCAAACACCAAAAAATAAAAATAAAAAATTAAAATAAATCACTCCTGGCAGGTTCAGGGGACCATATGGAAAGCTAGGAATAGAACCCGGGTCTGTCCCAAGTTGGCTGCGTGCAAGGCAAACACCCTACCGCTGTGCTATCATTCTGGCCCCTTTCAGCTGGGTTTTAAGCCTTCTAGTCTTAACTAAGCAATGCTCAGTCATAGCACACGATTTTCCATTCACCTGGAAAGCTTTTTCCACCGTACCTTTATTCATCCACCATGTTGATTCCAATAATTTTCCTTTTCATCCTTTAAGAGAAGCAGTTCCTCACTTCCAACAGAAAGTCTTCTATGATTCCCAACTCTAACCTTTCCACGGTAGGTGTTTCCAGAGAATTTCTCTTTTCGACTGCTGCATGACAAATCAACTCAAACACGAAATAAACATTAATTTGTTTCTGTGAGGCAGAAATTTGAGAGCAGTTGGCCAGGTTCGGTTTAGCTCAGGTGTCCCCTGGAATTACAAGTCATCAGCTTATTTCCCAGGGAAAATGGAGACAGCACCCAGAAGGCCCAGCCACAAAATGAGCAAGTGGAGAGTAGGAATTGGTTGGTGGTATCAACTCCTCATATGGGACTTTTTTTCAAGGATGGTTTAGTATCCTTACAACAGGGTTGCTTGCTTCTAGAGAGAGTGAATTGAGGACAAAGACAGAAGTAGGCCCAGCCCTGTAAGTTACGCATATCACTTCTGCAATATCCATTTTACTATTCAGGTCCGCCCTATTCATGGGAGAGGAGACAGATGATATAGAACATAAAATATGAAGGAGCCAGGGTGCGTAGGAGCCATGGGGGGAGGGGGCATGACCACTGGCATTCACGCAGGATTTCTGTGGCCTCCTCCCTCTGTCAGGGCCCTTTGTATACTGTCTGATAATTTTTTGGTCTTTTGTATCTTTCCCAGTAAAAACTATGATTCATTAAGGATTTGATGCTTTAATCCTGATATTCCCAATGCTAATGAAGAGTAACTGCCCAATTAAAGCATATGATGTCATTCTTCTTTTCAAAACCTTCCTGTTTGTACCTATTTTACTAGAGTGAAAGTAGAAATTCTTATAATGTGGTATATAGTCTGCCACCATTGCCTTTCTGACTTTTATCATTTCTTCCTTTGTCTTATTCTGCTTTTCATTTACTCCTCTGGTCAGCTCTTCCTGTAGATTTTTTGTCCCATTCTTTCTTTCGGAAATGCTTTTTCTCAGATATCCTCCAAGTTCACCACATGACCTACTTATTGCTCAAAACAATTTGTGTTGGCTTGTGGGTCACTTCTGGCAATGCTCAGGTTTATTCCTGGCTCTAATTTAGGGATCACTCCTGGCAGGCTTGGGGACTACATGAGGTACTAGGAATAAAACCCAGGTTAATCTCATGAAATGCCAGCACGTTTTTATTTTGTTTTGTTTTGTTTTGCTATACTATATCTCCAACTCCTTCGCAAATATTTTACTCAAAGAAAGATCTATATTCTAGTCTTCCATACACCACAAAAGCACTGAGGGAAGAGTAAATGATCATGCAAGGAGTCTACAGTTAATCCCATGACAGTATACTTCAGGGGTGGAGAAACCCTGTAACTCCTAGGCCAAAGGAATTTCCTCTATAATATCCCCAATATTTAATGTGCCTATGCAGGGGAAAAACAAAAATAAATAAATAATCATCTTTTCACATATTTATTGATTGATCGATTTGTTGGCGTCTTTATTTTGGTGTAGATATTGAAGTTGATATCTCCAATTTTATTTTATTTCATTTTATTTTATATTATCTTTCTCTTTCTTTTTGCACTCCGGCATGATTTGATTTTAGAACCGAGACCATTGTGTGGTGCTTGTCTTTATTACTGTAGTGCTCACTGGATATTTAATTTGATATTTCTTTCTGTATTGTTGTGGTGTTTTAATTACCTTTTTCATGTCCTTGCTCAAACTGAGGTTGAAAGCCTCTAGAAGGTCTCCGCCCATTTTCAAAGCATTTGACTTCTTTTTTTTTATTTATTTATTTTTTATTTTTTCTTATTTTGTACCCCATTCTATTGCTTTTCTTTCCTTCAAACAAAACCACATAACTCGATTTATCTAGCTCCGCCTCTTAAATAGAGGGGGGAACAAGGGAGGGTACCAGGACCAAACAGATATATGACCACTAATAGTAAGCTAGACACAGAGGAGTCCACCTACTCTAGCAGCCTGGGGGGGTGGGGGGGTGATGGTGGGGTATATGGGTTGCAGAAAAGGAACTGGGATGGGGGAGGACAAATTTGGTGATTGGTATTCCCCTGATTCAATGTTAATATGTACCTAAAATACTACTGTGAAAGATATGTAAGCCATTATGATCACAATAAAAATTGAACAAAAAAGAAAAAAAAGAAAGAGCTATATTCTTGTTTTGTTTTGGTTTGGTTTTGGGTCACCCCCAGTGGCACTCAGGGGTTCCTCATGGCTCTGAGCTCAGAAATTGCTCCTGGCAGGCTTGGGGGACCTATGGGATGCTGGGGATGGAACTCAGATCGGTCTGAGGTAGACCACATACTGCAGTGTTATTACTCTGGCCCAAATGATCTATATTCTAAGGTGCCTTTAACTGCAACTTTATGTTGCTATTTTCATATAATCTGTATCATTACATTATTTATTGATGTCCTTGTGTCATTTATAGCTTGTCTTCTGTCTCCTCATTCTAGAATGCAAATTCCCAGAAGGAAAAGTCTTTGTCCTATTCCCTAATAACAATACAGCACTTAAAGCGTGCTCAAAGCACATGGGTGATATATATATAAATATATAAATCAATCAATCAATCAACAATCAGCATTCATTGATTGAATGAAGAACATAAAAGATTGCTATGTCCTAGACCAAATATTGAAACTACGATGCTATTTCCACTTAGTTATGGCAGTTCAAAATTCTCCTTCAGTTTACAGGTAAGGCTCTTGAGACATCAAGAGATGACTCAGCTCATTAATATTGGCTCAGGGCACAAATAAGAACCTGCTCAGCCTGCAGGGAACCACCTTGGGTCCCTGCCCCAAGGTTTAGCCTCTTTCATTTTTCTCCCCTGTACCTGAACAAACTAGCAGGTGTTTCTACCATTCAGCTGCTGAGGTCCCATCCCCTACAGAGTGACAACCAAGAGCATGAACTTGCATTTGGGATCAGTCCCCAATCTGCATTCCATTCATTAAAGAAGCTTTGGTAAACTGTTGCATTTATCTGCCTCCACTTTCCCATCTGTAAAATTGGACCCAGCTTTGTGGTGAGAAAAGTGATGAGAGTTCAGGCAAGCCCTTAGCCCAGTGCCAGACACTGATCACTAATCTCTAATGATACTACAGACTATCATTATTCAGCCTTTACGCTGCAGAGCTGCCGCGCAATATGTCAAAAATTTAAAAAGATAAATATAATAAGCAGTGTTTTTGTAACGTACCTATTAGTATGGATTAGTGGATGAAATCTATTCTGCATCTCGCTGTCTGGGTGATATGCCAGCTGGAAATACTCAAATCTAAAATGGCATCAACTACCTTTCATTTGAAGTGGGAGACGGGAATCAATGCACTGTTGTTTTCCACCCTTATCCTTTGCTTATTCATATGCCCAAATAAGGTTACTGTGCAAAACACAATTGCATGATCTATAAATTATGAGCAGTTCCTTCGTGCAGCCAGCATCAGCCCAGAAAGGTTTGTAAATGGATTTCTTTTGCCTGAATCCTTTTCTGCCCCAGATCTGACCCAAAACATAAATAGAGGCAGCCTGGCTGGCATATAAAAGGTCCGATTGACCCGTTGACCCAGTTTGCAGAGAGAGCACCGGGCAGAACCACTTTAGCAGCCGCTGTCAAGAAACCTTTTGGCCACAAAGCCAAAAGCTGCTCACTTATTCACTCTAATTAGTCCTCAAGCCTCCCTTGCACACAGACGCGGGACTCACAGACGCCTGGAAAGTTCTACACAGCCGACACCCACCTCTAGCAAGGGCCAGCCTGAGTTCTATATCTGTTACAAGCCAAGAGTAACAGGGTCTTGTTTGCTATTCATAAGAGAAGGGGCGAACAGGGAGCACCGCAGGACTGCATGCAAAGACTACGTTTTCAAGTGGCTGTCAGCTCTCTGTCTTCTTCGAGGAAGGATCTATTCAGCTCCTCTTCTCATCTTTGATAAGGCTGTTTGGGCTTTAGGGAGGGGGGCTGAAGGGAGGTTTGGGCATTGTTGGGTATTTTGGGAGGGTTAAGCTTTCTGAGTGCTGTAAAAATCTTAGAAATTGGCCCTTTGTCTGATATATGGTAAGCACTGCCTTCTCCCATTCCATGATGTGCTTTCCATTTCTAATCATCATTTCTGTCACTAAGCAGAAATGCCTTTCTCACTTACCATCAGGGAAGTGCAAATCTGAACACAATGAGATATTGAGGTATCACCACAATAAGCATAGAAACAGAGCGGAAACTATCAGCGCTGGAAAAGGATATGAGGGGCAAAATGTTTGATGTTTTCAATAACTCAGAGTGTCCAATGAGAGAGTGCTTGGGGTAAGTATGCCCTTCACATGTGATGCTCAGTGCTTTTTTACACTTACCTTACCCTAACCCTATTTTTCCCTGGTGCCCCAAATCATAAAATGAGTAGCCTGCATGTGTCCTACAAGTAACACTTAAAAAAAATAAAAATGAGGATTAGGAATATAGTGAAAGTGGTTGAACTCCGGTGTAGCATCTGCAAGACCTTGAATTTAAACTCTGGCTTCACGTGACCTCCCCAACCCACCATGTGAGTCTTGGTTGGCCCCAAGTGCCCGTATGTCTGCAAAGTACACAAGACAAACACTGACCCCATAAGACCCACACTATTGGTCTGAGTATCATTCACAGGCAGTTATAGGAGGGCTTTTATGTATATAATGTATATATATATATTGTGTATATATGCATACATATAAACAAATATTGTATGTACATATGCATATATATATACCACTGTTACTTATTCCTGGATCTAGTGCAAAAGTTGGGAATGTGAAAACTATGGTTATTTATTCCCCCCCAAGTCCAACCATGTTTGAAGGCTACATCAAAACAGAGCATTTCAACACAAGGAAATAGACCCCAAGCTGAAGGGAACTCTGGCATCCTTCAGAAAAAGAGGTAAATTACTACCTGAGAACATGATGACATTTTGCGAAAAAAATTTTCTATCAAAAGAGTGTATGTATACTAATGGGGGTCGGAGCAGTGGCACAAGCGGTAGGGCATGCGCTGACCTAGGATGGACCTTGGTTTCCCCAGCATCCCATATGGTCCCCCAAGCCAGGGCGATTTCTGAACACATAGCCAGGAATAAGCAAGTTCTGACTGTCACCAGGTATGGCCAAAACACACACACACATACACACACACACACACACACACACACACACGCACACACACACACACAGTGTACACTAAGAAATG
Organism: Suncus etruscus; assembly: GCF_024139225.1. Taxonomy (NCBI): domain Eukaryota; kingdom Metazoa; phylum Chordata; class Mammalia; order Eulipotyphla; family Soricidae; genus Suncus; species Suncus etruscus. The sequence continues at coordinate 35,904,035 of NC_064866.1, forward strand.
AATGTGGATTGAGAGGTAAAGTGATAAAGAGAATCCCAAACCTTGGGGTTAGAAAGTGGGTCACCCCAGATTCTTGAAAGAAATGTTCACTGTAGAACTTCCAAGCTGATAAATACACCCAGAAGCTAGGAGTGAGACTCCCTGGAAAGGGCCTGTACCACCATCTCTTGTACTTGGTTCCAGGCATCCTTTCACTAGACTGTTCTTAGTACATAGGGGTTGTGTTTATTTAAGGAAGGAATGGAAGTGGGAGGGAGGAAGGGTGAGAGGGAGGGAGGGAGGGAGGGAGGAAGGAAGGAAGGAAGGAAGGAAGGAAGGAAGGAAGGAAGGAAGGAAGGAAGGAAGGAAGGAAGGAAGGAAGGAAGGAAGGAAGGAAGGAAGGAAGGAAGGAAGGAAGGAAGGAAGGAGGGAAGGAGGGAAGGAAGGGAGGGAGAGAGGAAGGGGGAGGGAGGGAGAGAGGGAGGGGGAGGGAGGGAGGGAGGGAGGGGGAGGGAGGGAGGGAGGAAGGGGGAGGGAGGGAGGGAGAGAGGGAGGGGGACGGAGGGAGGGAGGAAGGGGGAGGGAGGGAGAGAGGGAGGGGGAGGGAGGGAGGGAGGAAGAAAGGAAGAAAGGGAGGGAGGAAGGAAGGGAGGAAGGAAGGAAGGAAAGAATGAAGTCTTTACCTTCTTTTATCTATTTCACTATCACCATGGTCCTGTATGATAAGAATTTGGGTCTCAGGGCTGGAGAGACAGCGCGGAGGTAAGGCGTTTGCCTTGCATGCCGAAGGTCCATGGTTCAAATTCCGGCATCCCTTATGGTCCCCCCCCAGAGCCTGCCAGGAGGATTCCCTGAGCGCTGCAGGGTGTGACCCAAAAACAAAAACAAACAAACAAACAAAGAATTCGCGTCCCCACAAATGTTTAATAGAAATTAATCTCTCAAAAGTTGGCAATAGTTAGTATGCCGCTAATTGGAGGCTTTGCTGGTTGGAGACGTTGGTCGAGTCCACCTAGAATTTGTCTCTCCCCAAATAGAACTATTAGTTCTCTGGCATTGACTGCAATATTGAAATCTTGTAGCACAATACCCAAGAGAATTATAGAGGTTGGTTGAGTCCATTGAATTTCTGAACAGTTTTCTTCCCCATCAAGTGCTAATTACTTAAATGTTTTCCCTATCTAAAAATGATGACAGGTTCTTTAAGCTCTGAGACAGTATCTGCTCATTAAAGCCTGCTAAATTGCAGTGCAATTTCTATAGAATTAAATGACAAATTCCATGAATAAGCAAATAATTCATCAAGACTAATGTGATTTCCATGAATTCCAAAGTAAAATTTGGGTCATTTACTTATCAAATACTGATTTAAAAAAAAAACTTACAATTAAATAATAAATAGTTCATCAATTCAAAAGTTTCATTTGGTATTCTGACTCAATCATGAAAATATCCATAGTAGCAGGCCCCCTCTTTGGTTTACAAACAAGCTGTACTCAGAACTACGAAGCCATTCACTTTCTTTCAGCTTTGTGATTACCTCTGAAAGCTATAAAGTACACACCTGCGGGACTGGAGAGATAGCATGGAGGTAAAGCATTTGCCTTGCATGCAGAAGGTCAGTGGTTCGAATCCCAGCATCCCATATGGTCCCCCGAGCCTGCCAGGAGCGATTTCTGAAGTATAGAGCCAGGAGTAACCCCTGAGCACAGCCGGGTGTGATCCAAAAACAAACAAACAAAAAATTGTGTGTATTATAATATATTCTTAACCCTAAATAATACCAAATTGAGATCTAAAATATAATAGACATGAGGCCGGAGGAATAGCACAACAATAGGGTCTTTGCCTTGCACGCAGGCAACCCAAGACAAATTCCAGTTTGTTTTCCAGCATCCCATATGGTCCCCAGGGCCTGCCAGTTTCGATCTCCGAGCACAGACCCAGGCATAACCCCTGAACTTTATGAGATAGATTCAAAGACATTCTTGTTGTTTTTCTATTTTTTTGTTTTGTTTTGTCTTTTGCTTTTTTGGTCACACCCGGCAGTGCTCAGGGGTTACTCCTGGCTCTACGCTCAGAAATCGCTCCTAGCAGGCTCAGGGGATATATGGGACACTGGGATTCGAACCATTGACCTTCTGCATGAGAGGCAAACGCCTTACCTCCATGCTATCTCTCCGGCCCCGATTCAAAGACATTCTTGAGAGCAAGATCCTATTTGAGTCTCAGGCTGAGATTTGGGTCGTCATTTTTTCTCCTCTGCTTACTTCCTCATTATCCCTATTTTCTTTTTTTTTTTTTTTTTGGTTTTGGTTTGTTTTTTGTTTGTTTGTTTGGTTTTGGTTTTTGGGTCTCACCCGGCAGTGCCCAGGGGTCACTCCTGGCTCTATGCTCAGAAATTGCTCCTGGCAGGCTCTGGGAACCATATGGGATGCCAGGATTCGAACCACAGTCCTTCTGCATGCAAGGCAAATGCCCTACCTCCATGTATCTCTCTGGCCCCATCATCCTTGATTTCTTATAGTAAAAGCTTGCTTTACCATGGAACCAACAAGAGTTGTTTTGGATCCCCCATCCAAACTGATCATACATATTTTAGTTCTTTTACTTAAGTTTTTTTTTTTAATTTAATGAAAAGATTTTATTCTCTTTAAGATGGGAAATCCTCTTGGTTACCAAAAGACACCCAAAATAATGTACATCCCTCTTACAGAGGGAGTGTGTGTGTGTGTGTGTGTGTGTGTGTGTGTGTGTGGCTTTTAGGTCACACCCATCGGCACTCAGTGGTTCCTCCTGGGTCTCCATTCAGAAATCGCTCCTGGCAGGCTCAGGGGACCATAGAGGATGGCGGGATTCGAACCACCATTCCTCCTGGATTGGTTGCTTGCAGGACAAATGCCCTACTACTGTGCTATCTCTCCAGCCCTTACACAGGGGTCTTTCTTCCAAGAATCAAGAATGAGGCTGAAGAATTAGTACAAGGGGATAGGTGTTTGCCATTCACACAGCCAAGCAGGGTGCCATCCTTATCACCACATTTACTCCTCCAAGCCCCACCAAGAGTGATCCCTGAGCATATCCAAGTGTAGCCCCCCAAAATTTTGATTACTTTTTTAAAAAAATACACGATGTGTCGTGTTAAACATCTGGTTGTTGTTTAGGGAATGTTTTGTTTTTAATTTTTACTTTAAAATGGTTTTTAATTTTTTAGTTTGGCATCATCATTTACAAAGGAATCCATAATAATGTTTTAGGCATGTAACAGATGATGTTTGCTTTTTTATTATTATTATTAAAAGGGCCTGCCTAGTACTTCTTGGAGCACACAGAGACGATTCCCAGTCAACTAGACTAAGAATGACAGCAGTACAGTGGCACTCAGACCAGCAGTGGTGAGGGCAGAGGGTATATAATAGTACTGGGGTTTGACTTCAAGTTTCTGAATTACAAGCCATGTTTCTCTGACCACTTAGCCATTTCTCCAGCTAGCAGGTATCTTTTATAACTGTTTAAAGAGCATTTCTTTTTGTGTGTGTGTGGGAGATGGGCCACACACGACAATACTCAGGGCTATTCAGGCAGTGCTATTCTGGCTCTGAGCTCAGAAGTCACTCCTGTAGGCTTAAAAGAACATATGGAATGCCCGGAATAAAACTCAGGTCCATCCTGGGTCATCCGCATGTACTATGCCATCCCTCTGGCCCCAATGCTCTGCATTTCTGATTTCCCTTTGCACAAGCCCCATAGCCTCATCATCCATCACTATTCAAATCATTGTGGAAACATAAATCAATTAACAGAAATTTATTTAATAGTCGTCAGGCATCAACTTGTTTTTTTTATGTATTGACTTTTAATGCTTTTCTGTCATGTAAGCCATTCCCCCCTCTTTTCCAGAAATGTTTATACGTAAAAGAATATAAATATAAAATACAAAATAGTAATGAAACTTCAAGTAGGTAAATCAATTTACTGTACTCAGAATCTATAGAAATATTGACTCTAGTCAATAGATATTTCCACACTCACTGAGAGGAAGAAACCGAGGCACATAACATGGAATATCACATCCCGGAGATTGTTAGAGAAAGAAGAATAACTAGCACTTGATCTTCCTGAGAGTCCAAATTACAAATTAATCCTGGGCCCCTAGGTGAAACTAAGACTGTGGGTGTGTGCTAAATAAGTCAATTATCTTGTCCTTGTTCATGAATTTCTCACTGGTGGAATTAAGTCATAACTGTAAGTGTAATGTGAACCCTTGTTCTGTATATGTCTCTCTTTCTCTCTTTATATATATGTGTATATATATATATATATATATATATATATATATATATATATATCATAAGCCTGTTTACAATTAAACTCGTTGGAATTTTACTCATGCAAATCTAAAAAGAGACTTGACTTATTTGGCTAAAAGGTTTTTACCAAATCATAGGCAGGTTTCCAGACTCTTGTTCTACAATGAATATTCCTACTGTTTTGGACTTCTCAGTTTGGCTGTCATAGGAATGTTGTCCCACTAAATCAGTTCATTCCTACAGTGAAGAGTTTCCCACCCCTGAAACTGAAGAACTGAAATAGAACTTAGAAGATGTGGAGAAGAAAATCTCCCCACCAGGGCAGTGATTGTACTGATTTGTTAGTTGTATTAAAGAAAACGTAACTGAAGGCTAATGTGGAAGTTGAGCATATTCTAAAATACGGTCTTTTGAACAAAATAAAAAAGTATCTCAAAAAGGAGAGCAAAATTCTGCATGTAATGTTGAATTTTTCATATAAAATGAGTTGTAAAAAAAAGGATTAGGATCAGCCAGATAGAGCTACTTCTTTCATATTTAGTGAATTGTTTTTTCTAGGCAATCTCCTTGGTCGACCTAAAATAATCCCTTACACAGTCTCATGCCCAAAGAAGACCACATCTGGTTCATAGACTGATAGAGAGGAGAGAGGGTGCTTGAAGACTTCTTCAAAGAGAACTACTTTGGGGCCAGAGAGATAGTACAGTTGATAGGCCATTTGTCTTCCCATCGGCCGACCCTGGCACCTGATTTTGATCCCCAACATCCTATATGATCCCCCAAGTGTGCCAGGAGTAATTTCTGAGCCCAGAGCCAGGGGTAAACCCCTTTAGTGTGACTTAAAACATTGACAGTCACGCAAACCACAGAGTCAAAAAAGAAAAGTGACAGACAGACACAGAAAGACAGAGATAGAGAGACAGAGACAGAGAAGTAAAATACCTTGCTCAGAGGTAGACTGAGGTGGGTGAATGGGAGGAAAAGGGCATCAGGAAGGGTGAGAAGGAAACTGTTGACACTGGTGGCAGGAAATATGCATTAGTGAAGGTTGTCATACATTGTATGACTGTAACTCAATCATGAACAATTTTACCTGTGGAGAAAAAAAAAACCACTGTAGGAGCCAAAGAGATAACACAGCAGTAGGACATTTGCCTTGCATGCAGCAGTTTCAGGACGAATGGTGGTTTGAATCTCAGCATTCCATATTGTCCCCTTTGCCTGCCAGGAGCAATTTCTGAGCACAGAGCCAGAAGTAAACCCTGAGCACCTCAGGGTGTGACCAAAAAAAAAACCAAAAACAAACAAAAAAAAACTGTTGTAGGAAAAGCCTTGTAACTATGGTGCTGAGAGAGAGAGAGAGAGAGAGGGAGAGAGAGAGAGAGAGAGAGAGAGAGAGAGAGAGAGAGAGAGAGAGAGAGAGAGAGAAAATGCCCCACACCCAAAGAGACACTACCTTCCAATCACTGCTTTATGAATCTCAGGTTGGCAACATGCAAGGCAAAAAATGCCCATAACTGCTCTGTCATGGCTCTGGCCCCACTGCTTAGTGAATAAAGCAACGATCTCCATTGTTGCTTTTGATTCTTCAGGTTTGTTTGTGAGCAGTTCTTGAGCAACCAACTGCCAGTCCGACTTGCATCTCAAGAGAAGGTAATCACAAGTCACCCACCACAGAATCATCGGTATTCGGACATAGAAGCTATGGTTGGAGGACCTAAGTCAAAGTGACGGGCTCACCTGACTGGCAAGTTGGTGGTCTTCTCTTTTGTCCAGTTATTGTCCTTGATATAATCTTCTTAAAACTTCTTGAATGTTTTAATAAACTGGAAGCTGGTTTACTCCAGAAAGAACAACTAAAAGACCAGAACTAAAACAGCAGGGTATTTTGTGACTGATTCCTTGTAGACACAATTGCATTATTTTTTTCTTCAATTGATTGATTGATTAATTGATAGATTGGTTTTTGGACCATGCCTGGTGGTGTTGGGGGCCACTCTTAGCTTTGCACTCAGAAATTGCCCCTGGCAGGGAGGGACACCCTATGGGTTGCCAGGAATCAGACTGGGTAGGGCAAGTGATGAAGGCTGAGACATCTGGAGAAAAAGACTGACTGAAACTGGAATCAGCCAGCAAGCCTGGGGTAAAGAACAGAGACGTCCACTCGGTCATCCACTCAACCTTTCTCTGGAAGGTCCCTGCCAGTAGAGCTGTTATAGATGCACAGTAATTAATATGACTAGATACCAGACTTGCATCTTATAGGCACAAAGCTCTACTCTCAGAAGAGCTCTACTACTATCAACTAGAAACTCTAGTACTTTTTGTTTTGTTTGTTTGTTTGTTTCGATATTTGAGTCACACCCAGCAATGCTCAGGGTTATTCCTGGCTCTGTGCTCAGAAATCGTTCCTGGCAGGCTCAGAGGACCATATGGGATGCTGGGAATCAAATCATTGAACCACTGTTGGTCCTGGATCAGCTGCTTATAAGGCAAACACCTTACCACTGAGCTATCTCTCCAGCTCCCTCTTAATACTTTTTGAACAAGGAGCCATATTTCCTTCTGTGCTGGGCTTCAGAAACTATTTAGCTAGTCCTGGGTAGTAAGAATATCATCATGTGAGAAATAACTATACTTGCAGAAAGTTTATTTGGAGGAAGGAGAACTAGTCACAGAAGCGAGCATTTGGAATGAAAGGGAGGAAAAGCTCCATTGCCAAGTTCCTTTCTCTATGTAAAACTGGAATTCAATGTGGACCCTCTAGGGACTTTACAGGCTGCTTCTCAGAAGCAACAGACATGCAAAAGGGAGACCAGTGATGCTCTATCAGTAATGAAGGGTTGTCCTGTGGTATTTTCATTCCCTGAGCACACATCAGAATGGTTGAGCATTGTTTTGTCATCCTGTGAGGTGACAGTGACAAAGCCCCGGGGATGAAAGCAAAAAATGATCTTGTGTTTGGCCATTGTTACTCCTTAAAACTGGTTGTTAAAATGAAAGATGGAAGAGCCAAAGAGTCTGTAGGGCACTTGCCTTACATAAAGCCTATGTGGTTTGTTTTGGTTTGTTTTGGTTTGGGGGCCACACCCGGTGACCCTCAGGGGTTACTCCTGGCTCTGCACTCAGAAATCATCCCTGGATTGGGGGACCAGATGGGATGCTGGGGAATGGAACCACGGTCTGTCCTGGGTTAGCCATGTGCAAGGCAAATGCCCCACTGCTGCGCCATCACTCCAGCCCTAGCCTATGTGGTTTATCTGACACACACACACACACACCCCTATGGTCCTCTGAGCACTGCTCACTGCCAGGGGAGGTGGCACTCCTGACAGGACTCAAGACTAACTCCTAGCTCTGTGCTGAGATCACTCTTGGAGGGGCTCAGAGTCGGCTTCATGGAACACAATACTGAAACCTCTTCGTCATGTTAAATGAAAGCCAGAACGTTCATGTCTTTTGCTGGTTCATTATTTGTTATTTTGCTTATTCTGTCTGAGACACCCTTTTCAACCTTAAGACTCCCCTATTACTTGTTAGCTCAACAGTGTCTTCCCAAGATTGTGAGGAGTTTACAATTATCAGGATTCCATATGTTTTCTCCTCTTTTATTCCAGAAATAATCAAAGACACTTAAAAAGCCAAGCAAAAAAAGGGCATGAATGGGGGCCGAGTGATGGCGCAGCAGTAGGGCACTTGCCTTGCATGTGGCTGACCTAGGATGGACTAAGGACGTTCGATCCCCTGGCATCTTATATGGTTCCCCAAGCCTGGAGCGATTTCTGAGCACATAGCCAGGAGTAACCCCTGAGCATCACCAGGTGTGGCCCAAAACTAAAAATAAAATTAAAAAAGGACATGAATGAAAAGGCAGTGAAGGGCCCGGAGAGATAGCACAGTGGCGTTTGCCTTGCAAGTAGCCGATCCAGGACCAAAGGTGGTTGGTTCGAATCCCGGTGTCCCATATGGTCCCCCGTGCCTGCCAGGAGCTATTTCTGAGCAGACAGCCAGGAGTAACCCCTGAACACCGCCGGGTGTGGCCCAAAAACCAAAAAGAAAAAAAAAAGAAAAGGCAGTGAAAAAAAGATCAAAATTTAAGAAGTCATCAGGAATTCCAGTTCCATCTAGAAAAGCCCAGGTCTTTTTCTCTGGGTGTGATTTCAGTTACTGCCAGGTGCAATGAGTCACAGCTTTGGCTCTTGATTCAGCAGCAGCTGATAAGAAAAGAGGCAGCTGATGCCTAGTTGAGGAAAAATGAGCCAATTTTCAGTAAAAGTAGCACCCTTTCAGATTTCGAGGTGAGAGAGATCATTGTTCAATGCAGGTTTATTCTAAAGAGGACCCATGATGTCCAGGCATGCCTGACCTCCACTGCATCTCTCACTCACATATATTTTATTGTCCTATGACAAAAACATCACAAGCAAGAAAGGATTGCCAAGGCCGAGATTAGCAGCCAACACCTTTAGACCACACTGTACTTTGGTTCGACACCCTTTACCACACTCACCAGTTCCTGCCATCACTGTTTTCTATTTGTATCTTTCTTTCTTTCTTTCTTTCTTTTCTTTCTTTCTTTCTTTCTTTCTTTCTTTCTTTCTTTCTTTCTTTCTTTCTTTCTTTCTTTTTCTTTCTTTCCTTCTCTCTTTCTTTCTTTCTTTCTCTCTCTCTTTCTTTCTTTCTTTTCTTTCTTTCCTTTCTTTTTCTCTATTTCTCTTTTCTTTCTTTACTCTTTCCTTCTCTCTTTTCTTTCTTTCTTTCCTTTCTGTTTTTTTTTGGGGGGGCCACACCTAGTGATGCTCAGGGGTTACTCCTGGCTGTTTGCTCAGAAATAGCTTCTGGCAGGCACGGGGGACCATATGGGACACCGGGATTTGAACCAACCACCTTAGGTCCTGGATTGGCTGCTTGCAAGGCAAACACCGCTGTGCTATCTCTCCGGGCCCTCCTTTCTGTTTTTGAGTCTTGAAAATCCTTTTTTCATTCATTTCCATACCACCACTGGCTTCCATATTTAGATACCTACAGCAAGAACATGAGCCTATTTTCTGCCTAGATAATGTCAGGCTTGTGCTACCATACTACAAGAAGCAATACCCAGGGAAGAAGAGAAAGGAGTGGTTGTCATGCCATCTGGAGTGCTTGAGAATTGCAAATCTGATCGGAACCCTCTTTACTAGCCCTCTAAAATGAAAGAATTGAGTGACATACAGGAAACAAGTATCCATTCTGAGCATGATAGGAAAGAATCAGAACATCTCGCAAAGGTGGTGGTTGCGAAATGTCTCAAACCCATGTCAGTTATCATGTTGGTTGTTTCTTTATTCTGGCCATTTCTAGATAAGGATGGGTGATAAAATTCTTTCAATATAAAAACATCCATTTTGTGCATCCTGAGGCAAGAGAAGAGAGAAAATGATCTGGCAGGCTGTTTGCCTTTTTATGTTTTATGACTCTGTTGGATACAGCAGTTAGGATATATGTGATACGTCACGCACTCATATCTGATCTTCTTTCACCTATAGTCATTAACTGAGTCCTACTGTGTTGGGTACAGAAGGTAAAATGGTGAACATGAGACTTTGTCCCTGAAAAACCTACTGTCAAGCTTTTGAACAATGAAATGGGTTTCTTCAAAGAAGCTATATTTATTTTGAAAAAAAATAAAAAAGTATTTTTTCTCTACAAACCTACCTCAAAACCCACAACTACAACCTCTCACTTGTTTTTTCGACCAGACAGTAAAATTCAGAGAGGGTATGAATTCTCAGAACAAGGGTCAAGCCTGCTCTACTGTCGTGGTGAACCTTAGCCTCAGAGTTTTCTGCTCAAAGCTTAGGATGACTAAAACACCCTCCCCCAGAAGCAATGCTAGTATGGTCCTGGTGGCCCCCAACAACACGGTGGCCAAGCAACACCACAATTCTGGATTGAGCATTGAACCACCGACCCACTTGGCCAAATATCACTGACAATGGCCTCAGGCCCCTGAGCCATACCTGGGAGATTCCACTCACAAATAAATCAATCGATAGCACACTATCAGAGCCCCTCTCTCAGCTGATTATGTTCTTGGGTATCCCTGAGATAAGGAAGGAATAATGGAGCTAAAATTAACTTAGATTCTTTATATTTATTCTGGAGGGGAAAAAAATTCCCTTGAATGCCTCTTCAGCTGACTGATTTTTTCAGTGAGGCCAAAATATTATCACCTTCCTCCCCAAAAGTATAAAGGTGAGAGGCAATTTTTAAAGACAAGTTGATACACATCTTTTTTATTTTTTTGATACACATTTTAATGCATTTATTTTGGGGTCACACCCGGGGGCGCTCAGGGGTTCCTCCTGGCCCTATGCTCAGAAATTGCTCCTGGCAGGTTTGTGGGACCATATGGGATGCCGGGATTTAAAACACTGACCTTTTGCATGCAAGGCAAACACCTTACTTCCATGCTATCTCTCTGGCCCCCATCTTAATGCATTTTATTAAATACACACTAGGCAGAATTCCCACCTCCTCAAATCGAGATGTCCTAAAATATATATACACATGCTGGGCTGCTTTAAAATATTTTGAGAAACAAGACAAGTACCAAGTACTCCTTTATGGAATCCTAGAGAAAAAGGCAGTTGGATGAAGTCCCAATGGCTTGCCACTGGCTATCTGAACAACCTATCGTACTGTGGGTATAATTTGAGGAGAGTGACTCCCTTCTAAACCCCTATTTTTGGTTCACTACAGCGAGTGGGGGGAGCTCCTTTGAGCCTTAAATTTCTTCGCCCTGGTCTCCAGTCTGAGCACCAGGTCCTTTTTGAAGACTCTATGGAGCCATGTTTAAATTGGGTGAGTGAAAAAGTAACTCCCTATAATAAAAGTGGCATTGTTTTGCAGGCAGGTAATTCCAAGTGGGCTCCGTTCTTACTTTCCATGGGAATAGTCCTGGAGGAAGAAAGAGCCTTTGTTGAGTTTTGTTTTGTTTTGAGAACAGTCAATTGATTCTTTCTACCCTTCCTTCTGGGATGCCAATGTCTGAAAAAAAAAATAATAACCACAAAGTTCAAGTAAAAGCAACGAAAAGGAAAAGAAAAGAAAGGATCTCTACATAAACCTAATTTGTCATTATCTGGAGTTGTTTTGTGTCATTCATATCCTCTCCCCCCCCCCAACCCCCAGACTATCTGGCACGCTAACAGAGGATTCTACACACACACACACACACACACACACACACACACACACACACACACCCCACTTCAAACTCTTTGTTGCACACACATCATACTCCTGTGTGTAGAACTGTGCAGTGATGAAACTGTTATCCATGTCGTTCCCCAGGAATCCTGTGCGACTTCTCACCTTCAAACTTCCTTCAATCTTGTTTAGCTTCAGATAAGTGGCAGAGATTTGCATTGTTCTCAATCGGTCTATTTATCAGGGCAACTGTTTCAGTTTTCTTCAAGATGAATGATTACATTCTCTGGTCTTATCAATATGTTCTTCAGGTGTGGACTCAACTTTGCCCCTCACTTCCGGTAACCGTTTCCTTTCCAGAGAGTCTAAATGTTTTTTTTTTTTTTTTTTTTTTTTGGCATGTGTATATATGTAGTCCCAGGATCAAACTTAGGGTCTCACAGATGAGAGGCCAGTGCTCTATTACTGAATCACATTCCCAGCAGCTTATTATAGTTTGAAAATATATACATACGAGCACAGACATGCTCTGAGTTATTTTGAAAAGAGTATTCTTGGGGCTGGAGAAATAGCACAAAGTTAAGGCATTTGCCTTGCATGCAGCCAACCCAGGACCAATGGTGGTTCGATTCCTGGCATCCCATATGGTCCCCTGAGCCTATCAGGGCAATTTCTGAGCACAGAGCCAGGAGTAACCCCTGAGTGTCACTGGGTGTGACCCGAAAACAAACAAAAAGGAGTATTCTTTACCAATAATACCTAAATTTTTCTTTAAAAGGAAGCAAAATTCTTTATGAGTGACTAGATTTGGAAAGGAGAAAAGGAGAAATAACTGAATAAAGCTGAAAATAATCAGGAAAGGGGCCGGAGAGGTGGCACTAGAGGTAAGTTGTCTGCCTTGCAAGCGCTAGCCAAGAAAGGATCGAGGTTTGATCCCCCGGCGTCCCATATGGTCCCCACAAGCCAGGGGCAATTTCTGAGTGCTTAGCCAGGAGTAACCCCTGAGCATCAAAAGGGTGTGGCTGAAAAAAAACCATAAAACAAAAAAATCAGGAAAATTAGATTATAATAGTGTTAAAAAGACAAAGAGAATTAAACATCTAGTTAGCTAAACTAGACCAAACACAGAGCTGACTTCTTTAATTTTTTTTTTTTTTTTGGTTTTTGGGTTACACCCGGAAGTGCTCAGGGGTTACTCCTGGCTCTATGCTCAGAAATCGCTCCTGGCAGGCTCAAGGGACCATGTGGGATGCCAGAATTCGAAGGACAGGCATAAAAGGCAAACGCCTCACCTCCCTGCTATCTCTCCGGCCCCTTTCTTTTACTCCTGGCTTTATGCTCGGAAATCACTCCTGGCAGGCTCAGGGGAACATATGGGGACCATATGGGGGACCATATGCCAGGAGTCGAACCACGATCCTTCTTCATGAAAGGTAAATGCCCTACCTCCACGCCATCTCTCCGGCCCCTCTTTAATATTTATTTTATTTTTTTTAATTTAAACACCTTGATTACATACATGATTGTGTTTGGGTTTCAGTCATGTAAAGAACACCCCCCATCACCAGTGCAACATTCCCATCACCAATGTCCCAAGTTTCCCTCCGACTCCCCCTACCCCCGCCTGTACTCTAAACAGGCTCTCCATTTCCCTCATACATTCTCATTATTAGGACAGTTCAAAATATAGTTATTTCTTTAACTAAACTCATCACTCTTTGTGGTGAGCTTCCTGAGGTGAGCTGGAACTTCCAGCTCTTTTCTCTTTTGTGTCTGAAAATTATTATTGTAAGAATGTCTTTCATTTTTCTTAAAACCCATAGATGAGTGAGATCATTCTGCATTTCTCTCTCTCTCTCTCTCTCTCTCTCTCTCTCTCTCTCTCTCTCTGACTTATTTCACTCAGCATAATAGATTCTGTGTACATCCATGTATAGGAAAATTTCATGACTTCATCTCTCCTGACAGCTGCATTATATTCCATTGTGTATATGTACCACAGTTTCTTTAGACATTCGTCTGTTAAAGGGCATCTTGGTTGTTTCCAGAGTCTTGCTATGGTAAATAGTGCTGCAATGAATATAGGTGTAAAGAAGGGGTTTTTGTATTGTATTTTTGTGTTCCTAGGGTATATTCCTAGGAGTGGTATAGCTGGATCATATGGGAGCTCAATTTCCAGTTTTTGGAGGAATCTCCATATTGCTTTCCATAAAGGTTGAACTAGATGGCATTCCCACCAGCAGTGGATAAGAGTTCCTTTCTCTCCACATCCCCGCCAACACTGTTTGTTCTCATTCTTTGTGATGTGTGCCATTCTCTGTGGTGTGAGGTGGTATCTCATCGTTGTTTTGATTTGCATCTCCCTGATGATTAGTGATGTGGAGCATTTTTTCTTGTGTCTTTTGGCCATTTGTATTTCTTCTTTGTCAAAGTGTCTGTTCATTTCTTCTCCCCATTTTTTTGATGGGATTAGATGTTTTTTTCTTGTAAAGTTCTGTCAGTGCCTTGTATATTTTGGAAATTAGCCCCTTATCTGATGGGTATTGGGTGAATAGTTTCTCCCACTCAGTGGGTCGCTCTTGTATCCTGGGCACTATTTCCTTTGAGGTGCAGAAGCTTCTCAGTTTAATATATTCCCATCTGTTAATCTCTGCTTTCTCTTTAATATTTTTTAACTTAATGCTTAAGGCAACTTTGTGAGATCAGAGGTATTATCTTTTTTTTTTTACAAATAATAAAATTAAAGTTTAAAAAAGTAATAGCTTGATAAAAATCACATAAGCAAAGAAGTAGAAACTCTACAGTAAATCCAATCATTTCTAACGGTTTTATCGTGAAGTAACAGGTTACAGCGAAATAATGGAAGTGACAATAAAAAATAAACATTCATGTATACAAAGATATAAATTGTGTCCAGAATTACCCACCTGTGACTCAGGAGGTAGAACTGGGGTTTGAGCAAGACCTGTTACTCCCAAGTAGTTTCAAAGCTGAATCTTAAGAACCAGGAATTGGAGGCAGATAAATGCATTCCAGGAGACAATCTTATCCTATTTAAAAACATCGTTGCCAGTAACCATCGAGGTAGGCATTTGTGTGGGGAGGAAGGGAGGAGTGAGGAGGGTTGGCCCTCCGGGCCTCTTTTTGACTGCCTACTTCATAATCCAGAGACCTGGAATGCTTTAGGAATGAAAATTCCCTTGGAGCCAAAGAAGAGAAACAACCTGATCCTTCGCTTACAGGGTTCCAACTTACTTAAAGGGCAGAGAAAGTAGCCACTAGAGAGCCCCCCAATTACAGCTGGCATAGGGCGATGCTGGTGTGACGTGCCATAATTCCTGGGCCCTGAGAGACCATAAAGACCTCAATCTAGATTTCCTGAATGAAATTTTCAGAAAAGCAAATTAAAAGAATCTACCTGATTATATCGGCTCTTGCTGTGCTCATGGGAAATAACCAGCCAGGTTAATTAGAAGCGAATTTAATTTGTTATTTGTTACTGTAGCTATATGATAGCATAGGGGTGAAAGTGAAAGAATAAAAGAACTAGAAGAGATAAGAGGACAAAGGTGAAGGAAGGATCTTGAATACGATTAATATAAACACCACTGTCAAAATGTTACCTATACTACAATAATGTAAACTAACACCCCCAAAAAATTTTTTTTATTATTTTTTGGAGGAGACCCACCAGCAGCAATCAGGGGTTACTTCTAACTCTGAGCTCAGAAATTATTTCTAGCAGGCTCAGGGGAACATAAGGGATGCCAGGGATTGAACCTGGGTCTGCTGAGTGCAAGATTAAACACCCAACCCACTATGCTATTGCTCCAGCCCCCAATATTTTTAATTTTTAATAGAAAATTTTGCTTCCTTTCTGTTAATGAAGAGCAGATTCTAGTTCTCTTCTTTGGTTTGTTTTGGGTTTGGAAGACTCCCCTCCCCTGCTGGGCAAGGGCCCACCAGGCCAATCCCCAGAAAATCATCAGAGCCAGGGGCTAACCCTGGCACCCTATTCATACCAGCAAGAATTTCATTACTTTGAACTGTCTCCTTGGGCCCTTAATCCTTTTTAAAAAGTTCTTACCTTTTACCTAAACGCTGAAATAGATTCTGAATTTCTCAAATATCTTACTGTGACTTTCCAAACTACCATTTCCAGTTTTTCTGGTTAACTAACACTGATTACAAACTAAGACTGTCCTTTCTCGAAAGATCATACAGACTGGAGATGGAAACTCTTGATAGAGGCTGCAGAGAGCTTAGCACATGATAAGACTTCCAAATGTCTTGAAGACACTCAGGACAACCGAGGAGAGTCTGTCATCTAGTATGCTGACTAAAATCTAGAAATAATTTCCCATTGGCATTTTTAGAATTCACAACTGAATTTTTGTTTGCTTTCAGTGTTTACTTTTTCCCCCATTTTACCTCCATAGAGTTATCTCTTGTTCTACATCAATATTTTAGACACAGGCCAGAGAAATAATACAAGGGTAAAGTAACTTGCCTTGCAAAAGGTCATCTCTAGTTTGAGCCCTAATATCTGACTCCTATGGACTATCTAGTGTGATCCCTAAACTCACAGTTAGCAGGAAGCCCTGAACATTATTAGGCATAGCCAATAAATGAATGAATAAATAAATGAATGAACTTAGACATAAAATCTTTCTTTTATTTTATTTATTCTTTTTTTTTGGTTTTTGGGTTACACCCGGCAGCACTCAGGGGTTACTCCTGACTCTACTCTCAGAAATCGCTCCTGGCAGGCTCAGGGGACCATATGAGATGCCAGGATTCGAATCATCGTCCTTCTGCATGCAAGGCAAACACCCTACCTCCATGCTGTCTCTCCTATCTTTCTGGCACCCTAACATAACTTCTTTTTTTATATCTTTATTACAAATATGTATTGGGTTTTAGTCATATAAAGAACACCCCCTTTCACCAGTGTAACATTTCCATCACAATGTCCCAAATCTCCCTCCTCCCCACCCCATCCCCGCCTGTACTCTAGACAGGCTTTCTACTTCCCTCATTCATTCATATTGTTATAGTTCTCAGTGTAGTTATTTCTCTAACTGCACTCATCACTCCTTGTGGTGAGCTTCATATCGTGAGCTGGATCTTCCAGTCCTCTTTTCATTTCAGACATAACATCTTTTTCTTTTTCTTTTTTTTTTTGGTTTTTGGGTCACACCTGGCGGTGCTCAGGGGTTACTCCTGGCTGTCTGCTCAGAAATAGTTCCTGGCAGGCACAGGGGACCATATGGGACACTGGGATTTGAACCAACCACCTTTGGTTTTGGATCGGCTGCTTGCAAGGCAAACGGCGCTGTGCTATCTCTCCGGGCCCTAGACATAACATCTTAAATGGACTAAACTACCTCCAGGACTAAAAGATTCATTCTATGAACATACCAACTAATAAGTCATGAAATTTCTTAAGAAATTCTAGTGGTTCTCATATCCTACGCCAGGAAGAACTCACTTGTTGGAGCTGGAGAGAGAGCACAGCATTAGGATGTTTGCTTTGTAAGCAGCAGACCCAGGACAGACTGTGGTTCGAATCCTGGTATCCCATATGGTCCCCCATGTCTGCCAGAAACGATTTCTGAGTGCAGAGCCAGGAGTAACTCCTAAATACCACCGGGTGTGCCCACCCCCCAAAAAAGCCTCACTTGCCACAATTCCTTTCCACACAAGACAGAACCAGTTTTCAACTTGTTTAAAAAAGATTTGGGGGGGCCCGAGAGATAGCATGGAGGTAAGATGTTTGCCTTGCATGCAGAAGGACGGTGGTTCGAATCCCGGCATCCCATATGGTCCCCCGAGCCTGCCAGGAGCGATTTCTGAGTGTAGAGCCAGGAGGAACACCTGAGCGCAGCTGGGTGTGATCCAAAAAACAAAAACAAAAACAACAAAAAAGATTTCTTTCTGGGTTTATGCAAATGACACATAGACATGAAGTATAAAAATATTTACCAAAGATTCAGAATGATGTTAGAAAGAGAGAGAAGCAAATATTTTAGTGTTGATAAAAAAGAAAAGGCTTTAAGGGCCGGAGAGATAGCACAGGTGGCGTTTGCCTTGCAAGCAGCCGATCCAGGACCTAAGGTGGTTGGTTCGAATCCCGGTGTCCCATATGTTCCCCCGTGCCTGCCAGGAGCTATTTCTGAGCAGACAGCCAGGAGTAACCCCTGAGCACCGCCGGGTGTGGCCCAAAAAAACAAACAAAACAAAACAAAACAAAAAGAAAAGGCTTTTAATCAGAAAAAAAGTGAAGATTATTAAATTCACCCTCCCCCTCAATAGTCCACTCGGTCTTGTGTAGAAAATCCTGATAGCTTATAAATTCCAAGAGTCCAAGGATTCCATAAGCTCTTCAGTTTGGGGTATGGTGGAGGGTTTTTGGGGGTCAACACACTTGACAGTGCTAAGGAATTACTCCTGGCTCTGTGCTGAGGGATCACTTCTGGCAGGGCTCTGGAGACTACGGGATCCAGGGATCAAATCAGGGTCGGTCAAATGAAAGGTGAAGACTTTAATTATGTACTATTTTTCTGGTCCTCTGAGCTCTCCAGTTCTGTTTTATTTTTCTCTGTCCTCTGTTTTATGATAAATATCATTCTGAAATAGTTGGTAAGGATTTTGCCATAAATTTCATTGGACACCAAAAAAAAAATGTGAGCAGTTCTGTAAAAAATAAAAAAATTTTTTGTGGATTTTTGGCTTTTTGGGTCACACCCAGCAGTGCTCAGGGGTTCCTCCTGGCTCTACGCTCAGAAATCGCCTCTGGCAGGCATGGGGGACCACATGGGATGCCAGGATTCAAACCACCGTCCTTCTGCATGCAAGGCAAACACCTTACCTCCATGCTATCTCTCCGGCCCCCAAAATAAAATGTTTTAAAATATTCATAACTACCTTATAATAACAGAGTTAGTAGGAGTTTGTCAATACTGACACACAACTTAGAATACCCAGAATTAACCAAAATATATCATATTTTTCAGAATTCTATATAATTTTAGAATAATCACAATAGTATTCACATAAAGCAGTATAAATATTTCTCTTAATAGATAAATAAGTGATAGGGCTGCAATTATTTTTTATTCCAAAATTATAAACATTTACACTGTGATAGCCATATTATCTCAATAACAAACAATAATAATTGGCTAATTCTCCTAAAGTGATACTGCCCATGAAATTTTAACATACTAGACTGACCTAATTTCACAGTTTTCACACTTTTTATCCCTGCATGGACAGAAACCCAACTCAAAATGGCGTAGGGGACAGAAGGGATTGTTTTGGCTGATGTAACTGAAGACAGAGAAAGTTTGTTTGAGGATGAATCTAACTTAGATAAGTGACCAACAGAGATATAAGACAGAATTCTGAAGAATTGATCAGATTTTTTCATCCAGTTCTACCAATATAAAATGCACACTTAAGTAAGCCATAAATTTTAGTTTAAAATTAAAGTATTGTATAGGAGGCCAGAGAGATAGACAGCTGTAGGGTGTTTGCCTTGCATTTGGCCAAACCACAATGAACCTGGATTCGATTCCCAGCATCCCATATGGTCTCCAAGCTTGTCAAGAGTGATTTCTGAGTACAGAGTCAAGTGTAAGCCCTGATTAATGCCGGGTATGACTTAAAAACAAACAAACAAAAAATAGTATTGTATATTGCTTTGCTTAATTTGGCTTTATTTTACCTTTGGCTTTGATTTTTAACAATGCATAAAACACCAGTTATTAACCATGCCAAAGTACTTTGTTGATTGTTTTTTTTTTGGTTTTGGGGTCACACTTGGCAGCGCTCAGGGGTTACTCCTGGCTCTATGCTCAGAAATCGCTCCTGACAGGCTCGGAGGACTATATGGGATGCTGGGATTCGAACTACTGAGCTTCTGCATGAAGGCAAACGCCTTACCTCCATGCTATCTCTCCCGCCCCTGTTGAATTATTTTTCTTTATTTTATTTTATTTTATTTTATTTTTTTATTTTATTTTTTTGGTTTTTTGGGCCACACCCGGTGGTGCTCAGGGGTTACTCCTGGCTGTCTGCTCAAAAATAGCTCCTGGCAGGCACGGGGGACCATATGGGACACCGGGATTTGAACCAACCACTTTTGGTCCTGGATCAGCTGCTTGCAAGGCAAACGCCGCTGTGCTATCTCTCCGGGCCCTTTTTTTAATTTTTTATTGTAACACCATAATTTACCAAGTTGTTCATAATATAGTTATTTCAAGAATTCAATGTTTCAACACATAACTCAACATCAATGTGACCTTTCCTCCACCAATGTCCCCCTTTTTCCCCACCCACCATCTCAGCCTGACCCCTTGCAAGTACAACCACATTTATTTCATATTTTTGTTACAACACAGAAGCAAATTAAATTATCAAAACTTAGATAGGAGTGGGTTATAAAAAATTTTATATCTTACAGTAGGTCGCTAAAGTCATTGTCTGAGGATTTACTGGGCTGGTTTGTGCTAGCTGAGCCTTCTGTGTTATTGTTTAGGCTCATTTTACTTGGTGGTCTTGTATGTAATGTTCCCCTCAGATTTGTTATGGGCTGACCATACTATAAAATTTGGAGAAGTTGCCCTGACCAAGAGCTATGTAATGGAACAATTTGGTGACTTGACAGTTTGATAAGATTCGGTGTAGAGCTAGGCCATTTCTTTGTTAGAGGGTGTGGGTATGACTTCAGGTTTCAGTGCCTCCAGACAGAAAAGAGAATTGCCTGCAATCATATTGAGAAGGTTCCAGAGTTGTCAGCCCAGACCAGTCTTCCCTAAGATGCTAAAACCCTTAGTTTTGTTTCCATACCATGAGAATCAAGTTAGGATGGAATTTTGAACAGGGAAAGAATACAATTTTCCTTGCAAAAATAATCAACAAACTTGGTCTTCTAGTTGTTCTGGAATGAATATTCACTCATATGTCAATCAATATTTATCAATACCTGTGATATGGATGCATTTAGTTTAGGTTCTTAAAATAAAAGTAAGGGTTTTAGAGAGATAGCAGAAAGAATAACATGTTTGCATACAACTGACCATTGGTTCAATCCCTAGCACCATATATGGTGCCCTGAGCACTGTCAGGAGTGACCTCTTAGAAGAATCAGAAATAGCCTCTGACTACTGCCAGATGTGACTGATAAAACAAAAGTGAAATAGGGGCCGGAGAGATAGCATGGAGGCATGCATGCAGAAGGACGGTGGTTCGAATCCTGGCATTCCATATGGTCCCCCGAGCCTGCCAGGAGCGATTTCTGAGTGTAGAGCTAGGAGTAAACCCTGAGCACTGCTGGGTGTGACCCCCCCCCCCAAAAAAATAAACAAAAGTTAAATAAGAAACTAGAAGTAAAAGAATAGATTTGTCCACCATTTATATTCAAGTAAGCAAAACAAACAAAGAAGTGGAGAGAGTGACTGAACTCTGACCCAATTAGTCTCATATTCTGATTCTAAAGAAAGAGCTTTCTCTGGATAAATGTCATCCCATACTCCTGCCCGACCGTGAAATAACATCTGTGTGACAACTTCATTTTTGTTTAATATTGTCATTTCTGCAGGAACACATCAATTTAGAGAGCAATATTTATCTGAAGTCACCTAATGTTGAGAAACAAATGAAGTAACAGAATGGTCAACTAGCAACAAGAGCTTACTAAACTTTCTGACAATGAATATATAATCTCATTGTAAAATACAATAATTTTGGGCCGGCGCGGTGGCGCTAGAGGTAAGTGTCTGCCTTGCAAGTGCTGGCCTAGGAGGATGGACCTCGGTTCGATCCCCCGGCGTCCCAAGCCAGGAGTGACTTCTGAGCGCACAGCCAGGAGTAACCCCTGAGCGTTACCGGGTGTGGCCCAAAAAACAAACAAAATACAATAATTTTCTTTTCTTTTTGGGGGGTTGGGTTACACTTGGCAGGGCTTAGGGGTTACTCCTGGTACTATACTCAGAAATCACTTCTGGCAAGCTCAGGGGACCATATGGGATGCCAAGATTCGAACTACCGTCCATCCTGGTTCTGCTACTTGCAAGACATATTCCCTACTACTGTGCTATCTCTTCGGCCCCATAAATACAATAATTTTCAAAAATGTTCTTGTTACTGGACTCTTTTCTTCTATTTTCTTTTTTTGTTTATTTGTTTTCTATTTTATGATTCCCCACTTACCTGGAAATAAGTGTATTATGGTCAATTATGTCAACTAGGTGATACATGGTCTATAAATAAACTATATTATTAAATTTAAAAAGGAAAACAAACCAAGTAAAAAGTGCACGTTCCTGGGTTGTAGTCACTATTGTGCCATCAACAAGCCACCCTTTCCTTCACCCCATTCCATCACTTGACAATAAAATAGATTGAACACAGCATTACCTGCTCTCTAGGATTCCAAGAGGAACATGAAAGCTCCTCCACTGAAAACTATCATAACAATGTGAATGAATGAGGGAAGTAGAAAGCCTGTCTCGAGTACAGGTGTAGGGGTGTGGGGAGGAGGGAGATCTGGGAAATTGGTGGTGGGAATGTTGCACAGGTGAAGGGGGGTGTTCTTTACATGACTGTAATCATACAACTATAATCATGTTTGTAATCACGGTGTTTAAATAAAGATAATTATAAAAAAAAAAAGAAAAAGAAAAGTATGGGCTTGAGTGACAGTAGGACAGGTAAGGCACTTGCCTTGCTCTGGCTAATTGGAATTCTATCCCCAGTATCCCATTTGGTCCCCTAAGTACTTCCAGGAATGATTCTGAGTGCAATCAGAAGTAAGCGCTCTTTATTGCCAGGTGTGGCACACACACACACACACACACACACACACACACACACACACACCACGTAATGTCTGATATTAGAAATTTCATAGGTGGGCCCGGAGAGATAGCACAGCAGCATTTGCCTTGCAAGCAGCCGATCCAGGACCAAAGATGATTGGTTCGAATCCCGGTGTCTCATATGGTCCCCCGTGCCTGCCAGGAGCTATTTCTGAGCAGACAGCCAGGAGTAACCCCTGAGCACTGCCGGGTGTGGCCCAAAAAAACAAAAAAAAAAGAAAAAAGAAAGAAATTTCATAGGTGCCTGACCAAACACTAGATCTTAAATATAGAGTATAGTCTTCAGCCTATGATGGCACTGGCTTTAAAGATGTGAGGGCTATTGCTATATATTGTTTGGCTATTAAGTTCATTGTGTATCTACCTGCTGGCAAGTTTCATGAGAACAGGAAGTTTATCTGGTTCTTACTAAGGTCCACTGGGGCCTAGAAGAAAGCCTGGATAGTGCTGAATAAAATGAATGAATGAGTGAATGAGTAAATTTAGGAAGGACTTACAAAGCCAGGAGGTTGCTGAAGCAACAACATTTGACTGGAACATATAAAGTTTCTTCGAGTTTCAAGAATGAAGTCAGAACTTTACCCTGGCACTGTTGATATGAAAGCGAACACTATTTCAATCAAATGTCAAAGGTGATGTCACTAGAAAACCAGGGTCCTCCTGGTGTGATGAGATGAGGAAGTCAAGTGACATTTCTCCTATTTCTCTTTCAGAGACTCATTACCCTCGGAATAAACATGGTGGGGAAATATGCTTCAACAAACTTAACTAGTACTCAAAAGAAAAACAAAGAAACAGTCATAGATCAGAGTAGGCTAGAGAAACACGACTTAAAAAAAAATAACTTTGGGGGTCACACTCTGTATTGCCAAGAGCTTATTCCTGTCTCAGCACTCAGAAGTTATTTGTGGCAAGACTCATAGGATGATATATGGTGCCAGGGATGTAATTTAGGTTTGCCACGTGCAAGGCAAGTGCCCAACCCACTGTACTGTCTCTCCAACCTGAGGAATATAATTATGAATGCACAGTGTGATCTTAAAGTGAATGTGTGTGTGTGTGTGTGTGTGTGTGTGTGTGTGTGTGTGTGTGTGTGTGTTGGATCACACCCGACAGCACTCGGGAGTTACTCCTGGCTCTATGCTCAGAAATCCCTCCTGGCAGGCTCAGGGGACCATATGCCAGGATTTGAACCACTGTCCTTCTGCATGCGAGGCAAACGCCTTACCTCCATGCTATCTCTCCTGCCCTAAAGTGAATCTTTGAATAAAAAAGAAATGGAAAAAATTAATGGAAAAATGGATATTAATAAATAAAATTTATATAATACCTTTAGAATTGGTCCTTAGTTTAGTCAAATGTATATAATCATAGTATAGGTAAAATGGTAATATTAAAAAATTTCTTTTAATTTTTTAAACTTTATTGATTGATTGATTGATTGTTTTTTGGGCCACACCCGGCAGTGCTCAAGGGTTACTCCTGACTCTGCACTCAGAAATCACTTCTGGCAGGCTTGGGGGACCATATGGGATGCTGGGAATCGAACCGAGCCTCTTCCAGATAGGTTGCATGCAAGGCAAATGCCCTACCACAGTGCTATTTCTCCTGCCCCATTAAAGAATTTTAAAACTAGGGGCCGGAGAGATAGCATGGAGGTAAGGCATTTGCCTTTCATGCAGGAGGTCATCGGTTCGAATCCTGGAGTTCTATATGGTCCCCTGTGCCTGCCAGGAGCAATTTCTGAGCCTGGAGCCAGGAATAACCCCTGAGCACTGCCGGGTGTGACCCCAAAACCACAAAAAAAAAAAGAATTTTAAATCTAAGTGACAGAAATCTTTTTCACTTTTTCACAGTTTAAAGTATTCCAAAATTAATGGTTTATTAGAGAAAAATATCAAATCTTTCATGAGGTCAGAGCAAAAGTACAGTGAGTTTGCCTTAGACAAAGTCAGCTTGTGATGCTTCTAGTTCTGGACTATTCATGTAGCCACACAGTTCTCTGGGGGTAGGAAGACAATTCTCTCTCTAAGATATGGCTGGCTTGTAGGACCTTGGTCCTTCCCTGAGCTCTCAGCAGTCAGCAGTCTGGCTTGAGTTTGTAGTGACTGGATAGGTTTCCAGGGAAAAGCAAATAGAAGTATATCAAATTCCTTGAGACTTGGAACTAGAATGTAATCAATTCCAACTCATTCTAATGGCCATAACAAATCATGAAGCTCGACCAGATTCCTGGGAGAAGAAATATACTTCATCACATTTTGGGGAAACACACACAGCGATCCTTAAATGTGCCAGACTCTGGGCTAGGAGGTTACCCCAGAGGTGCTCAGGAAAGAGCAGAGAAACATGTGGTACCAGGGATTTGAATCTAAACTTCCTGCATTCAAAGTCTGGAGTGCGTTCATTGAGCTCTCTCTCCAGCTCCAACTTGAAAACAATTTTGGGGGGCCAAAGGGATAGCACAGCAGGTAGGGTGCTTAATTTGCATGCAGCTAATCCAGCTTTAATCCCAGTCATCCCATAGGTTCTTTTACCACCCTATCCCCCCACCCCCTACCTCCCATCCCCGCCAGGAGTGATTTCTGAACTCAGAGTCAGAGAGTACTGCTGGGTGTAACCCAAAAGCAAAACAAAATTTAAAAAATCCTCTTTTTTTTTTTTTTTGGGGGGGGGGGGGTGTCACACCCAGTGACGCTCAGAGATTACTCCTGGCTATGTGTTCAGAAATCACTCCTGGGCCCAGAGAGATAGCACAGCGGTGTTTGCCTTGCAAACAGCCGATCCAGGACCAAAGGTGGTTGGTTCGAATCCCGGTGTCCCATATGGTCCCCCGTGCCTGCCAGGAGCTATTTCTGAGCAGACAGCCCGGAGTAACCCCTGAGCAAAGCTGGGTGTGGCCCAAAAACCAAAAAAAAAAAAAAAAAGAAAAAAAAAAGAAATCACTCCTGGCTTGGGGGACCATATGAGATAATAGGGATCAAACCCAGGTCTGTCCTAGGTAAGACGCATGTAAGGCAAATACCTTACCACTGTGCTATTGCTCTGGCCTCCAAATCTAATTTTTTTTTTTTTTTTTTTTTTTTGGCTTTTGGGTCACACCTGGCAGCACTCAGAGGTTCCTCCTGGCTCTGAGCTCAGAAATTGCTCCTGGCAGGCTCGGGGGACCATATGAATGCTTGGATTTGAACCACTGTCCTTCTGCATGCAGGGCAAATGCCCTACCTCCATGTTATCTCTCTGGCCCAGATATTATTTATTTTTATTCTATATATCAGTGATAACATTATTAGTTATCTTTAATAATTTACCTTGACTCATATATGTGCCTAATCAAAGTCTTCTTATGTTATCTCAAATGGCAGGATATACTTCCTTTATATGACTGAATAATATTCTATTGCATATTACACATATATCTCATTTTTAATCGACTTACACATTAATAGGCATTTGAGTTGTTTCTATATCTTGTGAATAATGCTGCAAGATATATGGGAGTATTTATATCTCACTAAAATCCTGACTTTTTCTCCTACAGAATAGATTTGCTGGATTTTGTAGTAGATCCAGTGACTCTACACATAGATTTAACTCAAAAAATTAATTCAATTTATTTAGAAGATTTCATACTCTTCCATAATGGCTAGACAGATGAGTCTGCATTCTTTTGTTTGTTTGTTTGTTTTGGTTTTTGGGCCACACCTGGTAACGCTCAGGGGTTACTCCTGGCTATGTGCTCAGAAGTTGCTCCTGGCTTGGGGGACCATATGGGACACCGGGGGATCAAACCGCGGTCCATCCAAGGCTAGCGCAGGCAAGGCAGGCATCTTACCTTTAGAGCCACCGCCCAGCCCCAGAGTCTGCATTCTTACCAACAATATATGAGGCTCCTCACTACACCACATCCTCACCAACTGGGAAGCTGGAGATGCATAAACCTGTTGCAGAAGCTGGGAAGTCCTGTCATGTTCATAATTGGCCATTCCTGTAGTGTCATGTAGCCTCATCCTTTTTGAACTTTTAAGCTGCTGTAAATAGTCAATAATTACATTCACTGAAGTAAATTCTCTCCACTATTTGACACCAAGGCAAGTTGGTGGGCAAAGAGCTTGAGTCAAGGAACTCCAGCCCCAGTGATTTCCATAAAAATTCCTAGTTTCTCTCTCCTCTCTTGCACTAAATCTCCACTCCACCACTCCCAACCATATCTGAACAACATAATACTACAGGATTTTTTTGTTTTGATTTTGTTTTGGGGCCAGACCCGGTGACGCTCAGAGGTTACTCGTGGCTATGTGCTCAGAAATTGCTCCTGGTTTGGGGGACCCAATGGGATGTCGGGGGACAGAACCGCAGTCCTTCCTAGGTTAGTGTGTAGCAAGATAAATGTCCTACCAATTGCGCCACTGCTCCAGTCCCTATTCTACAGTTTTTACAACATTTTTCAAAATCTTTTCATGTTGGGGTTATAGCCAGCAATGCTCAGGATCATACCTGTCTCTGCCCTCAGAAATTTCTCCTGGTGGTGCTGGGAGACAATCTTGGGATATCAAGGATTGAAGCTGCATCAAATGTGTGCAAGGCAAGCACATTACCTGCTATATTATCTCTCTCTTCAGCCTGTGTGACACTAGTGTTTAGAGAAAAAAAATAATGGGGTATAACAATTGTATGCACTTTTTCAAGGTTATAAAACAATTTTAGGAAAACGGAAAAAACGAAGATGCAATGATTAGGCAGCAATGCTTGTGAAGTGAAATATGGTCGCTCTGTCTTTGTCAGATTTTACCTCTCTGCCCTTAAATGTCCTTTTAAAAATGAGCATAAAAAGCATCAATACTAGATTGTGGTTGTAAGGATGAAATCTCTAGGGAAGGCAGGGCCTGGCTCTCCCCTTCCTCTGAATAGCCTAGATTTGATGGTAGGAAAAGAAAACATCAAACTTTAGTCCTTAGCCGTGGAGTTTCAAGCTCAACAGAGACATCACAGCAAAAAAGGAAAACCCAGAGTCAGAGTGATCGCTTAGAAGGTAGGGTGTTTGCCTTGCACGCCGCTGACCCAGGAGGGACCTGGGTTCACTCTCCCGCCTCACCTATGGTCCCCTAAGCCGGAGCAATTTCTGAGCTCATAGCCAGGAGTAACCCCTGGGCATCAACGCGTGTGGGTGGCCCCAAAACAACAAAGAAATAAAATAAAATAAAAATAAAAAGGAAAACCCAGAGCTACCTCCAATCCTACCTGGATGTATGACACTGACAACAGTTTCACTAGACACTGAGATTCAAGTTGAATATCTTTTTCCTAACTCGGGACACTCTCTTAGTAGGGTGTTTCAGTTTTTGCTGTATGGAGAACCAGGCATGAAAGGCTTGAGGTCACACAGCTATGGTGTGAGTGAACAGAGATGAAATCCAGACTGTTAGACCCCCGTAGCCAAAACTTGGCAACTCCAGTGTAATTCTCCAGCCCCATCCCATATTATTCTCCACCACCCAGCCCCCACATTATAACAGGCTCCGTTCCAAACATGACAGCGTCCTTGGTAGAGAAATGGGTGCACAGGGGGTAATTTTGGAGCAGCATTTGGTCACTGATGTTCTAAATTAAAAACTCCAAATACCTTTCACCTGCCCCAGCGGAACGATTTTCAACACTGTTATGCCAACCCCTTCCCCCCAAGAACTCCAGTTGTTTATAAGCAGAACATTAGGGAGTCAGATAATGAGGCTTTAAAATTACCAACATTATTCAACCCCAAAGCTCAAATGGACGCTTTCACAGCTTCCCATCCTCCCTGCCTAGTCAGTTCGCCCGTTTCCCAGAGAGGTGTGAAGATGCCCAATACTGTCCTTCCCAGCTGGAGAAGAGTTCAGCAAAGCCAGCTCATGGTTCTCGCTGCAGAGATGCAAATGCCGAACCCGGGGAGACAGAGACGGAGTCTGCACTGCTAAATGGAAACTGGAGATAGCCTAACCATTGGTATCCGTACCCAGGATAGCATTTGGCCAGAAGTTTATGCAGCAGTCAAATACTTTGTTATTTTATAGCAGAGAAGCTACATGAGCCAATTAGGGGCACCCAGAATATATTTCAGCAAAACTGAGAGAAGAACTGCTTTCTAAATCCTTAGGTATCACATCCATGAAAAGAATCTTGTTTTGTCTAGCCTGGCTCCACTTTAACTTTTTTTAATTGCACCACCATGAATTACAAAATCACAAAGATATTTATGATTGAGTTTCAGGCATAGTTTGTTCCAACACCAGTCCCTTCACCAGTGCTCACCGCTTTCTATCAATATCTCTGGTTTCCCTCTTGCCCCCCCTCTCTCGCCTGCCTTTGTGGCAGGCACTCTCCCTCCATTCTCCCAGGGTTCCTTTCCCTAGCTTATCCCCACCCCACCCTCATGCCACCTAAGTGGTAAGTTTCCTATCATTTCTCCTGCTCTTCATTTTCATTGCCATTGGGCATTTGATATTCCCCTAAGAAGTTCCTTTAAGGGGCTGAAGCGATAGCACAGGGTATATATACAGTGTTTGCCTTGCACACGGCTGACCCAGGTTCAATCCTGGCATCTCTCATAGCCCTTCAAGCCTACCAGGAGCTATTTCTAAGGTGCAGAGCTAGGAGTAACACCTGAGTGTCATCGGGTGTGAGCCCAAAACAACAACAACAAATGTATGTCTGTGTGTATATATGTCTACATTGAAACCTGAAAATGTATATTTATAATTGTCTTCTTCAAAATTGACAAAACCAAAAGGCCTTTGATACTTCAATGGAGAGACATCAACTGTAGAACAGCCAGAAAATGAAATAGCATTCTGTGCTAAAAAGAAATTACCTAACAGTGAGAAAGTCAAACTTTCACTAAAAAAAAAAGTTCTCTTTGATTTCAATTCTACAGCATTCTGAAAAAGGCCGAACTATGAAAACATTGGAAATGTCACTAGCTGCCGGTGGGTGTGGATTTAGAACAGGTGGAAATCAGAGGATGGATTAAGTCAATACTTTGGATGCCCCTTCCTAAAGGATCATCCATTATTTATTTATCTAGTCATAGAGTGCACAACCCCTAGTGTGAGACCTAAGATAAATGATGGGCTTTTCTTTATAGAGGGGGAGTCAAAGGAGCCACACCCACGGCTGCTCAGAGGTTACTCCTAGTTCTGCACTCAGAATTCATTCCTGGTGGGCTCCGGGAATCATATGGGATGCTGAAGATCAAATTCATACTACCGTATCCATAACAAGCACCCTACCCGCTGGATTATATTCTCAGCCCATCAGGCAGCATTCTAATGGGATCCTGTGCAGATGTGGAGGGAGGCAGGGAGTATGTGGAAATCTCTCTTGCTTCCTCTCAATCGTTCTGTGCACCTTTATCTACTCTTAAAAAATGTAAGATCACAGATAAGATTCCAAGCGTCATTGAGAGACACAAAACTTTTAGTTCAGCTCTGCTGTAATACTTAGATGGTTTATTCACAGCAAGTAATCTGCTAATTCTGGTGGCTTGTTTTATGGCTCAGATTTAACTCAGCTTCAGCCAACTCCCTAAAGACAAGTTCTGAACGTTGCCTTCCATGACAGGGATCTCCATTCTTTTTGTTTGTTTGTTTGTTTTGTTTTGTTTTTCGGTCACACCCGGCGATGCTCAGGGGTTACTCCTGGCTGTCTGCTCAGAAATAGCTCCTGGCAGGCATGGGGGACCATATGGGACACCGGGCTTCGAACCAACCACCTTTGGTCCTGGATCTGCTGCTTGCAAGGCAAACGCCGCTGTGCTATCTCTCCAGGCCCAGGGATCTCCATTCTGAACCTACATAGAAAAACACCAGTTTGCGAGGGTGAGGGGGTGGGGGGCTAGGGGAGTTGTTTTGTGTTGGGGAGGTTTTGTTAGTTGGTTGATTTGGGGCTCACAACTAATGGGAAAGCATCGACTTTCCCAAATTTGAACAAATCCAACTGGCTTTAGACTTGTCAAGGTTTGATCTCTGCTTCCCCACTGCTTCCGGTTGGGTCCAAGGTAGATTATGTTGCTTCCTCAGGTTGCATGTCTCCCTTCTGCAAAAAAAAAAAAAGGTAAATAAGAATGGCCCACTTCCGATCTGGTTGCAGTGAGACGCATAATGAATACATGTAAACAGCAGGAAGAAAGTCAAAGATTGGAATTCTCTCTGTGCCCTCAATGGGTCTCCCGGGTGGCATTTATCCCAGCCTCGAGAGACAATGACCAACTCCAAAGGCCCCGCTGTGAAAGAGCAGCCACCATGGACAGTACAGCAGCCCCCCCCCCCCACCTTCTGATAAGCCTAGAAAAAAAATGAGCTACAGTGAAATAGTTCTACCATATGTCCTTCTGCCTTATCTACAAATCCCCATTATCAGCAGTTTTATTGAGGTGATCGGAGCCACTTTATTCTCTTATCCTTGCCAATAACTGCTCTCATTCGGTCTTTCCTGGGGCTCCTTTGGGAAAATGGTACAATAATGAAGTATCTATTTTTTTAATTGACATATCAATTAAGATCCAATTCCCGTGTTTGTGTAATTATTAGGTTTATCCCATATTCATCAAAGAAACGCAGGTCCAAGCCAAGCTCTCGTTTTTTCAGAACGGTAATAAGCCTGATGTTAAAGTTATCAATGTATATTCTTCCCCACAGCACCTTAGCAAATGCCTCTTGTATTTCTCACACTCTAGGAAAACAATCCTAAATATAGAAAAAGCTTTATGTTCCAAAATGTTCACATCAGTGTTTTATACCATATCAAAACAATAAAGCAATTCAAACATTGTAAAAGGAAATGGTGGAGTGCGCTATTTTTATAATCACTTAATAAAATAGTTTATAGCCATTTTAAATGATGTTTTCATTACTTGAAATGATTTTTGGAATATAGGATTAAATGCACTATAAAAGAAATCATGTTCTCATCAATGTACCAAACAGAATTTCAGAGTTTTTTTTTTTTGGGGGGGGGGTGTTTGGACCACACCCTGTAGTGCTCAGGAGTTACTCACGACTCCGCACTCAGGAATCACTCCTGGTAGACTCCGAGGACCCTCTGAGTTGTTGTTCTATACCCTGTGAGTATTGAACCTGGGTTGGTTGCATGCAAGGCAAGCCCTTTATCCACTGTATTCTCTCTTCCCCTCCCATTTTTTTGTTTAAAAGAAAAACAAGAAAATTAAGAGTTAGGGATGCAATACTCGTCTGAATGAGACCTGAATTCAATCCCCAGCAATTCAAAAGAAAAAAAAAAAAAGCTAAGGAAAGGGCCAGAGAGATAACTCAGTATGTTTTGCTCAAGCTTTGCATGCGGGCCTAGATTCCTTTCCATGGTACATCATATTTTCCAAGCACTGGCAGGAGCAGGTCCCCAAAACCAACAAAGGTAAAACCTATGTATATATATATATATGTATGTGTGTATATGTATGCATATAAGTAGATGTGTATATGCAAATATATGTGCATAAATGTATATATGCTAATGACAGGTTTCTTGTACATTAATCCAGAGTATTTTGAGCAGAATATCCAGATTAGGCGGAAGGTTAGGGAATCTGAAAACTCTCAAAGAATTTAGAAGATGAATAACTGAGACAAAGACTCTGAAACGGGCCGGCGAGGTGGCGCTAGAGGTAAGGTGTCTGCCTTGCAAGCACTAGCCAAGGAAGGACTGCGGTTGGATCCCCCAGCGTCCCATATGATCCCCCCAAGCCAGGGGCTATTTCTGAGCGCTTAGCTAGGAGTAACCCCTGAGCATCAAATGGGCATGGCCCGAAAAAAAAAAAAGACTCTGAAACAGAGACGACAACAAGCACAAGCTCCCAAATCAGAAAAAAACTTGATCATAGGAGTAACTAAATTATTGAGTTATTAAGTGGGAACACATCATCAGATAGTCTTCTAAGATTTGCACCCTTCGCCAGAACCAGGAACTAAACTTTCCTTGCATGTAATAAGGAAATAATTCCATCCCCTGAAAAGAAAGCTTGCAAGCAGAAGACTGGCCTGGCAAGAAATCGGAAAGGGTGGTAATAACAGCACTTATCTCCCAAGGTTGTTAAAAGCGGAGAATGACTCGCTTTCAACAGGCCTGGCAAATGGCCAATCAGCACATGAAAAGGTGCACAGTATCATTAGCCATCAGGGAAATGCAAATCAAAATCACAATGACCCACTAATAGGACTATGATTTTAAAAAAAGGACTGATAACAACAAGTATTGTTGAAGATAGGCAGGAATTGGGCCTCTCCTAGACCACTGATAGAAGTATAAGCAGTTTGGCGGTTTTTCAAAAGGATAAACCGAGAATTAACATATGAAGAAATGTCTTGCACATTTATTTGGGTTGAATTTTTTTTTATTTGGGTTTGGTTGGGTTTTTTGTTTGTTTTGGTTTTGCTTTGGTTGTTTGTTTCAGATTTGGAAGTTTAGATTTGATTTATTTTTTTTAATAATATTTTGTTTAAACACCTTGATACAAACATGATTGTGGTTGGGTTTCAGTCATGCAAAGAACACCCCCCATCACCAGTGCAACATTCCCATCACTAATGTCCCAAATTTCCCTCCTCCCCACCCCATCCCTGCCTGTACTCTAGACA
The DNA here is from genome assembly GCF_024139225.1 of Suncus etruscus. Taxonomy (NCBI): domain Eukaryota; kingdom Metazoa; phylum Chordata; class Mammalia; order Eulipotyphla; family Soricidae; genus Suncus; species Suncus etruscus. Next base: position 35,937,023 of record NC_064866.1, read on the forward strand.
GGCTTTCTACTTCCCTCATATAAAAAATATAAAATGCTTCACGAATTTGCGTATCATTCTTGCACAGGGGCCATGCTAATCTTCTCTGTATCGTATCCAATTTTAATATATGTGCTGCCGAAGCGAGCACTATTTTTTGTTTTTTGTTTTTAGATCACACCCAGTGATGTTCAAGGGTTACTCCTGGCTCTGCACTCGAATTAATCATGTGTAAAAGAGTTATATTCCTGTTATACTATCTCTCCATCCCCATGTGTGTATGTTTATGTATGCGTAACGCATGTCTCTATGCAAGGTTATATACATGAATGGCATGCATATACTGTATATTTCCAAGAGAAATAAAAATGAATATTCACACCAAAATATTCAGAGCCTCATGATTTACATATTAAAAAGAGGAAGCAATACAAAGTAGCCCCAATAGGTAAAGGAAGGAGTAAAGAGTATCTTTCCATACAACTAAAAAATATTTAGCAATAAAACAAATGATATATTTATGCAGCACGGATGAACCTTGCAAATATTATACCGAGTGAAAGAGAATGTTAGAGGACTAAAAATTAACTGTATGAGTTCATTTACAGTAGGGGTTAACCTAAGCAAATACAAAGAGGCTAAAAGTAGATTGACTAACAGTTTCTTAGGACTAAGATATTGAGAGGAAAAGAGAAGTAACCAGTAGGCCCAAGGTTTCTTTTGAACATCATGAAAATGTTCCAAAGTTGATTGTACAGAGACGATAGCATAGCCCTGTGAACATATTAGAAAACATATTAGAAAGCAGCATGTTTTTTTCCAATGCCGGAAATAGAATTCAGGGCCGTATACCCTTCTCAACCTCTGAGCCACATTCCTAGACCAGTATGTGCATTGTACTTCAATGAAGCTGTTGTTTAAAACAAACAAAAACATAGGGTCAGATATATGGTACATATGCTTACTATTAGCTAGTGCTGTTGTATTCCAGTAAATATTTCCTGATTGCCTCCCTTACAAGGATGACATTTTTCTTTACAATCAGAATGATGAATACACAAGAAATGGTCTAAATCAGGCATCATAAACTCCAGCGCCTACCAAGACAGACAGAAACCAGAAGTGGACTGGGGCTAAGTTGAGTGGAGTGAGCCGAAGAGAGAGGTGAGGCCTCAGGCTAATGGAAAAAGCTGGAGACTTTTCCTAAGATCTGATGGTTGTGGAACCCCCATCTATTTAGGAATGCAAGTTCAGGATTGCTCAAGCTAATTTTTCAAGGGAAACTGAAATTTGAGTTTTATGTGAAATCTATTGACCTTTTGGTATTGGCAGTCAAGTTATTTTAAATGCTGGGAAGGTCAAAACTTGCATCTGAGCCAAGAGAGCAGCAGGCAAGATTCAGTCCTCGAGACATTTATTGCTTCTGTTCTAAGTGCTTTATCATGAAGCCCCAAATGGTCCTGAGCTTTCCAGTGCCATCTTGCCCTCCTCCCTAAACTCAGGTTTATCTCTCACTACCTCCACCAGACTTGATCCAAGCTGCAAAGACAGAAGAACTCAGGCATAAATAAAGTCCCCAAACATTCGCATAGCTGTCAAAATAAAAATAAAATTAAGAAAGGGTGCTGTGGAGCGAAGCTGAGGGTATACAGGTTTTGATTCCTAATCTAATTAAAGAACCTTAGAACAGAGTCTTTGTTCCAGGACCAAATTTAATTTACAATTTCATATCTCCGGTGAAAACCAGTTTTTATTAATTTGCCTCACAACAATCAGATATACTGGCCAGAACTTCAATATGTTTTTATTTAGTGTTGAATCCTCCGATGCTTAAAATTAATTATTTGAGTTTAATGGCAAACTCTGCAGCTAGAGGACGAGGTGCCTCTCCCTGTGCCTCTCCGGCACCTCAGTCAGTTCACAGAGGTGTCGATATGATTATTTAAAGAGTTGAAAGGTAAAGGGCAAGGAATGGGGAGGGAATTGAGCCTGCAATTATGCACAAATGCTTCAACGGGGAGGCAGATGGCATTCCTTGCATAAATTATTATTTATCCGTGGAATTCCCCTCTGCCTATTACCAAATCAGCCCTTTTGAAAAATTCTTTTTGGGACCTGTGAAGTCCCCTGGCAGGTTTCCAATGTCTGCCGCCTTCTCCCTGCAGAGATGCTGCAAAGGTGTGTAAGTTGGCCCACAGGCATCAGGCCAGAGAAAGCACTGATGCTCCAAATACCTTGAGCTAGGGCACAGACAGGAGTCCACTTGATCTTGCAAACTGTAGGCCAGGGGCCTTGACAGCCTGGAGAGACAGGAATCGATCAATGAACATAGACCCTTGATAAGACCTACCGCATATAAACAGCCACCAAGATGCCAGCTAAGATCCAGAGCTTGGAATTTACGGTGCATGCTCACCGAGGATTCTTGCACAAACAAAATCCTTGGGTAGGCAATAGCATTCCTATCTGAAAAAAATTTTTCTTTTCGTTTTAAAACAGGGTCTGGAAGATAAAGAACATTGCTAAATCTAAGGTCAACAAAAGAGCTTTCATTTTTAAGGGCAATTGCATTCTTGCCTCATCTTTAAGAAAACTCTGGTCACTGGAGGTATTGCCGTTTTCCATAGATGGGGAAATAAAGGATTTGACTCTGTGGAGTAATTTCTCCAGAATTGTGAGGCTGCAATTTGAGGGACCCATAAAACTCAAAAGGTTTGGGGCCAGAGTTATAGCACAGCAGTTGGGCATTTGCCTTGCACGCAGTTGATTCAGGACGGATGGTGGTTCGAATTCTGGCCCTCCATATGGTCCCCTGAGCCTGCCAGGAGCGATTTGTGAGTGCAGAGCCAGGAGTAACCCCTGAGTGCCACTGGGTGTGACCCAAAAACAAAATAAAAATATTTTCTAGATTTGTCAGATTACCTCCCATTCTCTATATGTCTCCCATCCAAGGCCTCTTCCTTACAGAAACCAAAATCTGTTTTACAGTCTCAAGCATCACTAACTTGCCAATAAACTAAGGTGTGCAGCAGAAGCTTTTCAGTCCAGGTGGTCAACTCATGTGAACAAGGTCTTACAAATGCCTCAACAACGGCCTCCCCAACGCCTGTATGTTAAAAGCCTTTGTTGTTGTTGCTAGTTGTTCTTTGCTATTATTGTTGTTTAGATGTCATATTAGGCTCAGTGCTGGGAGTTACTCCTGGCTCTGTGCTTAGGGGTCACTCCTGGTGGGCTAGGAGGATCATATAGGGTGCCAGAGATAAAACCCAGGTAAGCTTCATGCAAGGCAAGACACTACCTACCTACCTACTGGCCCTTGTAAAAAAAAAGATTTTTAGGGGCTGGAGAGTTAGCATGGAGGTAAGGCATTTGCCTTTTATGCAGAAGGACATTTTTGAATCCCGGCATCCATATGGTGATCCCCTGTGCCTGCCAGGGAAGACTTCTAAGCATAGAGCCAGGAGTAACCCCTGAGTGCTGCCGGATGTGACCCAAAAGCCCAAAAAAAAAAAAAGATTTTTAATCAATACTTCACAAAATTACAATGGAGATTTAATGAACCGATTCAGTGACTCTTTAACATTTTAACTCTCTGGGATATATTTCACCCGTGACATAACTCATATAGAATAAAACTTAGAGAAGGTTTTCATGATATCATACTGATTGATTATAAGCTTTGATGATATTGACCTTTGCTATGCTAGTTCATCTTTGTGGAAATGTTAAGTTGATGTCCAGCAATAGGTCATCACATCCCTGGCCCAGGCCCCATACCTGTCTCCCTGCATATTCCTTCACTTTTATTCTTCTAAGAATTTCCTCTGAATGATGTTATGATAAAATTGTGGGGGAATTGTACCTGTAGCATGGCCTTCTTTGAACCATTGTGAGTTCTGGTTTAATTTCATCTTGATTGCATTTGGGTTTTGGTCTCTGAGTTTGACTCCCTTCTCAAGGTTTATTCCCATCTTCATTGCCTGTGTTCTAATTCTCAAAGCACTGACCAACCATAAGTGGTAAAGAAACACAGATGGATTTTCAAGGCATCTCTCTTTTAATCAAACTGAGCCTGGCTGGGCATGGATTGAACTCAAAACTTGCTTCTGAATGTCATTCATTCAATAAGCATTACTGAGGGCCGCCCAGTACCCAGGCACTATACTCAGCTCTAGAAACCATGCCCCCTAGAGATGACATCCAGAGAATTGAAGAACAAAGGAGTTTGCTCAGAAGAAGCAAATGTGAATAAGATCAAATTAGTCCTGAATTCAGAAACTTCTGGTCAACCCAGTCAGACATGTGAATCCACATTAGCAGCTATTAGACTGTTAGACTTCCTGTCACATAAGAATGCTGTGATGCCTAAACCACTAAAAGCAATGGAAGGTTTGTCAGAAGCTCCAAAATGGAACACAACGGAGACTTGGAAGTTGACATTTCGGCCCCCAAATTTCATTTCTATATCTATCCCATAGACTATTAAGCTTCTCCGTCAGATGTCAACATAAAACCCAAATTTCTACCTTCCCTGAAAAACTACAAGGGCTATTCCCAAGTAGTGCTAGGCAATAAATGAGGTGCTAAGTGCTTGATACAGACAAATGTTCTCCATTTTACCCAGGTCCCCACCACGACCTGATGCCTCCTCGTTTACATTCCCTGTTGGGTCCCTTGTAAGCATTTGCATTTGCAATGCTTGATTTAAGATATGCTAGGAGAAAATGTGGATTCAAAACTAGATAGAATTCATATATGACGGGGTGGGGGGGATGGATCTCTCTTTTGAAAGAAAACTATTTCAGCACTCCAGGGCAACAACAACAACAACAAAAAAAAAAAAAACAAAAACAAGCAACCATATAGTTTAGCAGAAACTAGAGCCTCCCTTGCACTCTGGGGTCTTTCGAAGAACAGACTCTGATGGTCGTCAGATGAATTCCATTAAAGGAGGGAAATGCCTATGCAATGCCTTGAAAATATCAGGGCCCGGAGAGATAGCACAGCGGCATTTGCCTTGCAAGCAGCCGATCCAGGTCCAAAGGTGGTTGGTTCGAATCCCGGTGTCCCATATGGTCCCCCATGCCTGCCAGGAGCTATTTCTGAGCAGACAGCCAGGAGTAACCCCTGAGCACCCGCCGGGTGTGACCAAAGAAAATATCAAGGAGTAGCAGTAAGACTGAGCCAATTACTTGAACACAATGAAAAGGGGGCAATTGCTTGTCACAGGTTGCTGAGTAGAAAGTAGAGACAGAAAAAGTGAAAAGCATGATAGAAGAAAACTAAATGCTTAGTGAAGAAGGGAGAGCCTCATTTTCAGCCATTGGAAGCTACTGAAACATTTGTGTTTGTGTGTGTGATGCCAGGGTTTAAACCCAGGGCCCTTTGGACCAGAGAGGTCAAAGGTTTAGACACAGCCAAACCCAGTTAAATCCCCAGCACGGCATATGTTACTTTGCTACTACAAGGAGTGACCTTTGGCACAGAGCCAGAAGTAACTCCTGAGTACCTCTGAGGCGGCTCAACACAACAACAACAACTATAATAAGTAACTAAAGTAAAAATAAAGCCAGTGTTTTGGTCATGACAAGTGTGCATGATCAAGACCTCTACTGAATCTCTGTTTTTGTTTGGTTGGTTTTTTGCTTTTTTGCTTTGGGGGTCACACCCGTCAGTGCTCAGGGGTTTCTCCTGGCTCTGAGCTCAGAAATTGTTCCTGGTAGGCACAGGGAATCAAATGGGATGCCGGGATTCAAATCACTGTCTGTCCTGGATTGGCTGCTTGCAAGGCAAACATCCTACCATTGTGCTATCTCTCCGACCCTTTTTGTTGTTGTTGTTGTTTGTTTGAGTCTGCTTGGTTTGGTTTTGCATAGGAGTCACTCCTCACAGATTTTGGACCAGCTGTGCTTAAGACTCTCGAATGATACTCTCAGAATCATGTGGTACCAGGAACTAAAGACCCTGCATATATGAGGCATGCACTACAACATGACAAGTGTGCGTGATCAAGATATCTACTGAATGTCAAGGAATTGGACCAGGCCCACTGAGGAATTTTTTTTTTTTTTTTTGGTTTTTGGGCCACACCCGGTCTTGCTCAGGGGTTACTCCTGGCTGTCTGCTCAGAAATAGCTCCTGGCTGGCACGGGGACCATATGGGACACCGGGATTCCAACCAACCACCTTTGGTCCTGGATCGGCTACTTGCAAGGCAAACGCCGCTGTGCTATCTCTCCGGGCCCCCACAGAGGAATTTTTATAAAGAAAAAAATGAAAAATAAATTCCTAATCAAGTCTAGATGGAAAATGACTAAGCATCTAATGCTAGAACAGTCTGACAGCTAAGCTGAAGTCAAAACCTTCTTTTCAACCATTGGAAGTTACTGAAGAATTTTTGTTGGTGTGTGATGCCAGGGCTTTTGGGGACTAGAGAGTACAAGGTCTCTGGGCAAAAGGAGAGAGGAATGAGAATGCCAGCAGAGAGAAGGAGTAAGGGGAGAGCGTGGACTCCTACCAAGGATTTAGCCCTAATAGTGTACTTAGTGGGCCCACCTTAATCACTGTGGGTACTGTACTGGGTATTCTAGGGCACTTAAATGCTTTCCTGGGCCTCTCCCCCACAGGAAAATAACAAGAGGTAAGCCCTCATCCCTTAGCAATACCCCCAAAGGTCTTCCAGCTAAGCACTGGAGTTAAGAACTCCAGTTGAGAACATCCCCCCCTCCCCCAAGGACAGCAAAGTGGAGAAGCAAAATGGAAAAGAGGCTTTGGGGTCCCAAGGTCACTAGATACCTTCAAGAACGCTTCTTCCGGAATGAAATCTGTTTCCAAGGAGGGAGGAGGGAAAGAGACCATTTTCCAGAGAGAAGTTCCCAAAGTGAACTGTTCTCAGAAAGGCAGAAGCCTGATTGTGGGGTCTCTGCAAGTCAGAAGGACTAGGTCCCTTTTATCTAACCAGCTTCCAAAGGAAGGTTAAAAGGGACAAAGATTTGCCCCTCAGAGAGGCTCCTACCAAGCCCACTGCACGACCAAGTGAACTAGGGCCCAGCTTGGGGACAGAAGCAGCGCAGAAGGTCCAGACAGGCCAAGAGAGCGAAAGGGTGGAAACTTCTGAGATCTACTTGGGTTTGGCACTACGGAAACAATAAACCAAGCCTTTGAAGCAAGGAAACAAAGGAACCATTTGTCTACTGCAGCAGTTACTGGGTCCTCGAAGGACCATGAGAGAACAGGAGAGAATGCCAAACTGTAGATGAGATGGCATAGACAAGCTCCAGTTTCGGACCTTTAGCCCGGGTCTGAGGTCAAAGGTGAACACACACACACACACGCACACACACACACACACACACACACAAAATGTACTCAGTGACACACAAAAAATACAGGCTCTTGGATTTTCTATGAAAACACACAGATGCATTTCTTTTTTCCCATTGAGCTGCTTTCATTTATGTAGTATGTTTGCAGCAAGGGGTGGTGGGTGGGAGAGCCCAGATTTGTAAAATGCACAAAGACTTTCTTTCCAGCCTTTTTTTTTGTTCTCAGCCCTACAAGTGTAGGAGACTGAATGCTATTTTCTTCAGCCTCTCTCTGTTCCTCTCTTTGGGGTACCTGGGTGGCATTACAATGCTGTAAAGCTCCCCCCCTCTTTTTTTTTTTTTTTTTTACTAGAACCTGGCTAGCTTGGTTTTTAATCCATTAGCTTTTACTTCATTACGATCTTTCGGTGAGAAATAGGTAGGTATTCTTGGCGCTGGAGCAGTGGCGGAAGCAGTAGAGTGTCTGCCTTGCAGGCACTAACCTATGACGGACCCACTATTTGATTCCTCGGCATCCCATTTGGTCCCCCAAGCCAGGAGCGATTTCTGAGTGCAGAGCCAGGAGTAACCCCTGAGAGTCATGGGGTTTGGAAGAAAGAAAGAAAGAAAAGAAAAAGGTATTCTTAACTCTATCCTCTTACATTACTTCTGATGCTTTGACAGTCCTCAGACCAAGTGAGGGAACATGGGATAACAATCCGCCATGGGGCAGAGTGTTTCTGTTAACTCTACTAGTACCAAGTAGCATTTTCATCACATCACCTGGACAGCAGAGTTAGTGCCCTTCCTTACCAGCCACAGGTAACCTGTGGACAGATCAGCTCAGCTGTAAAAAGTTCTGCAGGGGAGGGAGGGGGACAAGATCTTCAAAGAGGGGAGCAGGATGAAGACGAGTCTGACTTACTTTTTTCCTGAATTCAAAAGGGACAGCACTGCCGTTGCGAGAATATGAGCTTGCGCAAATTTAGGATTCCTCTTTGTAGGGTTCAGGAAGAAAAAGGGTTCCTTTGAGTGAAGCAATCTTAAGGGATTGTTTACCTTCAGTGCAGGTGATAACAAAGCTGTCCTTGGGGGTGACTTGCCTATTAGAAACCCAGCAGCCTTCCCCTCCCCCCAACAAAGAAGGGGGCAATTAAAATGAGTGGAGATCCAGTCTCTTAAACTCCTAATTAGGAGTATTTGGGCCCAGAGAGATAGCACAGCGGTGTTTGCCTTGCAAGCAGCCGATCCAGGACCAAAGGTGGTTGGTTCGAATCCCGGTGTCCCATACGGTCCCCCGTGCCTGCCAGGAGCTATTTCTGAGCAGACAGCCAGGAGTAACCCCTGAGCACCGCTGGGTGTGGCCCAAAAACCAAAAAAAAAAATAAAATAAAATAAAAATAAAAATAAATAAATAAAAAAAAAGAAGTCAAATGCTTTGAAAATGGGCGGAGACCTTCTAGAGGCTTTCAACCTCAGTTTGAGCAAGGACATGAAAAAGGTAATTAAAACACCACAACAATACAGAAAGAAATATCAAATTAAATATCCAGTGAGCACTACAGTAATAAAGACAAGCACCACACAATGGTCTCGGTTCTAAAATCAAATCATGCCGGAGTGCAAAAAGAAAGAGAAAGATAATATAAAATAAGGGCCCGGAGAGATAGCACAGCAGCGTTTGCCTTGCAAGCAGCCAATCCAGGACCAAAGGTGGTTGGTTCGAATCCCGGTGTCCCATACGGTCCCCCGTGCCTGCCAGGAGCTATTTCTGAGCAGACAGCCAGGAGTATCCCCTGAGCACCGCCGGGTGTGGCCCAAAAACCAAACCAAAACAAAACAAAACAAAAAAAAAACAGGAGTATTTGTTCAAAACACACCTTATCCTGACTTCCAAAAGGAAGATTTTTGTGTTTTATTTTATTTTGTTTTGGAGTCACACTTAGAGGCACTCAGGGGTTACTCCTGGCTCCACGCTCAGAAATCACTGCTGGCAGGCTCCGGGGACCATATGGGATGCCCAGATTCAACCATCGGTCCTGGGTGCACAATGCGCAAAGCAAATGCCCTACCTTTGTGCTATCTCTCAGGCCCCCAAGGAAGTTATTATCTTTAAAAAAATGCTCCTAAAGAGCTAGAGAGATGGCTCAAGGGCTGGCATGCATTATTTGTCCATTCGAGGTCTAGATGTGAGTGGACCCCACTACCCACCCACCCACACAGTCACTCACACCCCAGCAGAGAGCCCAGAATAGCCCCCAAACAATAAAACAGAAACTCAACAGTCGCAGAATCCTTCAAGGATTTGGACCAGTAGCTACCGACTGATCAGCATCAGAAAGTCTTTTCAGACCCTGATTTTCCTTTTCTCTAGTTTACAATTATCCCTCTGCAATGAGCTTGTATCTCTTTGGTCATCTCCAACGGAATGGTTGATTCCAATCTCCCCTAGTATTTCTCAAGCCGACAAAAGTCTCCTCTAGGTCAAAAGTGTTTTTTTTTTTTTAATAAAATGACTGAAAGAAAAGCACCGGAGTTCCTTCACCACAAAAAAGATTGAACTATCATTTCCTGGGCTGTAAAACAGAATGACCCCCAACTTATTTGCCCCCCCCCCCAAAAAAAAACATTTATAGAAGGGGCGTTATCTTGAAAGGAACACCTTAGGTGATAGAACCTGCCTGAAGGGAGGGAGGGTAGGTACTAAGACAAAGGAGCAAGAGGCCTTTGTGGGCACAGTCAAACATCTTCTTGAGTTTCCAAGTCCCACATCCCACTGGCCCCATCTGGTCGAGTAGAGCGTTGGTTCTTTCAAAAACGACTCCAGTAGCTCAAAGGAGAGCTCTTGAGTGGCTGGCGGGCCTTGAGTCAGTCTTGGGGTTCTGTTACTGGGTTTTGTTTTGTTTTGTTTGTTTTTTGGGGTTTTTTTGGGGGGCCACACCCGGCGATGCTCAGGGGTTACTCCTGGCTGTCTGCTCAGAAATAGCTCCTGGCAGGCACGGGGGACCAAATGGGACACCGGGATTTGAACCAACCACCTTTGGTCCTGGATCAGCTGCTTGCAAGGCAAACACCGCTGTGCTATCTCTCCGGGCCCAAGGGTTTTGTTTTGACCCTGTGGAAAGCAATCTTTGAGCTTCAGGTCAAAGGAGGAGGAAGATTTCAGGGATCTCCACCCCCACCCCCAACCAGACGCCTTCCAGGAAGTGTCCTCCCACTCCCCCTTGCCAAATTCCCTGGGGAGACATCCAAGCAATCGGACTCAGTCAAGCAAGGGCTTCTCATAAAAACTGACTTGAAATCCACCTGGAAACATGCTGTTGCATTTCCTGCACGCTGGCCTTCCCCCACCTCGGCCTTTGGTATGAGAAGGATTTATTTCAATAGACCTTCACACCTTTTAGAAATTAATTTGTAATGAAAGCACAAAGTGATTCGCAAAGTTATTGATTGGTGATCTTTAAGCATCTAATATTTCAACACCAATTCTCAAAGCCAGTGCTCCCAAACGCCATCATCCTCCCTCCCCCTACACCACCACCACCACCACCACCATCACCCCTCACTGGGCAGGCAAATGACAAAGTTCAGTGGTTGCCAATTAGATCTCATATTTTCAGTGCTGTTGAGTCTATGTTTCGGATATTTATCTATACCACTCTCCCACACCCCCAAAGACCCAACTCCTATTTCTCCATTACTTCCCTTTCTTTTCTCTGTCCTTTTCTTTCTTAAGCTCTGGGGTCAAGATAGATATAGGCCTTCCCCCTATATTCCCCATTTATTGCATTACATTTCCTCATCCACTTATCCTACCACCCATTTTTGTTGTTGTTGTTGTTTTTTGTTTTTTGGGCCACACCTGGTGACGCTGCTCAGGGGTTACTCCTGGCTCTGTGCTCAGAAATCACTCCTGGCTTGGGGGTACCTTACCTAACCCATTATTTTATTGTTCCCTCAAATGTTCCTGCCCATTACTATCAAAGCAAATGGCGCTTTATTGCTCACCATTCTGATTTTATTTTTCAAAATAATAACCAAACTCAAATATATTCCTCATGTCCCAACTTATCTTCCCCTTTCCTTAGCATCGCCTTCAAACTGAGTGATCAGATCGTAGTTTGGAGTTGAGTTGGTTTTACTACTTTGGAATTGGGGGCGTGTGGAACCCAGAAAAAGCATCCTTTCTCCTAAGGTGATATTCATTGTGAAAAAGTGTTGATAACTTATAAGTATTGATGGCATACACGACTGGAGACCTGGAACCCACTTTTCCATCCAGAAATTCCTCTCTCTCCCCCATCTCTGCAGCTGGCTAGCAGGCCATGAGAAGCAGCAGCTGGAAATTCATTTGAAGGACCCCCTGTCTCTAGACGTCCCTGCCCCCCATCCCATCCCCCAGGCCTTGGGGGGGGAAATCCAGGCTCGGAGAAGCCGGAGGCCAGTAGAGGGTGCACTTACTTTACTTTAAAGCAAATCCGAGCTCCAGGGCCAGCGGGCGGGGACAGAAGGCTTTGCAACACCACCCAGACCCGGGATTGGAGGTTCCCCTGGTTTGGGGCGCAGGCCTGGAGGGTGGAGCGATTTGCAACCCTTAAAGCCCAAATGCGCTGCGCGCTAGCCCGGGAGGAAGTTACCAGTCCTTGAACAATTGAACGTTGAGCGGCAGACTCAACGGGTAATAATTCATCTTAAGTACAAGCCTTCCTAGCACGCCCTCCTCCCCCTAGATGTCTTTACTTTTGGGGGGCTGGGGTGGAGGGCTGGGTGCCCTGGCTGTCAAAAAAAAAAAAAAAGAAGTTTTTAAGCCCTGGAATAATACCAAAGAGTAGATCCCGAAAGACACATTAAATGGATACATTCATATATTTATATTTCTATCTCCATATATAATTTTGTATATGATTATATATCATTAATTATATTGAATCCAATCCTGTGTTGTATAGAGCAACGTTCTAGATAGACGTGTCCCTAAAATATATATTGAATATGTCTTTATGTGCGCAGCTATCCATTCACTTCCATTATGGTATTCAGGGAAAAAAAAACCAAAAACACTAGGCAACATTGCCTGAAATTCGGACTATTTTTAATAGACTCCAGATCTCAAAAAAAAAAAAAAAAAAAAAAAGGGAAGTGGGCAGGCTGCTGGCCTTAGAACAAACTCAGCATTTGCTGCTAGACCCAGACCCTGACAATGAAGGGAAAGGGAAAGCCTAAGGAGTCACGACGTCGGTCCGTCCGAGGAGGAAAGAGTTAACGGTTTCCTACACCAGAGTCCCCGCAGACCCCAGCAGTCGACTCTTTTGGGGAGATCCACCCCGCTGGTAGCAGCACCCCTTCCCCCCAATATTCCCGTCTGGCGCCTGGGGTCTCCCACACACCGCACCACCACCTGGAAGTCTCAGACGGGTGCAAATGGGAGCCGCGGGGTGCAAGGAGATTTGTCTGGTCTGAAGCCGGGTTTCGAACTGGGAGACTCGGGGAGTGGCGCTGAGGAGAGGAGGAGGGTGAAACCCCTTTGGGCAACTAGTGCCGGGGACCCCCAGCTGCACGCCCCGTCAGCTGTGCGCCTCCCCCAATAATCTATCCGGCTAGAAATCCACGCAGAAAGATGACAGTAGGATTTGCGCGCCGGTTGGCTTTTAGGGAGACCTGGCGGGCGGGGTGCTAGGGGGTTCTGCCATGTGGGCAGCAAATTGGGGAGAAGTCATCCTGGGAGGTAGGCCCTCAATGGAGCTAGCTGTCTGTCCATGCATCATGCATAATGTATCCCACTACGCAATCAATCAATAAATGCACTGGGGGGGGGTGGGTTTATTCAGAGCGCGTCTCCAAGTAGACGTGGCAATGCGTTGCAGTTATTTTTTTTTTTTTTTGGTTTTGTTTTCAATCATTCCAGGAATCATTTTTCCTCTGGATACCGCTGATCATTTATCCCCCGATAGACACTGACACCCCCTCCCCTTATACCCTACCCCAACCCGAGACAAACACACAGACACCCCCTGTACTCTTCCAGGCGCCCATCAATCCCTTTCCTGATTTCCCAAACGCTGCCCTTTTTCTTTCCCCAGCCTTGGGTAGGTAGGAAGGCTCCTGCCTGCCTGCCTGCCTGCCTGCCTGCCTGCCTGCCTGCCTGCCTGCCTGCCTGCCTGCCTGCCTGTCTGGGACGTGCGTGGCAGAGTGTTGGGGACGCGGTGTCTTTTCGGGGTGAAGGGCTCAGCTGTTCCTTCCTCCAGCAACGATTCCAGCTCGCAGAAAGAGGGCTGCAGTGTCTTAACTAGCAGTGCGCCACTGGAGCAGCAGAGAAGCAGGAGGGTGTGTGTCTGTGTGTGTGTGTGTGTGTGTGTGTCTGTGTATGTGTGTGTGTGTGTGTGTGTGAGAGAGAGAGAGAGAGAGAGAGAGAGAGAGAGAGAGAGAGAGAGAGAGAGAGAGAGAGAGAGAGAGAGAGAGAGAGAGAGAGAGAGAGAGAGAGAGAGAGAGAGAAACCAAGTCTTGGTGGGTGGGTGGCTTGCAGGCAGTAACTCTCTTGCACATATTTAAGCACACGATTTGGGTAGAGAGAAGGGTGTGTGTGTGAGCAAAATAAAATAAAGTAAAATAAAATGGTAGGAACCCCATTTAATTCAGCAGAGCTCTGAGTGTTTACAAGGGGTGACTCCTCCAGCTTCTGGAGTGCCCGCCGGCCTGGCAGCGGAGTCTCCTCCCTCGGCAGAGCAGAAGCGCCCCTTCCCTCCTCCCTTCCTCCTTCTTCTCCTCCTCCTCCTCCACCACCCCCTCCTCCTGGGGTCTGCAAAGCTGAGGGCGGAGGCGAAGAAAAAGGATCCTCTCCCAGAATCCCCGCCCACCAGCCCTTTATAGCCGAGGGTCTGCGGGTGCCGGGACCCCCCGAACCGCGCGCGCCTCCGCTCTCCACTCCAGGCCGCTCGGGCTGTCCTTTGCGCTCCGGCTTGCCACCGCCTCCTGGCTTCCCTCCAAGCTCGGGGGCAAAAGAAAAAAAGGGCCGGGCTTTGCTTTCAGGTTGGCGGGAAAAAGAACAAGGGGGAGGGATTTGCGGGGCGTCGGGTCTGGTATAAAAGCCCATTTTTTGCTGCGCTTTCTTCGACTCGCTGTAGTAATTCCAGCGAGAGAGGTGGAGAGGAAGGAAGGGAGAGCGAGCCGGCGGGCCTGGAGGGTTGCAAGACGCAGCCTTGCCGGGCTAAGCCGAGCCGAGCCGGGGAAGGAAGAGGGGCAGCGGGGTGACTGCTAGGGGACCCCTGTCCACGACCCACCGCACCCCAAAAGCCTCACCCCTTGCAGCAAGGGGCACTTTCCTTCCCATTGGAACTTACAAAAATCCTGCTGAGAACCAGACTCGACTGCGCGCTTTTGGAAGTCAGTCGCCTGCCTGGGAAGGGAAAGGAGACACTTTGCGCCCCAGCTGCTGGCTCCAACGCTTTTTTTTTGGGGGGGGGGACAAAGAGGAACCCTGAATTTACTTGGACTAGTGGAAAAACCGGTAAGCGCCTGGCTCGATCTGTCTCTGGCATTTATTTCCATTTTATTTTCTTTTTAATTTTTTTTTTTTTTGCTGTCGTTTCGGGCCGCGCCGAGTTGGCTCTCCAAAACCGGGGTGTCTCTTCTTCCAGTCCTGGTCTTGCTTGCTCGCTGACACTCCTCGGAGGAGTTGTGGTCGGTTGGGAAAAGGGTGAGGATCAACCCCGAACTGAAACTGGATCGGGGGTGACTTGTCAAGATGAGATTTGGGGGGGGGGGATTTGGATGAAGGAAAAAGAAACATTATTAAAAAAAAAAAAAGGAAAGGATTTTTTTTTTGGAACTAACCTTGGAAGCTTTTTTGATTTTTGATGATTATTTTGATCTTATTTTATTTTGGGTTTCTATATTGGCCAGTTGGGAGATTTCCTGCTTTACTGGAGAAATTGCTTTCTAACATCTCACCCAACCAACACCACCCACCCTTCCACCACTTTAGGGTGCAGGGGATGGAGAGACTGTGCTCTGGTGGGGAGGCAGAAATCTTTGTATATTGAGCTCTTTGGAGCCCGAATTCCATCTACTCAACGCCAGCTGGAGCTCGGAAGCCGCTGTCTTTCCCTTGTCTCGGAAGGGACCTTTAAATTGCGCCTTTGCGCAT
Source organism: Suncus etruscus (assembly GCF_024139225.1). Lineage (NCBI taxonomy): Eukaryota > Metazoa > Chordata > Mammalia > Eulipotyphla > Soricidae > Suncus > Suncus etruscus. The sequence goes on from NC_064866.1 coordinate 35,952,449, forward strand.
TTCTGACAGCCGGGGAGAGACAGCGGCGCGCCTTCCCCGCTGGTCGCCCCTTGCCTCCTTTTTGGAGAAGTTGGCATTGGGGGGGGGGGGACTTGAAGAAAGAAAATAAAACCATCCGAGGAGACATGGGGGGGTCTGCTCAAGTGTGCCAGGATGAATTAGGAATTATTAGGCTCGAGAATGGAGGAAAACGCAAATGCGTTTCTGCACTATCCTTTGGCAGCTGGGTTAAGAACACCGTCTCCGCACCCCGCCGCCTCTCGGGGGTCCCCAACAGGGGTGACCCCCCCCCAAGCCCCGGAGATGCAGAGAAGCCGGTCCCGGGGCTTCTCCCGAACAGCTGCTACTCTGGGCGGGGAAGCCCAAGGCCACCCGGCCGGGCCACCCATTCCTATTTAGGGTCCACGGCTGCTTTACGCGCGGTGCGGGGTGCTGCGGGAATGCGCCCTGGTGTTTTTGGAAGCCCCTTTCTCCACTTGGGGTGGGCGGGAGGCGGTTCAGACCCGACCCTGAGCCAGTCCCGGCAGCTAGAGGAGAGAAAGGCCAGCCAAGCCGGTGGAGCCGAGGCTCTGGGGGTGGGGATGGAGGAGGCGGGGATGGGGCGGTGCGGTGCGGCGCCCGCGGGGAAAGGAGCGGGCGCGGCGGGAGTGGGAAGGGGCGCGGCGCCCAGAGGCCCCGGTGCCTCCAGCCTGCTCCAGGTGGCGCAAAACTTGGCTCTGCGGCTCCCACCGACCCGGCTTCCCCGTCTTGGGGTCCCCTCTTTGAGCCTGGATTCTCCCTGGCTGGAGGAGAGGCGCGCCCCAGGTGGACCCCAAGTGCGCGTCTGGGTGTCGGGGGTCCACAAAACTGGGTGAAAGAGAGTCTTTTTTTTTTTTTTTTTTTTTTTTTTAAGCTTCATTTATTTTGGTTTTTGGGTCACACCCGGCAACAGCGCTCAGGGGTTCCTCCTGGCTCTGCACTTAGAAATCGCTCCTGGCAGGCTCGGGGAAGACCATATGGGATGCCAGGATTTGAACCCCCGTCCCTCTGCGTGCCAGGCAAACGCCCTACCTGTCTGCTATCTCTCCAGCCTTTTATTGATTAATTGATTGGCTTCTGAGCCACACCCAGCGGCGCTCAAGGATGACTCCTGGCTTTGCGCTCAGAAATCTCCCCCTGGCAAAGCTGGAGGGGGACCATATGGGATGCCGGGAATCGAACCTGGGTCCTTCCCAGATCGGCCGCATGCAAGGCAAAAAGCCCTACTCAACGTTTGTGCTGTCTCTCTGGCTCTTTTTGTGTGTGCTTGCTGACTGACCCCCTTGCTAGCCAGACCGGCCAGGAGGACTGACTGGACTCCCTGGGAGAGGCGGTGCGCAATGGCGCGCCGCGCCGTGCCATGCCATGCCATGCAATCCAATGCAACGCGCGCTGGTTTTCTGCAAACCCCACTGACCCCCGGCTTTGCTGTCCTCTTTCTTGCAGGCTGCCACGATGCCCCTGAACGTGAGCTTCGCCAGTCGCAACTACGACTTGGACTACGATTCGGTGCAGCCTTACTTCTACTGCGACGAGGAGGAAAATTTCTATCAGCAGCAGCAGCAGAGCGAGTGGCAGCCGCCGGCGCCCAGCGAGGATATCTGGAAGAAATTTGAGCTGCTGCCCACCCCGCCCCTGTCCCCCAGCCGGCGATCGGGGCTCTGCTCACCCTCCTCTTACTTCGCCGTCGCCCCCTTCTCACCACGGGGCGACGACGACGGTGGCGGAGGCAGCAGCTTGTCCACCGCTGACCAGCTGGAGATGGTCACCGAGCTGTTGGGGGGGGACATGGTGAACCAAAGCTTCATCTGCGACCCCGACGACGAGACCTTCATCAAGAACATCATCATCCAGGACTGCATGTGGAGTGGCTTCTCGGCCGCTGCCAAGCTGGTGTCGGAGAAGTTGGCGTCCTACCAGGCGGCCCGCAAGGACACTGGAGGCCCCGGGCTTGCCCGCACCCCCGGAGGCTGTTCCACGTCCAGCCTCTACCTGCAGGACCTGAGCGCAGCCGCCTCCGAGTGCATCGACCCCTCGGTGGTCTTCCCCTACCCGCTCAACGACTCCTCGCCCAAGTCCTGCTCCTCCACCGCCTCCTCGTCCGACTCCGACGCCTTCTCCCCCAGTTCGGACTCTCTGCTGTCCTCCACGGAGTCCTCCCCGCAGGCCAGTCCCCAGCCCCTGGTGCTCCACGAGGACACCCCACCCACCACCAGCAGCGACTCTGGTAAGGAAGGTCCTCCCTGGATCTCCAAGCTGGGGTTGGGAAGCTTTCCTAATCCTGTCATCTGGGTCTGTCATCACTTTTTTTTCCCCTTCACTTCTCTCTCTCTCTCTCCCTACTTTTTTTGGAAAAAGAAATGCACTGAGGCTTTCTTAGAAGCTGAGCCCCACCCTTCCTTTGGGTATTTTGGGGTTGTTTTATATATATATATATATATATGTTTGGGAGTTTTTTGCATCTTTAAAATTTTTATTTGGATCATAATGGCTTACATATCTTTCACAGTAGTATTTTAGGTACATATCAACATTGAATCAGGAGAATACCCACCACCAAATTTGTCCTCCCCCATCTCAATTTCCCTTTTGCAACCCATTTACCCCACCATCACCCCCTGGACTGCCAGAGTAGGTGGTCCCCTCTTTGTCCAGCTCACTATTAGATATATTATTATATATGTTTGGTCCTGGTACCCCCCCCCTCTTTTTTAAGAAGCAGAGCTAGATAAATCGAGTTCTGTGGCTTTGTTTGAAGGAGAGAAAAGCAATAGATTGGGGTACAAAATAAGAGGATTAAAATATATATATATCTGTTTGGTTTATCCTGCAACTCTTAGCCACACCCTCTTACCTTTCCTGAGCTTTATTTGAATTGCCTCTGGACAGGGGGTGGTGGAGTGGGGTGGAGAGGAGGGAAGGGCAGTTGAATGGATCTGCCTCCGCCCTCTTCTTAACTTCTGGGAAGTTGCTGGAATTAGATAGACTAACTGATGAACTGAACTGAGAAGGAACTGAGGACTTCCTGCCTGCCACTGGGAGGTAGTGAAAGTGTCCTCTAAGGGGGGGGGTAGTCAACTCAAGCTGGAGGCCTGTGGGGGTGGGGACCAATCTGTAAGCTTAAAGGCCAACCCTTTTACTTCTCATCCCCACTTCTCAGGATTTTTTTTAAGCAAACCTGCAAGGTTTTCTTTATTTTGGGGGCACAGTCAAGAAAATGGAGATCTGGGCCTGGAGAGATAGCACAGCGGTGTTTGCCTTGCAAGCAGCTGATCCAGGACCAAAGGTGGTTGGTTCGAATCCCGGTGTCCCATATGGTCCCCCGTGCCTGCCAGGAGCTATTTCTGAGCAGACAGCCAGGAGTAACCCCTGAGCACCGCCGGGTGTGGCCCAAAAACCAAAAAAAAGAAAAAAAGAAAATGGGGATCTGTTAAAGTCCAGCCCCAGAGATTTGCATCTAGCATTCGCCATAGCTAAGGGATACCTTGGTAAATCTTAAAAATAGGAGGTGCTGGGAATGTGCTTTGGGTGTGTCCAAATGCCTCATTAAGTCTTAGGTAAGAATTGGCATGGTGTCCTATCCTGGCAAAATGTAATTTTCTTGTCTGTCCCATAAATCCAGCTGACATTCTCCTCCCTCTCTGAGGCTCTGCCTTCTATGGGAAAAAGAGCCTCCTATGGGGGAATGGCTAGTTCCTTGGGGGGGGGGGGGGGCACTGAATGAGGGCCTATTTGCACAGCATCCGTTGGCTCTGAACTTGAGGAAACTAACCCTGATCATTTCTCTTTCTTAAAGAGGAAGAGCCAGAGGATGAGGAAGAAATCGATGTTGTTTCTGTGGAAAAGAGACACCCCCCCAAAAGATCAGAGTCGGCATCCTCGCCAGCAGGCAGCCACAGCAAACCTCCCCACAGTCCTCTGGTCCTTAAGAGGTGTCATGTGTCTACCCATCAGCACAATTACGCAGCACCCCCATCCACCAGGAAGGACTACCCCGCGGCCAAGAGGGCCAAGTTGGACAGTGGCAGGGTCCTGAAACAAATCAGCAACAACCGCAAATGCACCAGCCCCAGGTCGTCGGACACAGAGGAGAACGACAAGAGGCGGACGCACAATGTCTTGGAACGCCAGAGGAGGAATGAGTTGAAAAGGAGTTTTTTTGCCCTCCGCGACCAGATCCCCGAATTGGAAAACAACGAGAAGGCCCCCAAAGTCGTCATCCTCAAAAAAGCCACCACCTACATCCAGTCGGTCCAAATCGAAGAGCAGAAGCTCCTTTCCGAGAAGGACTTGTTGAGGAAGAGGCGGGAACAGTTGAAACATAAACTCGAACAACTTCGGAACTCGGGTGCATGAGGTGTGAGCTGTTGTTGGAGGGAGGAACTGGAATGCCAGTGGACTCTCGCTTGTTCCCAAGGGGAAGGGTTCCTTCTGACAGAAGTAACTGCCAGATCTGCTAAGGACTGACTCTGAAAATGCATGATGGATAGTGCAACCTCACAACCGTGGCTGGGTCTTAAGGACTGCAAGGTTTAGCCATAATGTAAACTGCCTCAAATGGGACTTCGGGCATAAAAGAACTTTTTTTTATGCTTGCCTTTTATTATTTTTTTTTCCTTTGAACAGATTTGTATTTAAGAATTCTTTTTAAAAAAAACCTTCACAAAGTTTACCCCCCATTTTCCTGTGTACAGATGGCCATGAAATGTAAATAACTTTAATAAAACGTTTATAGCAGTTATCCAAGATTTCAAAAAAAAAAACTGTATTATATAAACCATAATTTTTTTTATTTAAGTACATTTTCCTTTTTAAAGTTGATTTTTTTTCTATTGTTTTTAGAAAAAAATAAAAAGAACTGGCAAAATATATCATTGAGCCGAATCGGAAGTGTTTGGTTACTTTCTCCTTATTTTCTCCATTCTTTTTTCTTTATTGATCACAAAACAACAGAATGTGGTCTTTCAGGGAATGGGTTTAAAAGATGGGGGAAGGGTCCCGGAGAGATAGCACAGCAGTGTTTGCCTTGCAAGCAGCCGATTCAGAACCAAAGGTGATTGGTTCGAATCCCGGTGTCCCGTATGGTCCCCTGTGCCTGCCAGGAGCTACTTCTGAGCAGACAGCCAGGAGTAACTCCTGAGCACTGCCGGGTGTGGCCCAAAAACCAAAAAAAAAAAAAAAAAGATGGGGAAGAAGGGCAAGGGGTTGGGGCTGCAGTAAGATAGTTTCCCCACCCCCGTGCACTGCTAGGAGTGCAGAAACTAAGGTAACCCCTCCCTGAGTCCCTGCCAGGTAGAAGACAATGAAAAAAAAGTTAAGGAGCCAGCTCAGTGATACAGAACATGGGTTTTACATTAAAAAATTAAAAATTATTACTTTGGGGACTGGAGCAATGGTTCAGCAGTAGGGGGTTTGCCTTACAATGCTGATCCAGGACAGACAAGATGACACCACAGTTCAATCCCCCAGAGTCCGAAATGGTCCCCCAAACCAGAGCACATAGCCAGGAGTCACTGAGGGTCTCACTGGGTGAGGCCTCAAAACAAACAAACAAAAAAAACCTATTATGTTTTATTTTGTAATGGGCTTTTCATTTAAAATGGATCTGAAATCTTCAGTTCTTAGGGATATCAGATGCTTCCTGTAGATTGACATGGCCAGAGTTACTACTTAGAAAGGATAAAGGCAGAAGGCTGGTGAGAATAGAAGTAGGGAAAAGAGGTTAAAGATAACATTTAAGTATACAAAAGATTGAAGGACTGGGGGAGTTGGGAGACATGAGGAAACTCCATATAGCTTTAACTCAGCCTGTTCTCTAGCTCAGTTCAGAAGTCATAAACAGTCAATGGCAGTGTGAAATTGGCGCCTTCAACCAGAGCTTGCCTTCTTCTGAAGCCCTTTTATTTGCCATTTAAATCCCAAAGGAGCTTTGTGACCAAGGTTTTAAGAATTTTATAAAAGGGGTGGAGAGATACCATGGGGTAAGGTGTTTGCCTTGCGTGCAGAAGGTCGGTGGTTCGAATCCCCCGGCATCCCATATGGTTCCCCGAGCCTGCCAGGAGCGATTTCTGAGCAGAGAGCTAGGAGGAACCCCTGAAAGCTGCTGGGTGTGACCCAAAATTAAAACAAAAAGAAGAATTTTATAAATAAAAAAACATCCTCAAGGTTATTTCTATAGCCAGACAATGGGGGTGTTGGGTATAAAAGTTGAGTCCAGGGCCCCCTTAATGTAAAGGATGGGCCCGAGAGATGGCTTGCAAGTGGCTGACCCAGGGCCAATGGTGGGTCAAATCCCAGGATCCCATATGGTCCCCGTGCCTGCCAAGAGCGATTTCTGAGCAGAAAGCCAGGAGTAACCCCTGAGCACCACAGGGTGTGGCCCAAAAACCAAAAAAAAAAAAAAAAAAAAAGGAAAGGGAATGACCAGAGTGATAGCACTGTGGGTAGGGCATTTGACTTGTAGGTAGTAGACCCAGGTTTAATCCCCAGCATCCCATATAATCCCTGGAGCCTGCCAGGAGCGATTTCTGAGTGCAGAGCCAGGGTGTGGCCACAGACCAAAAAGAAAAGGGAAAGAAAATAGTCCATCACTGCAACCCTATAAGAAAAGTGCTGGTAATTGCCACCTTAGAGGGAAAACGGAGGCACAGCACAACATCTCTGTTATCCCAAGGTTCCCGGATAATAAGGAGGACTGAGATTAATCCCACATTGTCCACCCCATCTGTACTAAAAACTTGGTCAAGCCAAGCTTAACTGGTTTCTTTTGAAAGCGGAGACAAGCCAAAGAGTACTTTCAACTTTAGCCTGCTCTGGCATCACTTCCCCTTTTTTTGCATTTTGTTTCTTTATTTTTTTCGGTTGTTCCTACTTGAACTTTTTCTTTCACAATGAGACCACGGCTCATTCACATACCTTAGGTACTTGGGAAAGAGGTCTTTGGCTCCTGGGATACAGCCAGCTGTAATGCTACTGTTCAGATCACAGACTAAAACTTGCTCACGCTTTGTCCTGTGAGTCATTATTTTGGAAACTGCAAGCTCCCCGTACAGCCTTTTTCACACATGGACACTCATGACACATGCTCATAGTTAGAACATGAAAAGGCATTTTTGAATGCAGATATTAGTAATTAGAAGCCTTTGAAAACCCACAGTCAGAAAAGAAAGAAGAACATGAACTGCATGCGTAGGTAAACGCAAGTGGCTATTGCAGGCCTAATGATTTCATTGTCTCAGCATCAGAGTTGATCTTCAGATCTGGGTCCACCCTTTAGGAGTTTAATCTACCACCACCATCACCGATGTCCATAAATAATTACTGTCTTTGGCTCTGCCCCTGGAATAAGTTATACAAGCCCTTAATTCTTTTCTTGATCCTTTATTTTGGGTTCTAAGTGCCACCCAAGCTGTCACACCCTTAGAGGAGAAATTCAAAGGAAGATACTATCCACATAAGTTGAGCAGTTCAAAGTGGGGACAATCTTAAATATTCAGTCTTTGCCCCTTTGTGGCTGCAGTGTAACCCTCCAGTGACTCACTTGGGAACTGGCAAGGTGTTAGATTATCTCACTTAGTCCAGGCAAGCCCTTGGAGTCAGTGTTTCTCCATTGGAAAACAGCTCCCCCTTTCTAAAGTAGCAGTAAACAATTTAGGGGGTAAACTAGACTGGGAAAAAGGGGAACGATCCCAATGCTATATGAGCCTTCCTTACTGCATAAGTTTACATTGTCAGGGAATGTCTGAAAATGAAAAATGGCAAACTTCTTTCCAAAAAGGTGGGGTGATCTTAACCCTAGTTGTTTTTTTGTTTTGTTTTGTTTTGGTTTGGTTTTGGTTTTTAGGCCATACCCGGCGGTGCTCTGGGGCTATTCCTGGCTGTCTGCTCAGAAATAGCTCCTGCTAGGCATGGGGACCATATGGGACACTAGGATTCGAACCAACCACCTTTGGTCCTGGATCGGCTGCTTGCAAGGCAAACACCGCTGTGTTCTCTTCGGGCCCCTTAACCCTAGTTTAAAAAAAAAAAAAAACCCAAAAAACTCAAAGAACCAAACCAGAGTCCCAGGCTATCTGTCATTGAGTAATCTCTGGTAAAACTGGAGATAGAAAGAAGCTTGTGATTGGATATCCAGGAATGAATAAGCCAGTTCTGACTATACCTTTCACCCAGTAAACTGTCCAGGAATTACCGACAACCGTAGGGGTTGCCTGAAGTGGTTTAGCTCTCAGGTGGAAGGTATAAAAGTGAAGCAAGTGCTATTTGATGATTGCATGCTGCCTTGAAGAAACAAACATAGAGGCCCATATTATAAAAAAAACAATAATAAGTCTTTGTTTTATTTTCTTTTAGGTGCCACTCCTAGAGGTGCTGGGGGTTATTGTTGCTTCAGTGCTCAGGGAGCACTCCAGCCCATTGAGCTCTCTCTTCCCCAATCCAGATATTTTTTGAATGAAATCGGTACAATAATTACTATTTAGTCTCTGCTCTTAGCTGGGATATGTTAGCTCACTCTGCTAGTCTAGGAAAGGAACTCAAACTTGAAGCTTGGGAAAGAGAGTCGCATTAGTGTTTTATGGTTGTTGTTTGGTTTTTGTTTGGTTGGTTCGGTTTGTTATAGCTTCCATTGACTCACTCAATAACATTTTAGCTTATACTAAAGGGTCCCTGAAGCATTTCCCCATAAATAAATAATCCTTAGACTAGAAAAGGCTGAAGATGTTTCCTAAACACTAGATAGCTTTGCAAGAAACTGCTGGATTAAGATTACAAACCACCATAAACCAATTCCAAAGAAGCCAGGGATGTAAAAGAAACTGATAGAATGAGAACAAGGGTTGATTTTTTTTTTTAAAGAACCTGAAAGAAAACTAAAAAGACTCCACCACTAACTCAAAAGCAAATTATAAAAAGAAAGCAAGACTCCCTATCCTAGATTGTGCAGGGGGGGAAATTTGAACTCATTCCAAATTGAGAAAAAAACACCCAAGAATGTTTGCTTTGCCAAACTGGTTTGAAGTGATTCAAAATGCCTCAGAGTGGATTTGGCGTTAGACTTTTTCTTTTTCCACTTTAGTTTACACTAAGCTCTTTAGGAAGACACAGCTGAGGGAAGCATGTGTTAATGGAATGTAGATCTTTGAGGTTAAAAGGAATGTTCTTTGTGTTTTAACAATGCCTGGGAACTCAGCCACAATCCCCAACACTTTCTTCCCATTGTCACTCTCTGGGCCCATTAAGGGATAAAACACTCCAGTGTGATGAGGGGGTTTCTAGGGGGTGGAGAAGCGAAGAGATTAATGAGGGACAACTAACCTTTATTACACTCCTACTATCTGCCAGTCTCCCCTGTCACTGGCCTCTCACAAAAGCCCTGCTGAAGAAGAGAATACGGGGGGGTCTAGATAAGTTTAATATCTCGCCCCCAAATCGTAGAAGTGCTGGCAATAAAAATAACATCAATGGCAGCCCAGGACTGGGATCTGGCTCCAGTAGTAAAGCACATGCCTTGTATGTGTGAGGTCCTGAGCTTGATCCCTGGGAAACACACAATCCTTCCTATCACCACCAGCCACCAGGACTACCAGGCTAAGCCCTGGTCCTCAATCTCTACCCAAAAAGCACATTTTAAATAATAGGAGTAGTTTGCTGTTGTGTATGTAAACATTTTAATGGGATTATTATGTTACTGACCCTACCCTGATCGGTGATTGTGCCCTACCCTAGGGTGTGACCTGGCATTGTGCTCCCACCCTAGGGTGGTACCTGATTCTGCTCCCACCATTGGGTGGTACCTGATCCCACCATTGGGTGGTACCTGATTCTGGGGGATAAAAGCAAGGGTCTGTGGAAGGCGAGAGGCTTGTTTTCCTGGGACCTAGTCTTAGGCCTTTTGGCTTTGGCCTCTTCAAGGAATAAAGAGCTGTTTTCTTCGGAAGCCTGACTGCCTGTTGGCTTTCTTCCCGCAGCATTCACCTCAGAACCGCCGACTGAACAGGGTAACAGACGTGTGGTCCGAGCTGGAGGAGAAAGCCTCATCCTCCATCCCTCCATCAATCAACCTCTTCAGAGGCTGACTTGCAACAGTTCACTTCTACTATGTGCTAAAAAGATAAAGTGAATCACTTTATTTCACCCCTATGGCAAGTGTTTGGGTATATATTTTATTTCATTTCTTTTGGGGCCCCACCTGGCTCTAGCTCAGAGCGTGCTCCTGCTTTGCAGTGTTCAGGAGACCATATTCAGTGCTAGGGATCAAACTGTTGGCCACCACATGAAACAGAAGCCTTTATTGTTTTTTAAAGCAGTTTATTGATTATTGATTGATTGATTGATTGGTTTTGGGGCCACAGACGGCGATGCTCAGGGGTTACTCCTGGCTCTGTGCTCAGAAATTGATCCTGGCAAGCTCGGGGTGGGGGGGGACCATATGAGATGCCAGGAATCGAACCGGGTCCATCCCGGATTGGCCGCATGCAAGGCAAATATCTGACCATTGTGCTATCTCTACAGCCCCCATACAAAAAGCCTTTATACTATGTGTCTGGAGTCATGAATTTTATTTTATTTATTTATTTTTTGTGTGGTTTTTGGGTCACACCCGGCAGTGCTCAGGGGTTATTCCTGGCTCCAGGTTCAGAAATTGCTCCTGGCAGGCACGGGGGTGGGGGGGGGGTGGACCATATGGGATGCCGGGATTCAAACCGATGACCTCCTGCATGAAAGGCAAACACCTTACCTCCATGCTATCTCTCTGGCCCCACGAATTTTATTTCTAATCCCCATTTTACTCTTTAATTTTTTGTTTGTTTTTGTTTGGGGGCCATACCTTGGCAGTGCTCAAATGGTTACTCCTGGCTCCGCACTCAGGAATTATTCCTGGCAGGCCTGAGGGACTATATGGGATGTCTGGGATCAAACACATATGTATGCAAAACAAACTCTCTACACCTTGTACTGAAGAGATTTTTTGGTTTTTTTTTTTTTTTTTTTTGTGTGTGTGTGTCACAACTGGCAGCATTCAGAGGTACAATTGGCTCTGTGCTCACAAGTTGCTCCTGGCAAGAATGGGGACCATATGAGATTCCGGGATTTGAACCACTGTCTCTCTCTCCTGGTTTGGCTGCATGCAAGGCAAATGCCCCACTGCTGTGCTATCTCTTCAGCCCCTGTACTGAAGAGATTTTTAAAAAGTTTATGCCACTTTATTATTTTTTGTTTTTGTTTTTGTTTTTGGGCCACACCCAGTGGTGCTCAGGGGTTACTCCTGGCTGTCTGCTCAGAAATAGCTCCTGGCAGGCACGGGGGGGGGGGGGCATATGGGACACCGGGATTCGAACCAACCACCTTTGGTCCTGGATCGGCTGCTTGCAAGGCAAACGCCACTGTGCTATCTCTCCGGGCCCCTATGCCACTTTATTTTGCTTCTCTATTTACTGACAACAACAATAAAGTCTTCCCTTTATTTGACAAAAAATAGATTCCTTATTCCCATCTTCCTTCCACAGTTAATCACTGACCACATAGCCTAGATCCAATCCAGAGTTAACCCTTGGGAACTTCTGAGCCCCTCACTGAGAAATCTCTGGAGAAGCTACTATGCCAATGTGTCTTCCTGGGGAAATTGCCTGCAAGAAGTTACCCCAGGTCCAGTTGGCTCACCAGAATCCCCACAGAGAGTCAGTAGATATTGGGCTAAGGAGATTCTCAGTTCTGGAGGCTCCACTGTCTAAGCTGAGGATGATGGAACATTCTGGTTCTTTCTCCCTGGAGGAACAGCTTGTTTCTTAGAGTCAAGCCCTCTCTGTGTGTGTTTCTCATCACCCTCCATGCATGGACTGGGATTTGAGACCCCAGTTTTTATTCAAGTTGCACACAAGCCTTGATGTGAGATCTTAGACTTTTCTCCCTCTTATCCTGGCTTCAGCTTCCATGGATAAGCCTAGAGGACCCTCAGGTCCTGGACTTCTGGGAGGGAAAGTTCCAGTCCTTATGTCAGTTTGGCATTTGTGAATCAGGGCGAAGAGCTGGATATGGGGTTGTTAAATGAATTCCCCAGTGCCTTTAAGCCATGCTCTGAAATCCATCAGGAAAAATGTTATTATGGGTGGAAAACAGTAAATACTAGCAGGAAAAAAGGTCACCCTTCTTCTGAGAGTCTATTCACTAGGAACCTGGTTTTTCTTTCTTTTGGGGGGGGTCACACCCAACAGTGCTCAGGGGTTACTCCTGGTTTTGCACTCAGGAATCGCTCCTGACAGGCTTGGGAGACCATATGGAATGCTGAGGTTCGAACCACTGTCTGTCCTAGATGTGCTGCGTGCAAAGCAAATGCCCTACCTACTGTTGTGCTCTCTCTTCGACCCCAAACCTGGTCTTTTTTTTTTTTTTTTTTTTTTTTTGTGGTTTTTGGGTCACACCCGGCAGTGCTCAGGGGTTATTCCTGGCTCCAGGCTCAGAAGTTGCTCCTGGCAGGCACGGGAGGACCATATATGGGACGCCGGGATTCGAACCGATGACCTCCTGCATGAGAGGCAAACGCCTTACCTCCATGCTATCTCTCCGGCCCAAACCTGGTCTTTTAATACCCCAGAATGGGAAGCAAAACTCTATCATAGTTTCCCAATTAAAGTTCCACTAGTTCCTTGGGATGGAGGCTTCTCCTGGGAGTCACATCTACAGTTTCTGGGAGCCAGATCTTAAATTTAAAGACCCCGGTACTCTGTAGACTTGAGGGTAGCCCTGGGAAGTCTTAGGAAAGAAAATGAAAGCTCTCAGGAATTCCTGGCTAAGCACTTTAGTGTATATGTATCTACATGTGTGTTAGGTCTCCCTCCCCATACTCCTCAGTTCCCCAACATTCATGCTGATGGCCCATGATATATCTATGAGCACATCTTGACAACTTACACACATGGTGAGATACACCAGGGACACTGATATGCAACCACTCCTGCAGTGCTCATGGTCTGATGGTTGCAATCCTTCCCTTCCACCCTCCTTTTCATCCATCCATGTATGGATGATGTATGGAGATGCTATCATGTACCAGAGAAGGGCTGACACAGCTGGTTCTCTCAGAAACACCTCAATTAAACTCTAACACACACACACACACACACACACAGTCTCTCTTCATCTTCCTCAACCCCTCTCATACAAACAGGCTATTCAATTCTCTTCTGCCTTTCTTGCCATCATATTCCCCAAGTAGGAAAGCACATTGGAAACCACTAAGGCAGGTCTACATATCAGAACAGAGTTCCTTCAGCAACCTTGCTTCAGACGTCCTGCCAGGGATGACTCCTCCTGTCTTGTCTACTAACCACAAGCTCTCCCTTCTCATTCATAAGCACTGAGGAAACAAGTAGATGACTTCTGAGAACCAGAAGTCCAGGGATGTGTGGATGTGTGAAAGGGCCTCAGAGCTTTCTAGTTCCTGTGCCACTAGACGCCTGAGGTCCTCTCATCTCGTCACTCTGTGCTCAGATGGTCCATTGGCAGACAGCAACATCCATGCCTGGGCTCAGGGACAGATCCTCTCTGTGAAGAGAGATTCAAATTCTGAGAAGCTAAGAAATAAGCCTTTGGGCCCGGAGAGATAGCACAGCGGCATTGGCCTTGCAAGCAGCCGATCCAGGACCAAAGGTGGTTGGTTCGAATCCCGGTGTCCCATAGGGTCCCCCGTGCCTGCCAGGAGCTATTTCTGAGCAGACAGCCAGGAATAACCCCTGAGCCCTGCCGGGTGTGGCCCAAAAACAAAAACAAAAACAAAAAAAAAGAAATAAGCCTTTATTTGCAGAACTGGCAGAATGACTGAAGCAGTTAACATTCATTTGTTCAAGTTTACCAGAGCACCTACTGTTTGGCTACATTGCCAAGACACACAAGATAGATAAGAGCTATGGACGAATGGAGAAGAAAACTGCAGTTTGAGTTCAAGGTCTTTTTACAGACATTTCAGAATCTTGCCTCTGTAGAGAGAGAAGGTAGGAGCTATGCAAGCTGTTAAAGTATCAACGAGTGGGGAAAAAAAATAAAAAGAATAAAAAGAAACACTTGGAGAAGAATAATGGGGAAAATTTATTGGAGGAACAGAGGATAGCTAAGACAATGCTATAAAGGAAAGCAAGAGGAGGCTATTCGACAAGGGACACCAAGGAAGAAACAGGGCGGACAAAGAATGCATCATAGACCTAGCCAGATGGAGGCACCCACCAAGGATCACCGCCATGTTCCCAGGATTCACAATCCACACTTTCACATTCCTCTCCTTATCTCCTTCTCCTCATTCTTTTCTTTTTTTTTTTTTTGGGGGGGGGGCGGTGCTCAGGGATTACTCCTGGCTGTCTGCTAAGAAATAGTTCCTGGCAGGCACGGGGGACCCTATGGGACACCGGGATTCGAACCAACCACCTTTGGTCCTGGATCAGCTGCTTGCAAGGCCAACACTGCTGTGCTATCTCTCCGGGCCCCCCTCATTCTTTTCTGCCCCCTCTCTCTTTCTCTCTCTCTCTGTCTCTCTGTCTCTCTGTCTCTGTCTCTCTGTCTCTCTCTCTCTCTCTCTCTCTCACACACACACACACACACACACACACACACACACACACACACACACAGAGTCCTCCTGCAATACCCTTTTTAGTAGCTTCCAAGTGTATTTGTTTCCTGGATAAGTAGGATGAGAAGAAGTGATTAATTGCTACAAATATAAACTCAGAGGAGTTTGAGGAAGAAAATGAGGGCCACCCTGGTTTGTCCTAATGGCTGTGTGTGATCAAAGAACAAGTACCCAGCCTAAAATGTTTCCTGAAGCTTATGAAGGGCAGATCATTCTCACAGAAAACTGCATTCAGGGTCTCCTTGGAAATCACCAAAGCCTGAATGTCCTCAAACTGGAGATGAAGGACAATGGATACTCCAAATTTCAGTACATAGCTTCACTAGTAACAGCTCTCAATGCACACAGAGCCTATTTGAGCAGTGGGGCAAGCATGGTGGACTTTGAGCATGACCACTCGGCATCTGTGAAAGGAGTCCAAATGGACATTAACCAAGAATGGATCTGATGCTCCTTTCAGGCGCTGAACAATCCTCAGGCCTAGCAAGCTGCTCCTGTGGAAGCTTTCCTCTCTCAAACGGTGATGAGTGGTCCTGAGGAGACCCCAGTTGAATTGATTTGAAGAATCTGAAAATAAAAGAATTCTAGAGGCCACCTAACAATTATGCACCTCTCACTTTGATTCCTGCAGTCCAGGAGCATGTTTTGCCACTTTTATTTTCAGGATATGAAGCCTTTATTATTATTATTATTATTATTATTATTATTATTATTATTATTATTGGTTTTTTGGGCCACACCCAGTAACGCTCAGGGGTTACTCCTGGCTATGTGCTCAGAAGTTGCTCCTGGCTTGGGGGACCATATGGGACACCGGGGGATCGAACCGCGGTCCGTCCAAGGCTAGCGCAGGCAAGGCAGGCACCTTACCTTTAGCGCCACCGCCCGGCCCCAAGCCTTTATTATTGACTGTAATAAGAACCCCCAATTTAGGGGCCTCTACAAGCTAGTCTTTCAGATTCAATAACTGCTTAAAACTCAGTTTAACCGTACATCTCAAAACTTGGAGTTGCTTTTCTGGCCCTCGAAATTGTGTGCGTGGCTGTTTGTGTATTTGTGTGTACACGTGAGCACGCGTGTGGATGTGTGTGGCAGGTAATCTCATAGTCTCCCTTAATTAGAATCTCAAAAGATGAGGAAACTATTTTAATAATCCCTTCAAGGCTTGGTAATTATTACTTCAAAATCACTGTGATACATTCAGGCACACTGAGAACCATTATCTCCGCCATCACTGGCAACCTAGTAATCTGGCTTTCTCTTTTCCTTGTTCATTTTTGGGCCACACCTGGCTACTCAGGTAGCTACTCTTAGCTTTACATGCAGAAATTAGTCCTGATGGTGCTTGGAGGACTATATGAGATGCTGGGCATTGAAGCCCGTACATAAGCCAAATGCAAGGCAAGCATCCTACACACTTCCTTCCCTCAGAAATTTTTTTTAACCATGAATATGAGTATTTTCATCCCCAGCTTAAACACTTTGGAAGGGTCAACTTCTTCCAGGTGAAGTCTATCTTCAACCTTTATATTTCTGTTTTTGTTTTGTTTTTGTTTCTTTGGGCTACACCCAGCGGCGCTCAGGGGTTACTCCTGGCTTTGCACTCAGAAAGCAATCACTTCTGGCAGACTTGGGAGACCATATGGATGCCGAGATTCGAACCACCATCTGTCCTGGTTTGGCTGTGTGCAAGGCAAATGCCCTACCACTGCGCTATCTCTCCAGCCACATTCTTTATATTTCAAGTCCTTCACACAATGACTTTCGCTAACTCACAGATCTGTTCCTGATGTTCTCAAAGATTTTTCAAAAACTTTGTGACCTCTGATTAAGACACCTGCTCACCAATTATACCCACAACCCGGAATGTTCTATGTCCTTTACAGCTGATTATCTTCCACTATTCTCTGACCACTACACAGGATTTTTCAGTAGACTAAGATTGCACGCTCTAAACTTCTTTCATTTTTATGAAAATTACTTTTCATTTTTTTTTTTTTTTTTTTTAGATTTTGGGCCACATTTGATGGCACTTAAGAGTTACTCCTGACTCTGCACTTAGAAATTGCTCCTGGCTTGAGGGAACATATCCGGGGATCGAACTTGAATCCTTCCTGGGTCAGCCACATGCAAGTCAGGCGTACTATCACTGTGCTACCACTGCGTCTCAAAAATCACTTTTCCTGCTTTAAGGAAACCATATTCGTCCTCTTCAGTCATGAATTCTCACTCTGTGCCAATAGAAGGCCTGCCTCTAATCATGACTCAACAAGTCCTTGATAAATAGCTGAATGGATAAGCCACTATGATCAAAATAAAAATTACATTAAAAAAAAAAAAAAGAAATAAAAAAAATAGCTGAATGGAGAGCCATTTTTATGGTGTTATGGAAATTAAAAGTGAGTGGGAGGTGAAGTGCAAATAAAATATCTTGAAAATTGCCTTTTCAGGGCCGGAGAGATAGCACAGCAGTAGGGCATTAGCCTTGCACACAGCCAACCCAGGACAGATGGTGGTTCGAAACCCGGCATCCTATATGGTCCCCCGAGCCTGCCAGGAGTAATTTCTGAGCATAGAAGTTTAGTATTCCTGAATCACCCCCTGAGTGCTACAGATTGTGACACAAAAACAAAAACAAAAGGATGAAAATTGCCTTTTCAAGAAGTGTGGCTTGAAGTTTAGGAAGAGAGATTGCAGGAATTTTCATTTGGCTTGATGACATTTTTGTTTGACCTTATTGAAGGTTGGTAAGACAGTTTCTATGCTGATGAGACAAAGTGGAGCAGAGGAGGAATATAGGAAAAAGGGGCTGATATAGTCAGGTAGGGACATCTTGAGGACAGGTTTCAATTTTGTCTTTCTGGTCTCAATAATGTTCTCTAAGGTCCAGAGAAAGAGCACAAAATTTTTTTTTTTTTGTCTGACCCCGACAAATGCATTTCTGACCAGGGCTAATGTCCTCTGTTTTGCTCTATTGCCTCCTCCTATGTTCATCTGTGTAGCAATAACCTCTCTAATTCTTTAACTCTTATTAGAAATGTTGGGGCTGGAGAGATAGCACAGCATTTGCCTTGCACACTGCCAACCCAAGACAGATGATGATTCGATTCCTGTCATCCCATATGGTTTCTCAAGCCTCCAAGAGGCGATTTCTGAGTGTAGAGCCAGGAGTAATTCCTGAGCACTGCCAGATGTGACCCAAACACCAAACATAAATAAATAAATAAATAAATAAATAAATAAATAAATAAATAAATAAATTTTAAAAAGAAGTAAAAAGGGGCCGGAGAGATAGCATGGAGATAGCCTTGTATGTGAAAGGTCAGTGGTTCGAATCCTGGCATCCCATATGGTCCCCTGAGCAGCTCAGGAGTAACCCCTGGGTGCTGCTGGGCATGACCAAAAACCTAAAAAAGAAAGAAAGAAAGAAAGAAAGAAAGAAAGAAAGAAAGAAAGAAAGAAAGAAAGAAAGAAAGAAAAGAAAAGAAAGAAAGAAAAGGATAGAAAAGAGAAGAAAGAAGAAAGAATGATAAGAAAGAAAGAAGAAAGAAAGAAAGAAAAGAAGAAAGAAAGAAAGAAAGAAAGAAAGGAAAGAAAAAGAAAGAAAGAGAAAGAGAAAAGAAAGAAAGAAAAAGAAAGAAAGAAAGAAAGAATAAAGAAAAAAAGAAAGAAAGAAAGAAAAGAAAGAAAGAAAGAAAAGAAGAAAGAAGAAGAAAGAAAGAAAAGAAAGAAAGAAAGAAAGAGAAAGAAAGAAAGAAAGAAAGAAAGAAAGAAAGAAAGAAAGAAAGAAGAAAGAAAGAAAGAAAGAGAAAGAAAAGAAAGAAAGAAAGAAAGAAAGAAAGAGAAAAGAAAGAAAGAAAGAAAGAAAGAAAGAAAGAAAGAAAGAAAGAAAGAAAGAAAGAAAGAAAGAAAGAAAGAAAGAAAGAAAGAAAGAAAGAAAGAAAGAAAGAAAGAAAAGAAAGAAAGAAAAAGAAAAAGAAAGAAAAAAGAAAGAAAAGAAAGAAAGAAAGAAAGAAAGAAAGAAAGAAAGAAAGAAAGAAAAGAGAAAAAAGAAAGAAAGAAAGAAAGAAAGAAAGAAAGAAAGAAAGACAAATGTAGGGGCCAGAGAAATAGCATGGAAGCAGGGTGTTTGCCTTGCATGCAGAAGGACGGTGATTCAAATCCCAGCATCCAAGATGGTCCCCGAGCCTGCGAGGAGCGATTTCTTAGCGTAGACCCAGGAGTAACCCCTGAGCACTCCCGGGTGTGACCCAAAAACCCAAAAAAAGAAATATCTAAACTCCTTAAGTGTGACCATCTCCATTTATGTATTCTGTAAGGTTAACCCTGTGTTATATATACAAAATAATGTTAAATGAATGATACATTCATTCATCTGTATTGACCAATTAAGGGAATGACTGCATTTGATATACATCTTAAGTTTTCATCACTGGACATATCTCTCTTTTCACCCCATTCAATCCCAGGTCCTAGGCTCAACGCAAGCCAAATCCCTTCCATTTCACATCTATCTAATTCGCTCCAGACAGCAGCTGCCTCATTAACAGATTTTTTGAGTCTATTAGGTGACCCTTTAAATTACAAACATCAAAAACTTCAGAAACTCAACTTAGACTGACAAGTAAAATACAACAAACAAACAAAAAAACAGCTGTATATTATCTTTTGTAATTGAAATAGAACAGGAGTAGTTGGATGTCAAGACTCAGGCAAGAATTTCAGAATGAGAGGCCTAAGTGATACAGATAGGGCATTTGCTTGCCATGCACAAGGCCGACATAGATTGGATCCCCTGAACCTGACATTGCTGGGTGTGACCCAAAAGTAGGGGGAAAAAAGAGCTTTTAAATTATATTTACATTGTGGTTTGTGTTAGTCTTCCCTCCTGGGGCTGGATTGTTATCTAGTTTAGGATAAAAACAGTGGTCTCAGAGAAAAAGGTGCCCTCATTTCTGAGAAGGAAAACTCGGGTTCTCACCCACTTCTTCAGGTGCAAACCCACTGGGAGGAAGGATGACCAGTTTGATGCCCAGCCATTCCACCATTGTAGAACTTGGGCCCTTCTTATGCCGGCAGGTCCACAGAGCAGACAAAAATGATGTCTGAAAAAGATGATGCCTCAAAAGAACATGGGTTTGACTCACCAGCAATTGTGGAGTTTTGCTCCCAAAAGTTACAGGGATATTTCTTTTTTTGTTTGTTTTGTTTCGTTTTGTTTTGAGGTCACACCCGGCAGCACTCAGAAGATACTCCTGGCTCTGCATTCAGAAATCACTCCTGGCAGGCACGGGGACCATTATGAGTTGCTGGGGATCTAACTCAGCTCCGTCCTGGGTCAGCTGAGTGCAAGGCAAACACCCTACCGCTGTGCTATCGCTCCAGTCACTATCTGTACAGTTTTGTTTTGTTTTGTTTTGTTTTTGCTTTTGGGTCACACCTGGCAGCGCTCAGAGGTTCCTCCTGGCTCTATGCTCAGAAATTGCCCCTGGCAGGCATAGGGAACCGGGGTGCTGGGATTTGAACCACCATCCTTCTGCATAAAAGGCAAATGTCCTACTTCCATGCTATCTCTCCAGCCCCCTATGTACAGATTTTTTTTAAAAAATAGTACCATATTTTAGTAAATATGGTTACAATAGTGTTGAGGTATATAGTATTGATATACAAAGTAAATGCTTCCCACTACCACTTAAGTGACCATGACATTTCACCTTTATCTCTATGTCACATCTTGTTCTATCTCTCTCCCCTCACCCCTTACCCCACAGTTTGCAGGGATTTGCAGCTTGCAGTTAGCAGGGTTTGGGCCCATGTGTTTATAAAATCATCCCACATATCATACTTCCAACCCTGGGTGAACAGGTCTGAAGTAGGGTAGACATGAAAATAAATAAATCAAGCAGTCAGGAAAGAATCACAGAGTCTGTTGGTTTCTTGCCTCATGGTCCCTTTTTCTGTGCCAAGCCAAACCAAAACCTTTTTATTTACTAACCAGGAAAGAGAGGGTTGAGTGAGTGACAAAAACACCTATATCAAGCGATGCTACTCTAGGTGGACATTTATATATCAAAGAGATAGGTGAAAAGGAAAGAGAAATTTGGGGAAATACCTTTGTTTTGGGTAAAAGCAGGGTGTGACAAAAATACAATACAAAAACCCCTTCCTTACACCTATATTCATTGCAGCTCTATTTACCATAGCAAGACTCTGGAAACAACCAAGATGCCCTTCAACAGACGAATGGCTAAAGAAACTGTGGTACATATACACAATGGAATATTATGCAGCTGTCAGGAGAGATGAAGTCATGAAATTTTCCTATACATGGATGTACATGGAATCTATTATGCTGAGTGAAATAAGTCAGAGAGAGAGAGAGAAAAACGCAGAATGGTCTCACTCA
This sequence comes from Suncus etruscus, assembly GCF_024139225.1. NCBI lineage: Eukaryota > Metazoa > Chordata > Mammalia > Eulipotyphla > Soricidae > Suncus > Suncus etruscus. The sequence continues at coordinate 35,973,493 of NC_064866.1, forward strand.
TCTATGGGTTTTAAGAAAAATGAAAGACACCCTTGTAATAATAATTTTCAGACACAAAAGAGAAAAGAGCTAGAAGTTCCAGCTCACCTCAGGAAGCTCACCACAAAGAGTGATGAGTTTAGTTAGGGAAATAACTACATTTTGAACTGTCCTAATAATGAGAATGTATGAGGAAAATGGAGAGCCTGTCTAGAGTACAGGCGGGGGTCGGGTGGGGCGAAGGGAGACTTGGGACATTGGTGATGGGAATGTTGCACTGGTGATGGGTGGTGTTCTTTACATGACTGAAACCCAAACACAATCATGTATGTAATTAAGGTGTTTAAATAAATTAAAAAAAAAAAAAGCAGGGTGTGATTTAACACTGTTACCTAAATTTGCCTCCACCAAAATGCCTAGCCACCTATGCCCTTGTCTACCTCATTGTCACCCCACATTACCCTGCCCCCAACATGGTGTTCTCAGGTCTGTAATCCAATATCCAGGGTTTATTATCAATTAATATTGGCCATATCATTCTTTGTTCTTTGTTCATCCTTTGTCCTTTCGCTGGTGTATTTTACTCAACAAGCCTTTTATTTGTTTGTTTGTTTGTTTAGGTTTTTGGGCCACACCCAGCAGCACTCAGGGGTCACTCTTGGCTCTGCAGTGCAAAATTGCTCCTGGTAGGTTCAGGGGACCATATGGGATGCCTAAGATGGTACCAGGTTGGGCCCGGAGAGATAGCACAGCGGCGTTTGCCTTGCAAGCAGCCGATCCAGGACCAAAGGTGGTTGGTTCGAATCCCGGTGTCCCATAGGGTCCCCCGTGCCTGCCAGGAGCTATTTCTGAGCAGACAGCCAGGAGTAACCCCTGAGTACTGCCGAGTGTGGCCCAAAAACCAAAAAAAAGATGGTACCAGGTTGGTCCCAAGTAAGCAGCATTCTAGGCAAACTCCCTACCCGCTGTGCTATCACTCCACTCCATCAACAAGCCTTTAATTCTATGCCACTTGTTGCAATTGCAGGCGTGTGTGTGTGTGTGTGTGTGTGTGTGTGTGTGTGTGTGTGTGTGTCTGCTCATTGTGCTATTGTGTATATATATATATATAGTTCATTATCCATTCATCTGTTGTTGGAAATTTGAATTGTTTCCATAACTTGGCTATTACGCTGCTATGTTGCAATGGACATTGCAACCTTGCCCCACCTGTTGCAGAGTGGGGGGGGGTGTTGGAACACTGGCCACTCCCAATAATATCAACAATACATAGCCTGCTGGTGTGGTGCCATGTGGGCAGTGATATGAGGAGCACCAAGGACACAACCGGCAGTGGCTCCGTGGGAATCAGATAGTGCAAGGGATTAAACTGAAGGCTTTGAGCATGTTCGGTAGGGTGTGAATTCTGCAACCTGAACATTGCCTGAAACCCCATCACTCTTTATGGGAGGAATATTTGGGTTCAGGGTCCCACCTAGCAGTGTTCAGAGGTCACTGCTGGCAGTGTTTAGGAGACCATATGCAGTGCAGGGGATTGAACAGAGAGGTTGGCAGCCGTCAAAGTCAAGCTTCTTATCCCTGTCCTATTTCTCCAAGCCTTTCCCAAATGTTATGTCAGTAAGAGGAATTAAAAAAACATACTGGGGGGCCAAGAGATAGCATGGAGGTAGGGCATTTGCCTTGCACACAGACCTTGGTTCGAGTCCCGGCACTCCCCCGTGCCTGCCAGGTGTGATTTCTGAGCACAGAGCCAGGAGTAACCCCTGAGCGAGGACAGGCGTGACTCCAAAACCAAAAACCAAAACCAAACAAACAAAACACATACTGAGGGCCTAAGTTCCCAGCTAACGGTGCACCAGGTTCCTTTTTATTTTTTCCAGTCATACTCAGCAGCACTCAGAGGATATTCCTGGCTCTGCGCTCAAAAATTGCTCCTGGCTGGCTCGGGGGACCATATGGAATGCCGGAGTTCTAACCACCATTTATCGTAGATTAGCTGTGTGCAAGGAAAATGCCCTATCACTGTGCTATCTCTCTGGCCCCTGCACTTGGTTTCTTAAAGACTATAGACAAAAGTCTTACTTCTGCTGTTTCCCAGCTTGGTCTGTAACCCAGAACAAATAACTTTACCACCTTTGTGTGGCAAGAAGAGAATAATAGTGGTCATGGGTGTATTTGAAAATCGTCATGGGTGTATATGAAAATCATCTCTCTCTGCCAGTCTTTTATTTAATTATTGGGGGGGGGTTGGGTCATGTCCGGTGACGCTCAGGGGTTACTCCAGCTATGTGCTCAGAAATTGCTCCTAGCTTGGAGAACCATATGGGACACCGAGAGATCAAACCGAGGTTTGTCCTATCGCCCTACTGCTTGCGCCACCACTCCGGCTTTTTTAAAATTATTATTATTAATTATTATTTGGGGGGCCACACCCGGTGATGCTCAGGGGTCACTCCTGGCTGTCTGCTCAGAAATAGCTCCTGGCAGGCACAGGGGACACAGGGGACCATATGGGATACCGGGATTCGAACCAACCACCTTTGGTCCTGGATCGGCTGCTTTTTTGTGGTTTTTGGGTCACACCTGGCAGTGCTCAGGGGTTATTCCTGGCTCCAGGCTCAGAAATTGCTCCTGGCAGGCACGGGGGACCATATGGGGCGCCGGGATTCGAACCGATGACCTCCTGCATGAAAGGCAAACGCCTTACCTCCATGCTATCTCTCCGGCCCCTATTAAGCTTTTTTTATTTATTTTGTTTTAGGTCCACACCTGCTGGTCCCCAGATTTTTCTCCTGGTTCTCAGCTTAAGGATCAGGTCTAGTGGGGCTCAGGAGACCATATGGAATGCTGGGTATTGAAACTGGGTTGGTCATGCACAAAGGCAAGTGCTCAAACCCCACTGCACTATTCCTTTGTTTTGGCTTTTTGTTTGCTTGGTTGGTTTTGGTTTAGGGGCCACACCCGACAGTGCTCAAGGGTTACACCTGGCTCTGTGCTCAGAGCCAGGAGTAACCCTTGAGTATTGCTGGGTGTAACTCAAAAGTCAAAAACAAAACAAAACAAAACAGTCTCCCTTCATTAGTGCAGCCTTGGCACCACCAATGGCCACCATCTCTTTCTTCCCCTACCCCTTACCTGTATTTGAGACAGGCATTCCAGTTCTCTCACTCACTACCATTGTCCTGATAGTTGCTAGCGTAGTTATTTCTCTAACTGCACTCACCACTCTTTGTGGTAAGCTTTTTTTTTTTTTTTTGGTTTGAAGGTTATTGTTATTATTGTTGTTGTTGAATTAATTAAATTAATAAAAGTCCTTGATGGTGGTAGATGATGGTGGATGGATGGTGAGGCCTTTCTCAGCCTGCCCAGTGTCTGCGACTTCTTTGGCCTGGTGGGTCTGAAGGTATCAGGATAACAGTCGAGGAAAAGACCCACAGCCAGTCAGTAGAATTCAGGACACAAGCAGATTTATTATAAGGACCTAACCATCATGTGCATATCTTACATGGCTTCTCAGCTAACAGCCTCCTTAAGCAGCTCCTTCAGCTGCCTTGCAACTATCCTGTCTCTGCTCTCTCCATCCTGCCTCCTCCTCCTCTGGCTTCTCCTGCTGAATCTTTTACTGAATTTCTCTCTGAATCTCTCTTACACCCCTCAGGCAACCCCTTTGTTACCTTCCATAGACCCCTTCCAGAAGTGGGCTGGTCTGACCATTAGGTAAGATTAGCATTTTGCCCTGGGAAGGGTAACAATTATTATTATAATTATTAATATTATTATTAGTTTTTGAGCCAAACCCCGGAACACTCAAGGTTACTCCTGGCAGGCTCAGGGAACCATATGGAATATCAGGCATTGAACAGGTTGATTGTGTGCAATGGCAAGTTTCCTCCCCACTGTACTATTGCCCAGTCCCTATTTTAAGGTTTTTTGGGTTTTTTTTTTTTTTGGGGGGGGTGTGTTTCTGAAAATCCAGGCACATTCTCATCTCTGGTCTTACAATTCCTGGGGCCTGACTTATGTACACACGTGCATGTTTTATTTTGAAAAAAGAATTGTTTGTTTTGAGGCCACTGTACTCAGAGCTTATTCCTGACTTTGTGCTCAGGGACTACTCCCCATAGGGCTCAGGGGACCATATAGGATGACAGAGAACAAGCCCAGGTAGGCCTCATATAAGACAAGCACCCTACCCACTGTACTAGCTCTCTGGCCCCTATTTTGACATTTCTACAGGGTTGCTGACAGCGCTCTAGGGTTACTCTGATCTCATAGGTTGCTCCCAGCAACAGGGGATCTGTGCAACACTGGGAATTGAATCTGGGTCTTTTACCTGCACTCAACCCATTGAACTCTCATCCACCTTGTTTTATTTTGATGGGTAGCCCTTATTCCATGGCTCTTTTATTCATAGTAGCCACTAACAGTTAACACCCTTCTCAGTCATCAGGTCATCTGCTTATTTTATTTTATATAACAACATTCCCAAAAGAGGAAATCATACCCTTCCAGATTCTGGAATACAGAAGTATCACTTTTTCCAGTTCAAATTAAGTCTGTCAGAGCTAGTCTCTCTGATCCTGCGCCACCAGCTTTCACTGCTTCCTGATCTTTCCCATGCAATATTCCATGCAGAATTCTCTTTGTCTTCACCTTACTAATACCTCTAGTGTTCATAGATTGAGTATCTGAAAGAACTCCATTAATGTTACTAAAAGAAAGAAGCAACATGCTCAGCACTGAGATTCATGACCAGAAAGAGATTGTGGTAAGAGCTGGCCAGCTCCATTTATAGACATCAATCAGGCAACGGAAGGAAAGTGGGTAGAATTCATGGATATTTGGGAGCAGGTTATAAAAGGAATTCCAGTTTCCCAGGCTCACTTTACAGGTCCCTTAATGATTTTAGTGTTCTTTTACTGTCTTTTGTGTCATGTATCCCCATTTGGGGATTGTTCTTTAACCCATTGGATAGTCTTCTTGGGTTTTTTGCTTGCTTGTTTATTTGTTTGTTTTTTTTTTTTTTGGGTTTTGGGCCACACTCGGTGATGCTCAGGGGTTACCCCGGCTATGCTCTCAGAAATCACTCCTAGCTTGGGGGGCCATATGGAATGCCAGGGATCTATCCTGGATCGGCAAGGCCAACAACACCCTACTGCTCTGCTATCGCTCTGGCCCCTGGATAGTCTTCTTTTTGTGTGTATGCTCAAGAGATTGCTTCCAACAGAGCACAGGAGGTCATGCACTGCCAAAGATTAAATCCAGGGTTCCTGCATGCAAAGCACACGTTCCAGTCCATGAACCCAACACTTTGGCCATCTAACATGGGTAGTTTCTATAAGTCAAGGGAGTCCAATGACCCCTCTAAACTCAAAGCTGCCCAGGGGATATTGAGGAGACTTTCCTTCCTGGCTTGTTGCCTTTTCAGTGACTGGACTTTTAGAGCAGAAAGGCCCCGGTGAAATTCTGAACTCTGGACTTTGGCTATGTAGAGCCTGTCTCACAGTCCCTCCAGCAAGTCCGCTGAGACTCTTCAAAACTGGTGTGGAAGATTCTGTTCTGGGAACCACTCATCACTAGAAATTTCTCTTTTTTTGTAGACAAAAGGCCTTGAAGGATGAAGCCTTTTTTTTTTTTTTTTTTTTTTTTTTTCAGAGTTCTCCACGCTCTCACACTGTCTTGTTTGGGGCAACCTTCAAAGAGAAGCTGTCTGGGGGAGCAGTGAGAGCCATAATAAGAGACAGATACCATCGGATCTGGGCCAGTCTCTTTGGATCACGGCTCCTCAATTCCTCCGCTGCAGATTTTGTTCTTTGATTATCTACAATTAGGGGTAATTTGTAGCTCACCCCCATGACTGATAGCAGGCTGAGTATAGAATGTAGTGTCTCCAACTCTCCACTGTCTCAAAGTCCTTCCTCTAGCAAACCCAAATAAATCTCTGCCCAGCTTGAATGCGATACTTAGATTAGAAATAAAGCAAAACAAAAAGGCTTAGAGAGATAGTACAGGTGCTGGCCTCCTGACATCTGATCCTGGTTGAATCCACAGCCAGGAGTCTCCAAAACACTGCTAGCAGTGACCCCAAGCAGTGCTAGGAGTGATCCTTAAATACGAAGGAAGCAGGAATGGCTCCTGAGCATTCATTGCTGGGTATGGCTCAAAAATACCAAAATAGGGCCCGGAGAGATAGCACAGTGGCGTTTGCCTTGCAAGCAGCCAATCCAGGACCAAAGGTGGTTGGTTCAAATCCCGGTGTCCTATATGGTCCCCCGTGCCTGCCAGGAGCTATTTCTGAGCAGACAGCCAGGAGTAACCCCTGAGCATCGCCGGGTGTGGCCCAAAAACCAATAAAATAAAATAAAATAAAATAAAATAAAATAAAGTTTTTTAACTGTGTTAAAAATTTATCATTCGGGGCCAGAGAGATAGCACAGCGGCATTTGCCTTGCAAGCAGCCGATCCAGGACCTAAGGTGGTTGGTTCAAATTTCAGCATCCCATATGGTCCCCCGTGCCTGCCAGGAGCAATTTCTGAGCAGATAGCCAGGAGTAACCCCTGAGTGCCACCGGAAATGGCCCAAAAACCAACACACACACACACACACACACATACACACACATACAATTTATCATTTTGTGACCAGCATTGAGTTAAAAATACTGCATAAATCATCTCCTTGCATTCAGAAGAAAACTGACCATCAGAGACTGGGGGATGCTAGTAAAGGAAATGCCAAGGTCATGTGGCTATTAGAAGTTTCAACTCCTTTAAGCCTGACACCAGACACATTGCTCTAAAATCCTCAGTTGAGTTGACTGAAAAGACATTCTAGCAAGTCATTTTTAATCAGGGAACCTCCATAGGAGAGCAAGCTACCCATCTTCAGGGAAATTGTTGCTTGAAAGGCATGTTTAATATTATATGATAATTTTATATTTGTATAGTAGAATATAAGGAGTGTGTGTCTGAATAGACAGGTCTAGGTAGCTCCAAAACATCCTTTTTCAGAAGAAGAAATTTGGCCTTGCAAGAATTAAGATTTCAGCATCAGTAAAAGGTAGAGTTGAAGGTGGAACTCTAAATTTCAAAGAGGTGTACACTGGGCCTGGAGCAATAGCGTGTTTGTCTTGCATGTGGCTGACCCAGGACAGACCATGGTTTGATCCCCCAAGTCCCATATGTTCCCTCGAGCCATGAGTGACCCCTGAGTATCACCGGGTGTGACCCAAAACCAAAAATAAAAATAAAAGGTGTATAGGAGACAGGAGCAATTGCACAGTTGTAGGGCATTTGCCTTGTACGCAGCCAGGATGAACCCGGGTTCAATTCCTCACATCCCATATGATCCCCTGAACCTGCCAGGAGCAATTTCTGAGTGCAGAGCTAGGAGTAACCCCTGAGCGATGCCGAGTGTGGCCTCAAAACAAAAACAAAACAAAACAAAACAAAAAAAGAGGTGTAAAACATTCCCCCACCCCACCCTGTGACCATGTAACTTTTCTCAGAAGAATGTTCTTCAGATTGCCCCAAACTATCACCAGCATATGCTTGTGCCAGAAAGCATTTCCAAATTAACCAAATTCAGTTTTGCACTGTACATCACTCATCTGCTTTTGCTCTTTGAATAGGAAAGAGGATGGCTAGGGGCCATACTTGGTACTCAGGGCTTACTCTTGACTGCTCAGAGCTCATTCCTGATGGGGTCAGAGGACCATCTGCAGTGCCAGAGATCAAGCCAGAATTGGCCATATTCAAAACGAGCACCTTAATTCCTGTATTATCTCTCCCATCCTGCTTTTAATTTATTCCTTTTACTTATTTATTTATTTATTTATTTATTTATTTTAGTTTGGAGTCACACTCAGTGGTGCTTTGGGGATCTTTCTGGGTCAGTGCTTAGTGCTTGCTCCTGATGGAGTTTAGGGATTGAATCTAGGTGTCCTCGTGGAATGTAAGCTCTCAGCATGGTGAGGTATCTCTCTAGCGTGATTGACCAATTCTTTTTCCTTGTCAAAAAGATGTTTGTAATTTTTCAGGTGTGTGTGGTTATGCACATAGATAACAGAAAGATAACCTTTGCATTGCATAGTTATATATAAACTAAAGACAGAATTCAGTTACCGCACGATTTGCAAAGCAAGGACATCACTAGAATATGCGCAGGTTTCTGTCAAGAGGATGCTTGCCAAATGGGGAGGTATTGTGATTTTCTCTTAAGGATGTACATTTTACATTTGTTTCCCAGAGCTGCCGTAACCACTTACCCCAAAATGAGTGATTTGGGCCCGGAGAGATAGCACAGCGGTGTTTGCCTTGCAAGCAGCCGATCCAGGACCAAAGGTGGTTGGTTCGAATCCCGGTGTCCCATATGGTCCCCTGTGCCTGCCAGGAGCTATTTCTGAGCAGACAGCCAGGAGTAACCCCTGTTCACTGCCGGGTGTGGCCCAAAAACAAACAAAAAAAAAAGGGCCCGGAGAGATAGCACAGCGGTGTTTGCCTTGCAAGCAACAGATCCAGGACCAAAGGTGGTTGGTTCGAATCCCAGTGTCCCATATGGTCCCCCATGCCTGCCAGGAGCTATTTCTGAGCAGACAGCCAGGAGTAACCCCTGAGCACCGCCGGGTGTGGCCCAAAAACCAAAAAAAAAAAAAAAAAAAAAAGAGTGATTTATAACAACAACAAAAACATTTTTTTTCTTTTGGTTTTTGGGCCACACCCGGTGACACTCAGGGATTACTCTTGGCTATGCTCTTAGAAATGGCTCCTAGCTTGGGGGACCATATGGGAAGCTGGGGATTGAACCATGGTCCATCCTAGGTTAGCGCATGCAAGGCAACTGCCCTACCGCTGCGCCATCGCTCTGGCCCCCAAAATTTCTTACGGATGTCAGACGAACTTGCTCCCTCTGAAAACTCTGAGGCAAATCTTTCTACCTTTTCCCAGTTTCTGCACATCTTGCCTTTCATTCTTGGACTTACAGATGTCTCTGCATTCTCTACTTCTGTCCTCACAAGAGCTACACTGTGCTTCACTGTGTTTCTGCTGTTCTAGGAGATCAAGCTTAAAGCCTGTCTTCAGCCAGTAAGACATGCCTGACCTAATTATATTGGTGAAGAGACCATTTCCAAACAAGGCTTCTATGAATATGAACTATAGAGAGCACCTCTATCTGGCTGTGTAGTACCTCAACTCTTGCAGGGAAAGCAGTAGGCCCTCCATCATCTGGATTGGGACAGGCCTAAAGGACAGGCCTGAAGGAAGGAGGCTGTGAACTCCTTGTCTGCTCATTTTTCTCTCTCCACACATCACTTCAATACTCTCTCCTTTTCCTTTCTCATTTGGCTTTCTCTTCTCACCTTTCACCTTTTCTTTTCTTTCTTTTTTTTCTTCTCTTTCCTCCTGGCACAAAATGACCCAGTACGTGGGCAGGACTAGAGGAGATGTGTATATATGTTTTTGCATATTATGTAATAATAGGTACATCATAATAATATGTCAATGTGTGTAGGTGCGTTTGTACATGTACACAATTTGGAAGTGAAGAACTCCCATTTGGATATCTGTTTCCTCACTTTAAGTTCACTCAACCCACGCGGCATTTCTCAACTTTGCATTTCTTAGGGTACAGGAGACCCATAGCATCCTCTAGAAAGCTGAACTAAATTCTCCGCTCTTAGTCAAATATTCTCTTAGGCACACACCCTTCCGGATCATTTTTCTCCAGAAATCTCAAGAGACGTTTCCTCATTGCTAAGGCCACCCATGTCTTCCTCTTTCTTCAGTTTCTGGAAGCCAGTTCACTTTTTTTTGTGTGTGTGTGATTAAAAATTAATAGCATGTTGTCACTTAACGAGCTTTTACTATGAACCAAACACTTCGCCCACATTATGCCATTCATTCTTTATGGCATTCTCATCCTACGGAGGCGAAAGGAGGTCTTGAGCAACTTGGGAGCTTGCCTGAGAGGTTTCACAGCTAGTGGCATCAGAATTTCATATGAGCACTTTCTCTTCCTTGTGCTGGGTTGTGAAAAAACCTGCTTGGAAGCGCCATGTCTTCACCTCCAGCTGAGGTGCCAGGAAAAAAGCAGAAGACTTGAGTGGTCTTGAAAAACGCAAGCTCCCAAGCTGCTTGCATTTCTCCTCTTTGCTGAAATCAATCCACAGGAGTAGGGTTGTTGTTCAGAAGAAGCCTGGAGACAACCTATGAATTCTTATCAGAGATTTTCTTTTTTTTTTTTTTTTTTTTTTTTTTTGGTTTTTGGGCCACACCCGTTTGGCGCTCAGGGGTTACTCCTGGCTATGTGCTCAGAAATCGCCCCTGGCTTGGGGGGACCATATGGGACGCCGGGGGATCGAACCGCGGTCCGTTCCTTGGTAGCGCTTACAAGGCAGACACCTTATCTCCAGCGCCACCTTCCCGGCCCCTTATCAGAGATTTTCTTGCCATCAGTTTCTCCTGCAACTGCTTTAAGCTGCTGGGTGCAAAAGCACAAGCCCTCCAGTACAAAAAAATAACCACCATTTCTAAAAGCTTGTATTTGCATGTTTCAATTAATTCAGCAGGCCATGTATGCTAGGGACATGGAGTCATGGTATATCCTCAAATCACAGTCACTATCAACCTCACCTACCAGAGCACTGAACCCCACCTCTGCTCAGCTTCTTTCTGTTTCCTAAGGTCACTGTCCTCCTGCCTTTCTGCATCTGTGTCTCCCTTTTGGGCATCACTTCCCTCTGAACTCAGTGCTGGCCAATGAATGAGTCTGTACTGCCAGACACTATAGCACCACTTCCTAGAAGAATCCTAGTTAGAGGGGCCAGAGAGATAGCACAGTAGTAGGGCATTTGCCTTGCAAGCAGCCAGTCCAGGACAGTTGGTAGTTCGAATCCCAGTATTCCATATGGTGTCTGCCATATGGCAATTTCTGAGCTCAGAGCAAACCAGGAGTAAGCCCTGAGCACCGCTGGGTATGTCACAACCCCCTCCCCCCAAAATTATCCTAGTTAGAATTCTAGAGGTTCTCTTTAATGGGGTTGTGCTTTGGGGTGAAGGTGGGGGTTGAGATTTCTGGGGCCCGGAGAGATAGCACAGCGGCATTTGCCTTGCAAGCAGCCGATCCAGAACCAAAGGTGGTTGGTTAGAATCCCGGTGTCCCATATGGTCCCCCGTGCCTGCTGGGAGTTATTTCTGAGCAGACAGCCAGGAGTAACCCCTGAGCACCGCTGGGTGTGGCCCCCCCCAAAAAATAAAAAAAATAAAGAGATTTCTGGCATTGTCACCTGGGCTTTGTTGCCTCAACTCTATCAAGTCAAGCTCTCTTGAGGGGAGGTTGGAAAACATCTTTTCTTGGGGGGGCCACACCTGGTGGTTCTCAGGAGTTACTCCTGGCTCTGTGCTCAGAAATTACTCCAGGCAGGCTCACGGGACCATATGGGATACCAGAATTTGCCTTTACAGGGAGGAGCTCCAGATTCCAGCTGTTGGAATCAAAATCCTGAAACTACATTCTGACCTATTCTTCACATCCCAGAAACTTATCTTCTTTAACTGGTGGCCTTTCTAAGGTTGTTGTCTTTGGAGATAATGATAATGAAATCCTCATCACCCCTTATGCTATTTTCTAAACCTAATTACTGTCTTTTTTTTTTTTTTTTTTTTTTTTGGTTTTTGGGCCACACCCAGCGGTGCTCAGGGGTTACTCCCGCTTTCTGCTCAGAAATAGCTCCTGGCAGGCATGGGAGACCATATGGGACACCGGGATTCGAACCAACCACCTTTGGTCCTGGATCAGCTGCTTGCAAGGCAAACGCCGCTGTGCTATCTCTCTGGGCCCTACTTATGTCTTATTAAGCATCTCAAAAAGGCTGAATAAAATCTGTGTGGTGAATGCATCAATGAGTGAGAGATTGTTAAGTATGTTCTAATGACAAAAAGTCTAACATGACTTCCCACTCAATTTCCTGTTGCCTCTGTCTCCTGTGGCTCGAATATAATATAAATTTTCATACAAAATACATTCGTGGGAGGCAATTTGGTAGAAGAAACTGACTTGCTGCTCCATGAGAACAGCATCTTACAAAAACTGGATAAGTAATAATTAGCTACAAAAAGAAGGGGGATTGTCCAAGAAAAGATTATATATGCAGCCTTACATCAGGCCTTACTATGGGTATCTGAACTCTAGTCTTATAGTTGTCAAATTCTGAGCTGTGACCTCACTAGTCAGCACAAGCTCCAGCTATTTATTTAGCATATTGGTTTTGCTTAGAATGATATGCCAAGATGAATATTACAAGATAATCACAATCTCAGGGATGCAGGCAGGAAGGAAGTCGATGGCGATTAAATTTACCTAGTACACAACAGACAATTCCAAATCACACAGGAAAGAGAGAGGCAGAAGTTGCCAAGAGGTGAGCATCAGAAGAGTTTAATGAAAGGAGACTCAAAGAAACACCAAGGTTCAGTTTGGCAAGGAAGTTCCATTGTAGAGCACATCCTGATGGCATAAGAAAAGCAGGCCAGTGGGGAAAAGGACAAAATGGTTGATACTTGCAGGTGAGTGGATGGGTTGGTTAGAGGATGGGGTCTATCCACTCCTAAGCTTAAGAGTCATGGTAAAATGCTATGATCCTCGGCAGCTTATGTCTAAATTCTGCCAATACCTTTATACTTTAAAAAGGGACTTTTAAGGGGTTGGAGCGATAGCACAGCGGTAGGGTGTTTGCCTTGCACGCAGCCAACCCAGGACTGACCTGGTTCGATCCCCAGCATTCCATATGGTCTCCTGAGCCTGCCAGGATTGATTACTGAGCTAGGAGTAACCCTAGTACTGCTGGTGTGGCCCCAAAACAAACAAACAAACAAACAAAGGACTCTTAGCATTCAAATATGTCTAAATGTTAATTATGAGTATATCAAATGATCAGGGGTAGAAAGAATAATGAAATCAAGAAATGGAAGTTTAGTGGGTATCTATCTCTAGCAAAGGCAGACACATTTCTATTCATGATAAATTCTGAACTTACATCTACTGTGTCAGGAGCATAGAAAAGCTACCACCCTCTTACACATGTCAAAACTGAGACAGGTAAAATTGCATGTCCACAGTGGTAGAATTAAGTGAGTGTTCAAACTAGAGCCATAATACAGGGACATGGCATTTATTTTGCACATCACCAACTGGTTAAATTTCTGTCACTGCATTCATACCAAGCCTCACTAGGAGTGGTCTCCGAACACAGAGTCAGGAGTAAATTCTGAGCACTTCCAGGTGTAGTTAAAAACAGCTAAAAGAAATAAAAAAGAAAGGCCCGGAGAGATAGCACAGCGGTGTTTGCCTTGCAAGCAGCCAATCCAGAACCTAAGGTGGTTGGTTCGAATCCCGGTGTCCCATATGGTCCCCAGCACCTGCCAGGAGCTATTTCTGAGCAGACAGCCAGGAGTTACCCCTGAGCACCACCGGGTGTGGCCCAAAAACCAAAAAAATAAAAAAAGAAATAAAAAGAAAAGAAGATTTCAATGGGTCGGAAACTTATGTGGAGGGTAGAATTGAGAAGAAGATTGACTTAGGGAGTGAGAGAATTGAGACGGGACTTGAACTGAATGGGAGGTATTTGGGTAAATTGAGGGAATGAGAAAATTAGAACCTGCCTGGCACCATTTTCATCATTGACCATTTTTACTGGTGGACCCCAATGAGTTTGGCCTCCCGATAGTCACAGGCCTGTGCAATCCTTTTCTCTAAAGATGAGCTGGATCTACTAACTTGTTTCTTACAGCATAATGTGGAGAAAGTACTGGGTGTAAACTTCTAAGATGAGGCCAGGCTCATCTGGTTCTGTCCCAAACTCTCCCTTAGACTATTCACATCCAGGGAAACCAGTCCCTAGACTGTTGTGTATGTAAACATTTCAATAGGATTATTATGTTACTGACCCTACCCTGATCGGTGATTGTGCCCTACTCTAGGGTATGACCTGGCATTCTGCCCCCATCCTAAGGTGGTACTGATTCTGCTCCCACCATTGGGTGGTACCTGATCCCACCATTGGGTGGAACCTGATTCTGGGGGATAAAAATAAGGGTCTGTGGAAGGCGAGGGGCTTTTGGCTGGAACTGATGCTGAGGCTTTGGACTTCAGTCTTGTCCACCGAATAAAGCTAATATTTCCACAAGCCTGACTGTCTGCGAGCTGTTTACCCACCGCTTCACCTCAGAACCGCCATCTGAGCAAGGTGGCAGATGCGTGCTCCGAGCTGGAGGGGAAAGACCTCATCCTCCATCCCACCATCATCCAGCCCCATCAAGGGCTGACTTGCAACACTAGACCAGAAGTGCATAAGAAAAAACTCTAGATTTGGGGGCAGTGAAGAAGAGATGCTTTCATTCAATTGTGATAAATCCTGAAGCCTGGGAGTCCTAGAAAGTCCTGGAAGGGCTTTTTGCCCCAGTCCAGCCAGGCAGCAAATGCTGCCAACCCCTTATACAGAAAGCATGCATAAACCCAGAGCCCAAACCACCATCTAAGAGGAGCTTGAAGTGCTAATCTTACAAAATTATGTGAGGTAAACGCATGGTTGTGTTCGTATTCACTACTTTGGGTCATCTGTGATGCAATCTGGGAAAAACCTAGGCTCAGGAACTGAGGAAATAGCTCAAGTGGTAGAGCATGTTCAAGGCCCTGGATTCAATCCCAGAAGCCCACATTCCTGTACTGACAGAGAAGACTGGTTGCCCCAAGCATCGCCTTGGACCAAGTGTCACCCTGCTAGGAGGATGAGCAGTAAATCATTGAGCCTGAGAATTTCAAACAATGTGATACACAGTCATTGCTGCAGCAAATACAGAGGGAACGAAAGGGAAGGAAATGGTTTTCTGAAGTTCTCTTGAGCAAATATTCCCTGTTCTTCTTCCTCTCATAATATGAGTGGATTCACTTCCTTATCCTGGGCTGAGGGTTGTGACTGAGCTGCTTTAGTCAATGAAATGTGAATGGAAGTTTCGAGCCACTTCTGGGCAAAAGTTGAAAGAATCAAGGACCAAGTCTCTATTGCTTTTGTCTTTGTGTGTAGTCGCAGAAGAAGATGTATGGAATCTCAACCTGGACACCAGTTTGAGAATGACACTGAAAAGAGCCACCCTTTAGTTTGTTTAGTTTGTTTTGGGGTACATGCTCAGCAGAGTTCAGTACTCAATACTGCCTCTGTCCTCAGGAATCACTCCTGATGGTGTTTCAGTACCACATGTGATGCCAGGGATAGAACTGCAGTTGTCCACATGCAAGTCAAGAGCCCTATCCACTGTACTAAATCTCTCCAGCTCCAGACCCACCCTTTAAATCCAAGAAGGACACTAACCTTGAACCAGGAGCAACCTTTTTGGTGGTAAGGCATGGAGATTTGGATTTGGTTGTCACTGTAACCCGCACCTATGATATTTCTTGTAGATAATGACTGAAATCTGATATGACCAAAATACCCTGTAGATAATTGTGCTTTACCTCTAAGTGTGTCTTAACTGGGTTAACATGATATTCATGAGACTATATCATAATTTACCTACCACTTTGACCTATGATAGTACATGTATCAGAACCAAAATTTATTCCTGGTCCATTGCATGATAATAAGGAATATTGGTAGGAACTGATTTATTCACTGTAGTCAATTTTTTGTTTTGTTTTCTTGGCTGCACATGATGGTGCTAAGGGGTTATTCCTGGCTTTGCACTAAGAAATTACATCTGGCAGGCTTAGAAGTCTATATAGGATGCTGGGGATTAAACCTGTGTAGGATGCTGCATGTCCTGCCTAATATAATATCACTCTGGCCCCATTGTAGTTAACTTTATTTGAATCCATGGAGGACAAGCCTTTCCCTCAGAATCAAGAAAAATGAAAAAACAACTGATGCTTTTTTACTCTTTGCCTAATCTGCTAAGAAACAAGGAAACTCAGTACAATTTATCATCTGTAACAAGGATAGAAAATTATATGTTGGGGCTGGAGCAATAGCACAGCTATAGGGTATTGGCCTTGCATGCGACTGATCTAGGACAGACCATGGTTGGATCCCCAGAATCCCATATGGTCCCCAAGCCAGGAGCGATTTCTGAGTGCATAGCCAGGAGTAGCCCCTAAGCATCACCAGGTGTGGCCCAAAATCCAAAAATAAATAAATAAATAATTTATATTATTTATTTTCTGAAGGAAACTTGTCCTTAGCTTTACTTCATTTTTCTGATTACTATTTTTCTCTTTTCTATTTTCCTTACTGTGATTCCTTTGCTTATTTCCTTTTTTATGTTAAGATGTGTATTTATATACACATGCATATGTACATATATGTATATATCTGCAACAATTTCAACAAAAATGAAAATATGACCATTATAATTTGTAAGTACCAGTAATTATCAAATTTATGCCTTGATATCGGAGTTGTACTCCCACGTGGAGCATTAAGTGGTTATGTGACCTCAAGTGAATAATCACTCCTCAGATTCCCCTCTGTAAGGAGAGTGTAAGAAGAGTTGAAGGATGGGGAAGCTAATAATAATGCCCCTGAAATTTTGTTGAGAATTATATAGATAAAAGTGCTTGTCTCTTCATAAGTGCTCTTACCCAATTTTAGTTCCTTCCTTCCTCAACTCACAGCCTATTTGCTATTCAACTCAGCAGCTATTTGCTCTTGAACTTACTCAATCTAGTTCGTGGGTGCCCTGCATGGTAAGCGCCTAAATATCTGCTGCTGAGGAAATTGATTTTAGCCGCATCAGGAGAAGCTGAGGTCAGAGGGAAGTAGAAACCAAAAGGCTGGGGCAAAGATTACCACCCTCAATGATTGACATGGTACGCAACCTATGAGCTCTGACCTGACAGTGGGTAAGGGTGCAAGTGAAACTGGCAGACAGTGAAATATGTACTAAGAACAGTGGTGAACAACCTGCAATAGATTTTCTAAAGAAAAAAGCACTTCCAGGGCTGGGGAGAAGGCTTGAAATCTTAGGGCACATGCCTACATGTGCCAGCCCTGGTTTCAATTTCAGGCATTGTATGGTCCCCAGAGCACTGCCTTCCCACAGGAGTGCTATGTTCCCACAGCTGGAAGTGGCCCTTGAGCATTATTGAATGTGGTCCCAAAACAAAGGAGGAGTAGAAGAAGGAGGAGGAGGACAAGGATAAGAAGAAAGAGGAGGAGAAGGTGAAGAAAGAAAAGCAGAAGAAGAAAGAGGAGAAGGAGGAGAAGAAGAAACTGAAACACAGCAAAGTCAAATGCAGCACAGTACAGTGTCATGTCTCCTGTTCCTACCCACTAGATGCCAATTTCTCTAGGTCAGGAAAATAAATAGGTTCTCTGTTCTCTGAGACAACATTTTCTTTGAGAACCACTGCATGGGTTACAAAGTTTATTTCCTTCAACACCACTACTTCTCTCCCTCTTCCCCCAATACCACCTCCCAGCATTTTTTGGTGACTCAGGAATCATTCCTGGCAGGTTCATATGAGTAGCAGGGGATTGAACCTGGATCCGCAGTGTGCAAGGCAAGTGCCCCTATTCTTGGTACTATCTCTCTGGTCTCAGGGTTACTAAGTTTCTGATCCTCAGCATCTAAGGGGAGCCAAGGAGAGTTTGAGAATACAAAATGCTTAGGTTTCATTCTCAAGTAATTTAGAGTCCTTGCTTCTTGGGTAGAAGTTGGACATATCCAGAAATTCATATCCAGCATAGTTAGTGCAATAACTGTTTAGCAAAAGGCACAGAGTAGTAGACTGGAAAAAGGCAGAGGCAGTTCTTTTTCCTGAGAGCAGACACAAAGGGAATGTTTCAGTGGAATCTTGACCTTCACTATGGGCCTCTGCCCCTCCCCTTCCCTTCCCTTGGGAACCTTTTCCAGCTCTCTATATTTCCTTCATTATTAAAAATCATCCTGGATATTTATTTGTTTCCTTGCAATTTTATCTTCTTCACTTTAAGATGAACTTCAAGAGAAAAAGGATTACTTCTGTCTTATCTACCTTAGAAATCTTGGACCCTGGGGCTGAAGAGATAGCATAGAGTTTGCCTTGCATGCAGAAGAATGGTGGTTAAAATCCTGGCATCTCATATGGTCCCCCAAGCCTGCCAGGAGCATTTTATGAGCGTAGAGCCAGGAGTAACCTCTGGGCACTGCCAGGTGTGACCCCCAAAAATAAAAAAAAAAATAAATCTTGGGCACTAAGGTAAAACCCTAGGCAGAGATTCACCAATATTTGTAGGGCAGGTGATGGAGAGTTGAATAGGACCTCCTCAGGAGACCAGGACTTTTAAACTTTCCAAAAGTCTTTTGTCAACTGGGTCTGCAGTTCAAGATAAGGAACCAAGGATTAGATTAGACAGTGCTGGGGATCTTCACGTTACTCCAGAGTTACTCAGACTGTACCCCACAGTGTTTGGGAAATCATGAAGAGCCAAGGATCAAACCTGGGTCAGCCATATGCAAGGCAGAAGCTTTAACCCGTATTTCATCTCTCTGCTCCACCAATTGTTTGCTAAAGAAGGAAGAAGTCTTGAAGGAAGGAGAAAAGAGAAATTAAAAAAGATTAAAAAACAAAAACAAAAACAAAAAACTAGGGCTAAGTGATATGGGAAAAGAACTTTAGTCAGGGAATGGCATTTGCCAAAAAAAAAAAAAAAAGTCCAGAGAAGCCAACAGACTACATCAAATGTCGGGCCTCACGCAACATGAAAATGTGGGTCCCATGTGGGCCAGAGTGATAGTACATTGAATAGGGGTTAATAGTCAGCCCCCTACAGAGCTGTGAACAAGCCCTGAACATTGCTGGGTATGGCCTTAACCAAAACTCCAAACAAACAAACAAACAAACAAGTGGATTCTTTACTCAAAGATTATGGAGAATTTCAAGATAGTGACAACGACTGCAGAGCATCCAACCACACGTGGGTTGTTCCGCATGCCAGGTCCTGTATGAGTGCCCAGATCACCCATCCATAAAGAACACAGACACACCCTGGGAGACAAAAATGAGCCAACAGTCATTCGGTGGAGCCAGTACTGTTCAGATGTTGGTCCGATGAGGTCTTTAGCATGACCTCTAGCTACCACACTGTGTTTTCTTGACAGCTTATGCCTTTTTCCCAGAAGAGAACAGAGCCTGCCTAAGTCTGTTCTTCCAAAATTGATGTTGATGTTAAGAAATCCTGCAGAACCAAGTAGCCTGGGCACAAGTTCCCCAGAAAAGTGTTGCTTGGCCGACAGCTCACAAAACCCTGTGCAAGCCCCACACAAAGCCACAGTGTGTGGAGTTCAAAGTCTGCGAGCTGAAGCAGAAAGGGCCCAGGTTTCAACTTAACGAGGCTCCAGCAGTCCAGACAAGTGTCCATGTACTCGGTGCCTGGCACACTTGACAATTTGCTACCGACCCATAGCATCAGCTGCGGATAAATGCTCTCTGATCCTCTTTACTAAAACTTGTAATTTACAGGCTGTCTTTGAGGATCAGTTTAATTAGGACTTCGATGTTATATGTTTTCCACTGTGATCATCAAGTCATTTGCCTAGATCTGCCTGTACGGGACTGGAATTAGGGCCGGTTATGGGATGTATTCTGCCGATGGCAACTTTGCGTGTAGAGTGTGTGGGTGTGAGTGGGCATGGAGAAGTGAATGGGTGTTTCTTCATGGACACTGTTTTTTTTTTTAATCTTAGATAAGGTTCATGCATAACAGAACACACAAACAAAACCATATTGGAAATAATCTTATCTGAGCTTGTATAAATCTTAACCTGATGGCTAAGACATTTCCTACCATTCCTTCTTCGTTGGGTGGTGGATAGAAAAAGGAAGATACTTGCCTAGCGTGGATGATCCTGTGAATATGATTTCACTGGTTCTTTACAGGAACCTAAACGATCTTAGGGTCAGCTAATTTACCCATTTTACAGATAAGAAATAGAAACTCAGGGATTTGATGATATATCTAACTCTACAATCAAATTGGGATTGAAGTCCAATTTTAGGGTTTGTAGAGATAGTAGAGAGGTTAAAGCATGCAGCCTGCCTCAGTTTTATGCCCAATACCACATATAGTTCTCCGATCACTTCCAGGAATAAACCCTGAGAACAGAGTGAGGAATAAATGCTGGGTCTGGTCCACTGCCACTCCACCCCATCTTCCACCTTCAATTCAGGTGAAATTAGAAAGCATTCTATCTCCTCTAAAATCTATTTCCTACAATGAAATTACATTGCCTCTCACAGGAGATAAAAATGAAATTTGAGGTGGAAGGATTTTAGAGTTTGGGACAAAATGAATAAATCTCGGGGCAAGTATATAAAGTGGAATAAACAAGGAAGTGGAACACAATTACCAGATGGTTTCCCTACTATGGGAAAGAAATAAGTAAAGTAATGAATTGGCAGAATCAAAATATTAATTCCTAGACTAGACAAAAACTATGGGAGTTGCCAATAAGAAATGGAAGGAAGTCAAGAGAATGGACAGGTCTTTTGACTAGTTGGAGGGTTCTGGAATACTGATGGTAGATGTAGTGTTCATATAGAAAGGCAAAACTAGGGCCCGGAGAGATAGCACAGCGGTGTTTGCCTTGCAAGCAGCCGATCCAGGACCAAAGGTGGTTGGTTCGAATCCCGTATGGTCCCCTGTGCCTGCCAGGAGCTATTTCCGAGCAGACAGCCAGGAGTAACCCCTGAGCACTGCTGGGTGTGACCCAAAAAACCAAAAAAAAAAATAAATAAATAAAAGAAAGGCAAAACTAAATCCCCAAATTCTATGAGTATTATTTACCCCTGCTAAAAACTAAACAAAACATAAAAAAAAACTATAAATGTAATGTAAAAGGAAAGTAGAGAGTTGATTTCTTTTTTTTTTTTTTTTTTTTTGAGTTGATTTCTTTTCTTGAGCATAAAAAAAATCATTTAGTACTACTCTATGACTTAGGTCATAGCTGAAACTCAATTCCCAGACACTGGCACTTCAAGTCTTTTGTTTGTTTGTTTGTTTTTTGTTTTTTTGGGTCACACCCATTTGATGCTCAGGGGTTACTCCTGGCTAAACGCTCAGAAATTGCCCCTGGCTTGGGGGGACCATATGGGACTCCGGGGGATACAACTGAGGTCCTTCCTTGGCTAGTGCTTGCAAGGCAGACACCTTACCTCTAGCACCACCTCACCGGGCCCCAAATCTTAACTTTTTTTTTTTCCTATTCAATACCAGAAAACCCTGAAAGGCAAGTGCTGTGACTGTTTGGATCCACTGTGATGACCAATCTAAAGGAATAACAAGTTAAACTGTGTTTGATTTCTTGACCACAGAATTCTAGACATTCCACCATTTTCCAGTACTCTATTGATTCCAATTGAACTGTCCTTCCATTCTTGAGACTTTAAATAGCTCAGTCCTTTCCTGCTCTTTATCAAGGGGCAAGAGAAAATGCCAAGGTCCTTCCACAGAAGAAGGAACAAGGATAGAGGGCTTGATAAAAGGGGAAAGTTATTTGCTCATCTTTGAGGGAATTTAACTGATAGGCGCACCCTGGTCTGGATTGATTTATTTATTTGCTAGAGGAAGAAAGGTAATGAGACCCCAAATCCCAAACTGGGTGAGACTAATATTCTAATTCTGTCATGTACCAACTTCATGACTTGAAGAAAGCTATTTACTAATTCTCAGTCTCCTGGTCTATAAAATAAAGATATCCAACATCTCTCATATATTGTTTATAAATGAATTAAAAATATGAATATGTTGTTCATAAAGGAATTTTAAAATTGCCTGTACAGGCTAGAGAGGCAGTGCAGCAGGGAAGGCATTTATCTTTCAAGTTGTTGACCCTTACCTAGCTCAATCTCCAGCACTGCATATGATCGATCCTCAAGCGTTGTCAGATTTGACCCCTGAGTGAGGAACCAGTGGTAACCATTGACTACTACTGGGTATGACCCACAAACAATGTTTTCTCTTTGGACCAAAAATTTGATTTTGGGAAGTTAGTCCAAAGAAAGTAAGCAAACAAACTCACATAATTATTGCATGCAAAGATGTTCCTTGAGACAGTGGCTTTGTATTGGAAAATGTGAAGACATGACTAGTATAATTAGAATTTGTTAGGTAATGTGCATACATTAGAAGATTTCAAATTACACAATCACAGTTGAGTTAGCAATTTATCTTTAAAATGATACCATCTTACATGTCAATAAAATTCATGTAGATAATCCCAGAGCCTGAAGATTCTAAGAGGTGGAAACAGAGTGAGTACGGAAGCTAAGGTGCTTATCTTGCCCATAGCCAGCCCAGATTTAATCCTTAGCATCAAATATGGTGCCTTGTTCCCCAATAACAGTGATCCTGAGTGCAGAATCAGAAGTAAGTTCTGAACAAGTCCTGATATGGTCCAGTATCAAAAATAAACATAAAGAAAGAAGTGCAATTGACAGTATATGAGAAATTATTTCTCTGAATTTCTTTCCATTTTATTTGATGTTTTGCCCTGTACCCACACTTCCTAGGAAGTGTTCTTAATAAAATAAAAAAAATATATGTGTGTGTATATATATATATATATATATATACTTGTGCATATATAATGTGTGTATATATATATATATATATATATCTGTTTTTGGGTCACACCCAACAATGCTCAGGGGTTACTCCTGACTCTGTGCTCAGAAATTGCTCCTGGCTTGGGGGAGCATATGGAGCATATGACCATATGGGATGCCAGGGGATCGAACCACAGTCCATCCTAGGCTAGTGTGGGCAAGGCAGACACCTTACCACTTGCCCCACCACTCCGGTGCCTAAAATACATTTTAATGTAATATGTGCTTATGTGTTCTACATAAACTATAATACACAAAAATCTGCAAGGAGATCTACGTTGTTAGTAATTGTATTGCATTGTACATTGCAGGGGCTAAACTTTCCTTTGCTTTACATTTCTGAATTTTTCCAATTGCTTTTCCAAATCACTCACAATAATGAAATAGAACAAAAGACTTCTATTTTACAAAAAGAAAAAGCAACCTACATACTCTAAACTCTTGTTTTTGGAAAGCTCCAAACAATTATGAGATAAATTTCTTCTTTAACCATCTTATATCACAAAGTAACCACACATCCAGTGACTTAAAATTAAAGGAAACCCTTATTATCTCAAATATTGTCTGTGGATCATGATTTTTTTTATGTTGTCACAGTTTGCTAAGTGATTTTGTTGTTGTTGTTGTTGTTGTTGTTAGTTTTGAAGCCACACTAAGCTGTGCTCAGGGATCACTCCTGGCACTTCACAAGCGAATCATATTGGTGCTAAGCATTGAACTGGGATCATCTATACTCAAGTCAAGCACTTTATCCCTTGCACTATATGGCCCCTTTATTGACTGATGTTGCTTCGGGATATTCAATAAGTTACAGCTGTGAATCTCAGCCATCATCCTCTGAGGGCTGAACTTGTTGGAGACGGTTAGCATGAAACTTTGATTCGTGGTCAGAGGAGCTGTGCAAGAGGGCCTGCAGTATCTTTATGACACCACATCTAACTTCTTCCAGAACTAGTTTACCAAGATGGAACAAGTCAGAAGCCACAGCAGCTTTGATAACCTAACCTCAGACATCTTATGCCTCCCCATCCAGTAGCCTGTTGAGTTACATTTTTAATTCCACTCTTCATGGAGGGGAAAGCATCAAAGAATGAAGATAGGAAAATGGAGCTATTCTGGAAGTTGGTCTTCTTAATTATATATCAGAAGTTTTCTAAAAATTGTTGAGTGCTGTCCAAATGAGAAGGGCCATGACATTTTATCCCTTTGCTTCACTGGAAAAGTATCATGAAAGTAATGGCAATGCTTTGAGCTCAAAGGACCACTCGTCGGTGCAGTTTCCTTCCTTCCTTCTTTCTTTGGTAAATCAGTTCATTGGTCAAGGTCAAAGGGGTTGTTTGCATTGGTCATTGCCTGTTCTCTTCATTTTATTTTTATTTTTTTGGTTTTGAGGCCACACCCAGTGGTACTCAGGAATTACTTCTTGTTTTATATTCAGAAATCACTCCTGACAGGCTTGAGGGACCTTATGGGCTGCTGGGGACTGAGCCCAGGTCGACTGCATACAAAGTAAATTCTCTGGCCCCAGCCCTTCATTATTTTTATATATTACCTATAAGTGAGATCATCTGGCATTTGCTTTTATTCTTTTCACTTAGCACAACACCCTCCAGCACCATTCATGTTGTCAAAGAAAATTAAAAAGGAAGGAAGGAAGGAAGGAAGGAAGGAAGGAAGGAAGGAAGGAAGGAAGGAAGGAAGGAAGGAAGGAAGGAGGAGGGAAGGAGGGAGGGAGGGAGGGAGGGAGGGAGGGGAGGGAGGGAGGGAGGGAGGGAGAGAGAGAGAGAGAGAGAGAGAGAGAGGAGAGAGAGAGAGAAAGAGAAGAGAAAGAAAGAGAAAGAAAGAAAGAAAGAAAGAAGAGAAAGAAAGAAAGAGAAAGAAAGAAGAAAGAAAGAAAAAAGAAAGAAAGAAAGAAAGAAAAGAAAGAAAGAAAGAAAGAAAAGAAAGAAAGAAAGAAGAAAGAAAGAGAAAGAAGAAAGAAAAGGAAAGAATTAAAGCAAGAAAGAAAGAAAAAGAAGAAAGAAAAAAGTAAAAGAAAAAAGAGAAGAAAGGAAGAAAGAAAGAAAGAAAAAGAAAAAGAAAGAAAGAAAGAAAGAGAGAAAGAAAAAGAGGAGTGAATGGCAGTCAAGGCCAGTGCCACCAACCAAGCCCCTGAACTGGAATGACTGAGTGGGCAGACCTCTTTTCTCCTACCTCCATGCTATCTCTCCAGCCCCACCCTCTTTCCTTTTTGCCATTGTGGTTTGCACTATTGTTAATTGAGGGGTGCCTTACCTGTCAGGTTCTCAACTTTCAGCTGAGTTCTTGTTCAGAGTGATCAGTTCAAACTATCATTGACCTAGTAGGCTCTCTCTCTCTCTCTCTCTCTCTCTCTCTCTCTCTCTCTCTCTCTCTCTCTCTCTCTCTCTCTCTCTCTCTCTCTCTCTCTCTCTCTCTCTTTTAGTTTTTGGTTTTTGGGTCACACCCAACAGCGCTCAGGGGCTACTCCTGGCCCCATGCTCAGAAATCGCTCCTGTGCTTCAACTTTGAAGCACAGCTGGCCAAGCAAGTTGAAGTAAAGATATCAAATGGGGCTACATTAAAGTCAGAAGCTTCTGTATCTCAAAGGAAAGAGTGACTAGGATACAAAGTCCACACACAAAATGGGAGAAACTTTTCACCCAATACCATCAAATAAGGGGTTAATATCCGAGGTAAGGCATTTGTTTTGCATTCAGAAGGACAGTGGTTTGAATTCTGGCATTCCATATGGTCCCCTGAGCCTGCCAGGAGCGATTTCTGAGCATAGAGCCAGGAGTAACCCCTGAGCGCCGCCAGGTGTGACCCAAAAACCAAAAAAAAAAAAAAAAAAGAAAGAGAGAAAGAAATCTACCCCATCATAAAATGCAGAGAAGAAATGAATAGACATTTCCTCAAAAAAGAAATACAGATGGCAAAAAATGGACATGAAAGAAGTTTCCTCATTACTATCATCAGGGAGATGCAAATCCAAACAGCAATGAAGTACCACCTCACTCCACAGAGACTGACATCACAAAGAACAAGAACAACCAGTGCTGGCATGGATGTAGGGAGAAAGGGACTCTTATTCACTGCTGGTGGGAATGTCATCTAGTTGATCCTCGAGGGACATTCCTCAGAAAACTGGAAATTGAGCTTCCATATGACCCACTAATAAAACTCCTAGAGATATACCTCAACATACCAAAACACAATACAAAAATTCTCTCTGCATTCCTATGTTTAGAGCAGCACCATTTACTGAATTGATTTTTATGGCCTAGCTTCAGAAGTCATGTCATATCACTTCCCCTGCAGTCACAGGCCCTTCTAGATTCAAACAGAAGGAATGTATATTCAGCCAGGAATACATTATTTTTATTAGCTGTTTAATGTTTCAATTCCTAAATTATTCTTGTTTTTGCATGAGAATAATAAACAATATACCTATCCAGATATTTGTTCTGTCTGTTTTTGTTTGCTTGCTTGTTTGTTGCTATCCCTGCTGAGTTCTGGAATAACCTCACTGTGCTAAGAGAACCATATATGGTGCCAGGAATCTGAACTGAATCCAAGTAAGGCAAAGTAAATGCCTTACTTGCTGAATTATTTCTTCAATTCCTGCCCTAATATTCTTATTCCCCCAAGTCACCTTTCTATTCTACAAGTTTATGACCCAGTCATTTCTTACATAATAAAAAGAGCAAGTAAGGAGCAACACTATACTTGCAACATTATTTAGCCACAACCCATTTGTCTGCACTTGGGTCTTTCCAAAATACTCCCTATGATTTGGCTCCAAAATAATTGGTCTGCAAGTGTTGAAGAGGATCTTGGTGATGATCAACCTTAGCATTATTGACATTCTTTTCTGTTGGGTGGGAAGATAATTGGCTACACCCAATTGTGCTCAGGACTTGCTGCTGGCTCTGAGCTCAGGGATCACACCTGGCAGGGCTCAGCACTCCATAAGGGGTGCTGGGATTGAAGCTAGGTCAGCTGTGTGCAAGGAAGCACCTTACCTGACATCCTGACCCTGACAATTCTCAATGATCAAAGATAGAGATTCAGAGTGGTAGCTATCTAATTCAATACAATAAGAATAGAATCCAAATGTTCTCTTTCCTGGCACTGTAAGCTTTGTCCTCTTTATCACATGTAATTTTCCCAGTAACTGGGATTTTCTTGATGACAATTTAAAAGCAATCAATTTCTTTGTGTTGGCAAATGACATTTGGGCACAGGGTACAGTTTGCTCTAAATAACTTGAATTGATGAAGACTTCAAAGAGGTGGTTAGTACCTGATGGGCCAGTCTAACAAGTCTACGATATTCATGGTTGATACTGCTGTCAACGCATTTTAAAAAGTGATAAGCCAATCTCATTAATCTTGACCATTTAGATGAACCTGTTTCTGTTTAAAAGAACCTTTGATTTCTGTTCTAAACCAAGAATTTCTCAATCTGAACCTCATAATGGAGCAAGAACTCACAAAATTTTCCATCTGTGACACTACAGGGAAGGAACATCAACCTCTAGAGCTGGAAATTCTGGATGCCTCTCCAGTTGTATCAGCCTAATCCAAGTTTAAAAAAACTTAGGGGAATATTGTATTGTGAATAATTTTGTAAATTGCCTAAATAAATAAATAATTTATGTAAAATTAAAGAAAAAAATTTAGGGAGACACATTCTGATACATGCATGTACATGTACACAGGTGTATTTTTCTTTCTTTTTTTTTAAAGAAACTATTGATTGATTGATTGGTTGGTTGGTTGGTTGGTTGGTTGGTTGGTTGGTTGGTTGGTTGGTTTCTGGGCCACACCCGGTAGCACTCAAGGGTTACTCCTAGCTATGCACTCATTAATCACCCCTGGCAGGTTGGGAGACCATATGGGATGCCGGGAATCAAACCGGTCCCTCTCAAGTCAGCTGCATTCAAGGCAAACGTTCCATCGCTATGCTATCTCTTCAGCTCCACAGGTATATTTTTCTGAAATAAAGAAATCACAGTTTTTATTTTTCTCAAGACATGCAAGACTCTTTAATTTTTTTAAAATGAACTAAGGGCTGTAATTTTGTTTGTTTGTTTGTTTTTATTTTTGGGTCACACCCAGTTGTGCTCAGGGATTAATCCTGGCTCTGCTCAGAAGTTGCTCCTGACAGGCTTGGGGGACCATATGGATACCGGGCTTTGAACAAGTCCCGTCCTATATTGGCTGCAAGCAAGACGAAAGCCTTACCACTGTGCTCTGCCCCCAAGGGCTGTAATTTTTATAAATAAAAAATGACCAAAATATTTCAGCATACTTAATGCAACCTGATCTTGTGATATAGGAAGTCTACCTAAGACATAAAGGTAGCCAGAATGGGCAAGCTGACCTTTAGTCATCTAATTTGGCATCACAATAAATATAATCTTTTGGTTTTTTTGGAGGGGGGGTATAAGGATGTCGCAGGATGGCAGTTGGGGGGGGTATATGAAACCCTGCTGAAGTGGTAGGGGGACTAGGAGACTCAGCCACCACCACCTCTGCCAGATTGCTTCTGCTGGAGGGTTGCTACTAAATTGCTGGAGAAACTGTATATTAGACTCACAGTTCCTGCCACCTTTTGCTGGACCTTTTCTACTGGTCCAGTCCTAATACTAACAGGGGGGCATATCCAGCTGTGCTCAAATGCTATTCCCTGATCTGTATCACTTGGTAGTGCTGAGAGGACCATGAGGTGTCAAATTTGAATCCTGTATACAAAATGTATGCAATAGCCCTTTAAGTTATCCAGACTTTTGTCATCTTAAGCAAAGGATGACATTTTGATAGAGTCATTGGAGAATGGGAATCATATTTACGATGGGAAAAGGCACTAGGAGAAATGGGAGCGAGAGTGCCATGATTATTAGATATATTTTGCTCTGATTTCATAAAGAAGAAATAAACTTATGGCTGGGGATATGACTCAGTGGCACATCACCTGCTTTGGTATTAGATCCTATATTTTATCCCTGAAAAGAAAAGAAAAGAAAGAGAAGAAACTCAAAACAAAACTCGGTACATCTTTATGTCATTTGACTCTATTAAGAGAAGAGCAAGAACAAGGGTTTGTCCTCTCAAGCCAAACAGACCTGCGATAAAATTTTAACTCTGTCGGGGCCAGAGAGATAGAATGGAGGTAAGGCGTTTGCCTTCCATGCAGAAGGTCATTGGTTCAAATCCTGGCATCCCATATGGTCCCCTGTGCCTGCCAGGAGTGTGGAGCCAGGAGGAACCCCTGAGCACTACCAAGTGTGACCCAAAAAAAAAACCAGAATAAATAAATAAATAAATAAATAAATAATTCTAACTCTGTCACCAGGTACAGAGAACATGTTTGTATTGCCTCTAAAACTTATTTTCTCAAATGTTTAATTGGAGGGGCCGGAGAGATAGCATGGAGGTAAGGCGTTTGCCTTTCATGCAGGAGGTCATCGGTTCGAATCCCGGCACCCCATATGGTCCCCCGTGCCTGCCAGGAGCAATTTCTGAGCCTGGAGCCAGGAATAACCCCTGAGCACTGCCAGGTGTGACCCAAAAACCAAAAAAAAAAAAAAAAAAATTAAAAAAAATGTTTAATTGGAACTCGTGAAATAATGTTGGTTATATCTTCAAATGTAATATTTGTTTATGGTTGGTTAATAGAACATAGCTTGTTTATATGATTTTCCCCCTATGGATAGAACATGGTGTTTTTTTTTGGGGGGGGTTGGTTTTGTTTTGGGGTCACACCTGGCAGTGCTCAGGAACTACTCCTGGCTGTACACTCAGAAATTGCTCCTGGCAGGCGTGGGGGAACTATATGGGATGCCGGGATTCGAACCACTGCCCATCCTGGATCAGCTGCTAGTAAGCCAAGAGCCCTACAGCTGTGCTATCTCTCCGGCCCCAGGACAGAACATACTTGTGGGTCATAGATTTTCATTGTGTTCATGTGATTTACTTTGACCAATAGGCTTTGAGTGCATGAAGTGTAAAGCATCTTTAAATACATACCTGGGCTTCGGAAACGTCTCTTATATGTTTATATGCTGCTGAGAGGATAGCAGGTCTCAGTTCAGATTTAGGGTGGAGTAGCCACCGGGAGTCAGCTGAACATAATTATGCAGTCACAGGCAAACAGCAACAGCAAAAACAAAAAGTCCAAGGCCGGAAATATAGGGTGTATTTGTTGCTGCTGCAAACACTGAGCAACTAATACCCAGGCACCTAATCTTCACTCCATGATCAGTTTCTCCTCTTCCTGTTTACAAAAACAGCTCAGGTAGTAGAAGACATGCTTAACATATATAGGCCCTTGAATTAGTTTCTTCACACGTATACCCCAGAACCACTGAATCCAGCCCACTACATATGAATGAAAGGAAGTGGCATATGCCTTTTTCTGATGCAGTCTCTGAGCATCCAAGCCATTCCGAATAGCAGGGGTTTTGTCTTTTTTTAAAACTTGATTGATTGATTGATTGATTGATTGTTTTTTGGGCCACACACAGCAGTGCTCAGGGGTTACCCCTGGCTCTGCTTCAGAAATTGCCCTTGGCAGGTGAGGGGGTACCATATGGGATGCTGTGATTCGAACTTTCTGTCCTGGCAAATCTTTGTTGCAAGGCAAATCTTTGTCCCAAAATGGATCCGCCTGTCCATTCTTGAATTGATTGCTAGCAAGGGAAATGTGACGACACATTGTTTAGATAGATTGTCGGGGGGGAGGCTGATATTGAGGCATCCACAAAAATACTTTCTGCAGTAGATGTGATCAAAGATGACTTTCTGAACATTAGACAATGAAAATACATCACATATTCAAGTGCTGCTAGATATGTTTAGAGTTAAATGCAAGTCTAACGATAGATGCACAATTAAAGAGCACTTATAAAATAGCCCATTACCCCCCCCAAATTAAAAGACAAATAAGAGGTCAGGGAGAAAGATTTGTAATTTATACGGCAAATTAAGTGTTAATATGCCATAAATTGTTTCTTAAAACTTACCCTAAGGAAATCATTAAGGACATGTGCAAGGATTTAGTCATGAGGATGTTTGTGGTGGTACTGTGTTTAATAATGAAAATTTGCAAGTGAGATGAATTTTCAGCAATAAGGTACCAGTTAAGTAAAATAAGATACATACTTACAATGGAATGCTATAGGACTATTAAAAAGTGATGTAGAAATATAGGCTCTGTCATGAAGTATCCGGATGATATATTATAAAATGACGCAAAGTAGAGTAAAAAAAATCAATATTGTTTAATACTATTTTTCTAAAGAAAAATGTAGAAGAGGGGCGGAGCGATAGCAAAGTGGTAGGGCATTTGCCTTGTATGCAGCCGACCTGGGACTACCCGGGTTTGATTCTTTTTTTTTTTTTTTTTTTTTTTTTTGGTTTTTGGGGCCACACCCGGCGGTGCTCAGGGGTTACTCCTGGCTGTCTGCTCAGAAATAGCTCCTGGCAGGCATGGGGGACCATATGGGACACCGGGCTTCGAACCAACCACCTTTGGTCCTGGACCAGCTGCTTGAAAGGCAAACGCCACTATGCTATCTCTCTGGGCCCCTCGGGTTTGATTCTTGGGTCAAATGGTCCCACAAGCCTGCCAGGAGAAATTTCTGAGGACAGAATCAGAAGTAAATCCTGACCCCCATTGGGTGTGCCCCACCCCCCGAACAAAACAAAATGAAACAAAACATACCCACTGACTTTGGGGACCTGGGACAGAAACAATAGCACAGCATAATAGCCTTTGCCTTGCATGCGGCCAATTTGGGACAGACCAAATCCATCGTTGAATACCTGGCTTCCCATTTCCCCAAGTCTGACAGGAGTGATTTCTGAGTGCAGGGCCAGGTTGCCGGGTTTGGCCCAAACCCTTTCTAAAAATGTAGATGAGAGAATTTGTGTATGTATATGTGCAACCCACCCACCCCACACACATACCATAGGGCCACACACACACACACACACATACACACACACACACACACACACACACAAATAAATGCCAATATCTCGAAGGATATATATTTTCCACAGTTATCAATGGATATTTCTGGAAAATGATACATATGTGAATTTTCTTATTAAATAAATAAAATGAGAGTCCCAAGGTATAGGGTGCTTGCCTTGCATGCAGCTAATTCCACTTTAATTTTTGGCATCAAATGTGTTTCCCAGAGCACTGCCAGGAGTAGCATTCCTTGAGCAGAAAGCCAAGAGTAAGCCGTGAGCACTGCCAGGTATGGTCCCAAAATTAAAATATAAAATGAATAAAGGAATAAATAAATGAGAGAAAATCCATTTTGAAAATAAATACCCAAAAGTTAAAGGCCACCACAGAAAAATAGGCATTGGACCTAAAGAAAATATGCTCACTAATAAACAAAAGGAAGAAGGAAGTGAGGGGCCACAGCTATGTAGAACATCAAGTAGGGCACTTGTTTTGCATTCGGCATGTGGCCAACCCAGGTTTGACCCCTGGCATCCCATATGAGCGTCTGAGTCTATCAGGAGTGATTCCTGAATTCAGAACCAGGAATAACCCCTGAACACTACTAGATGTGCCCAAAACAAAACAAAACAAACAAAAATATATGCAATGAGCCAATAGATACTATGTGAATGCTCAACTTTGGTAATAATCCAATTGAAATGATTATGGTGGTGTGATTTTTTTCTTTTCTTTTTTTCTTTTCTTCCTTCCTTCTTTCTTCCTCCCTTCCTCCCTCTCTCTCTACCTACCTCCTTCATTTCTTGTTTCTTCCCCTGGTTTCTTCCTTCATTCCTTCCTTCCTTAAAATAGAAATGTTTTCCTATCCCACCTTCAATGGAAATATAGAAAATTGAAGTACAATTGGTGGTGGGAATGGCCTGAAACCTGAAATACTACTGTGAATGATTTGTAATCCACTTTGGTCAAAATAAAAATGATTAATTTAATACAAAGAAAGAAAATTGAAGTACAGGGAAATGAAGTTCATAGCCTTTCTAAAGAGTGGTTTATTAAAAGCCAGTTTTAAAACATCCATTCTCATAGATCCCACACATTTGTTTTTGGACAAAGAACCTATGACAAAGATTAAACTTTCCCATCAGGGATCCAAGAGATAGTATGGTGAATAAGGCACTTTCTTTGCATGTAGACAACCTGGGCTCAATCCCTGGTACTCCGTATGTTCCTTGAGTCCTGCCAGGAGTGTTTTCTGAGGGCAGAACAGAGCCAGGAATAGGTCCTGATCCCCACTAGCAATGACTCCCCCAAACAAACAAAATACTTTACCTCTAAGATTCATGGTCCATAACTTTATATCAGTTTTATACATAATAAAGAATATCTTATTAGATTCAGTATCAGAAGCAATAGCTAAATATATTGCTTGATATGTTATCTTTTTTATGTTATCTTTTAATCTAGGTATTATGATTTGTAAGTAGTAAAATATAATGTATTAGATAAACCGTGTTTCTACAGTATACCTAATGGTATAAAAAATAATGTATTATGGGGCCGGGAAGGTGGCGCTACAGGTTAGGTGTCTGCCTTGCAAGTGGATGGACCGCGGTTCGATCCCCCGGTGTCCCATATGGTCCTCCCAAGCCAGGGGTGATTTCTGAGCACATAGCCAGGAGTAACCCCTGAGCGTCAAACGGGTGTGGCCCAAAAACCAAAAACCAAATAAATAAATAAATAAATAAATAAATAAATAAATAAATAAATAAATAAATAAAAAATAATGTATTAGATATACAGTGTTTCTACGCCACAACCACCATCAGAGTACCAATATTCCTTCACTGTCTTTAAAGGCAATTTTTCTAGGAGGTGGGGCATTGGAGTCACACCCAGTAGCACTCATGAGTTACTCCTGGCTGTGCACTCAGAAATCATTCCTGGCAGGCTCAGGGGAGCATATGGGATGCTAGGGATTAAACCCAGGTTCGTCCCTGGTCGTCTGCGTGCAAGGCAAACACCCTACCATGGTGCTATCTCTCTGGGCCCCTAAAAGCATATTTAATGTAGAAAAACAAGTAATGCCATGGGGAAATGCTTAGTCTATTAAAGTAATGAAATCAACTTACAAAGAAGTTTCTTTGAGGACTAGAAAGGAAGCTCAAGTGGTGAGCATATGTTTAGCAATGTGCAAGGCCCTGAGTGATAGCCCTGGCACAGCTCCTGAACACTCTGCAGGAGGGAGGTTCCTGTTATAAAACACAGTCCCCAGCACTGTTGGGACTTGGGTATCCCCAACACAATAGGGCCTGAACTCCATTGCATCTTCTTTGTTTTTTTGTTTTTGGTTTTTGGGCCACACCCGGCATTGCTCAGGGGTTACTCCTGGCCGTCTGCTCAGAAATAGCTCCTGGCAGGCACAGGGGACCGTATGGGACAACGGGATTCGAACCAACCACCTTAGGTTCTGGATTGGCTGCTTGCAAGACAAGCACCGCTGTGCTATCTCTCCGGGCCCTCCATTGCATCTTCTAACCCTGACATTGTACTGGCCATCCATTGGGCTAAGAATTACCAGGGAGTAACCATATGGGATTTTGGACATCAAACCTGCTATGCTATCGCTCTCCCACTCTTTTATTTTCATTAGGGGCCATAGTTATCAGTGCTTAGGGGCCTTGTGCCCATGTGCTGGAGTTCAAACTCCATGTCTCACCCATGCTAGGTACATATTGTATCATAGAATATATCTCCCCAAGACCTTATTATTCCCCTCTTTTATGTTGGTTATGAGAATATTTACGATATAAGCGCTGAGGTACTTTAAGTATGTAATATTGCTTTTTCTTATTTAATTATTTATTTTGCTTCTTGCTTACGTCCTCCACTAGACTTTTTTCAAGATGGGGGGGGGGGTTTGGGGCCACACCTGGTGATGCTCAGGGGTTACTCCTGGCTCTGTGCTCAGAAGTGGCTCCTGGCAGGTTCAGGGGACCATATGGGGTGCTGGGATTCTAACCACTGCCCGTCCTGGGTCAGCTGTGTGCAAGGCAAACACCCTACCACTGTGCTATCTCTTTGGCCTGTAATATTGTTAATTATAGCCAACCCCCATGCTATGCATTAGATCCCCAGGACTCTTCATTTTTTTTTGGGGGGGGGGCTTCCAAGTGGTGCTCAGGGGTAACTTTCAGTGATACTGTGGTAGTTCAGTGCTGGGACCAAAGTATGCAATGCAGCTCGTGCCCCCCAGTGGGAAGGTTGGGGCGCCAGGGCCATCAGTCATGCATGGGAAACCTTGTGATGCTGCAAATTGAACCCAGGTCAGTGCACAGCAGGTGCTGAAATACTGTATTAACTCCATGGCCCTTCGCCTTCTAACTGTAAGTTAGACCCACAAAACACTGTGAGTCCCACGTC
The DNA here is from genome assembly GCF_024139225.1 of Suncus etruscus. Taxonomy (NCBI): domain Eukaryota; kingdom Metazoa; phylum Chordata; class Mammalia; order Eulipotyphla; family Soricidae; genus Suncus; species Suncus etruscus. The sequence continues at coordinate 36,008,510 of NC_064866.1, forward strand.
CCTCCGCTTTCAGCCTTCACTATCATTCAATTCAATGTCTATACGTTCAGCTTTTTAAGAGGCCGCATACGGTTCAAATAAGACAATATTTGTCTCTGACTTCTCTCTAACTTCTCTCTCACCGTGTTTAGACATGGTGGCATGGCAAGATCTTCTTTCTTACAGCTAGCACAGAGGAATCTTTAACTTTTCACCTATAGACAGACATGTAGGTTATTTCAGTGGTGACTAATGTTTCAGTGAACACAGGCGCACACATGTTTTCAATATTCTGTTTTTAGAATCTTTGGAGGGACACCGAAGAATGGGATTGCTGGATCACATGGTAGTTCTGTTTCTAATTTTGGTGCACTCTTCTCACTGTACCATTACACAGTACACAAACCAATTAACTTTTCCTCTAAACATGTGGTACCATGTGGTACTCTGTCTCTTTTCTCGAGCATTGGTCATCTCTTATCCTTTTTCTTTTTTGGTTTTGGGTCACACCTAGTAGCAACTCACGGGTTACTTCTGGCTGTCTGCTCAGAAATAGCTCCTGGCAGGCTTGGGGACCATATGGGATACCGGGTTTCCAACCATCATTCTTCTGCATGCAAGGCAAATCCCCTATCTCCATGCTATCTCTTTGGCCCTCTCTCGCTTATCTTTTTGGATGATGGTCAGTTTAACAGGTATCATGTGATAGCTCATTAAAGTTTTGATTCGATCTTCCCTGATAAGATAAGAAGGGTTTCAAAGTGCTCACAATAAATAGTGCTGTATGAATAGCTTTGATCCAAAAATTAAATATTGACTAGGGATCATCTCAGACGAGGACTATTCATATCATTATAAAAGCTTTTGAAACAAGATTGACTTGTGAAAAAACAAACAAACAAACAAGAGTTTGTTAACCTTAGAGAAGCATCAGGTAGGATGGAGTGGGTAAGCGATTTGCTTCTCATGCAGCTCACCTGGATCTGATCCCTAAATTACATGTAATTCTTGAGCCCGGGAAACCCAGCATTTCTTTGCACAGAGCCAAGAATAAACCCTGAACACTTTCAGGCATGGATTCCACATGCATCAAATAACATAACAATAATATATATTTAAACAGTAACGCAATTTCTTATTTTTTACTTTTCTTTCTTCTTTATCGGCCATACCATACCCTTCAATGCTCAGCAATTACTCCTGGCTCTGTGCTCAAAAATTACTCCTGGCAGGCTTGGGGAACCATATGGAATGCTGAGAATAAAACCTGGGTAGACTGCATGTCAGGCAGATGCCCTACCTGCTGTGTTATTGCTCTAGCCCCTCAAACTGAGCTTTGTGCCTTTTTTTTTTTTTTGGAGGGGAAGGAAGACTGGGCTAGAAAGATACCTTTCAAAAGTAATTTCTGAACTCAGAGCCAGGAGTAACTCCTGCCCTTGTCTGGAGGGTATGGAGAGGAGAATATTTTGTCCAGAAGAGAATAGCTATTTTTTTTAATTTTTTTCTTATAAATTGTGTTTCTTCTTCATCTATGATTGTGGACCCGGCAGGACCCTATCTTTGTCCATGTGGTTGAAAGGTCCCCAGACCCATGTTTCATCTCTTGCCAGCCTGGTTTGTATTATTTCCTGCAGTGGCCCTCTTCCAGACCCACTTCCCCTTTCTCCTCGGGATTGGGGCATATGAATTTATTCACAAACAACAACCCAAAACCCCTTTTAAAGAAATAATATGGGCCCGGAGAGATAGCACAGCGGTGTTTGCCTTGCAAGCAGCCAATCCAGGACCAAAGGTGGTTGGTTCGAATCCCGGTGTCCCATAGGGTCCCCGTGCCTGCCAGGAGCTATTTCTGAGCAGACAGCCAGGAGTGCTCAGGGATTACCCTGAGCACCGCCGGGTGTGACCCAAAAAAACAACAACAAAAAAAGAAATAATATAAAAATATTATTAAATATTTAATTTAATATTTAATATTATTAAATGTCTTCATCACAGCTGATTAGTCATGCAATTTACCTTTTTAATTTGTACATTCTACTGGAATTCTCCCAAATTAACTAAAGAGAATAGTTTTATAGCTGATATTTTCACCATAGTGTGAATGGATTGAATGGCACTGAATGGTACACTTAAAATGGTGAGACTAGAATGTTTTATGTCAAGTATATTTTATCATAGAATCCATCTGACAAAATGCATGTTCTTCCCCATGCCCAACTCTGAGAAGGGAGAGTTTAAAAATGACCCTGTGAGTCCAGAGGTATTATTGCATTGAAGTAGCCATAGCAATTTTTTCTGCCTCTGATGCTTAAAATGCAAGCACTGACTTCATTTGTCCTGGGGACAGGTGAGCTCAAGGAGACCCAGGTAAACTGACCAGGTATCCAGATCTGGTTTTACCACTTACTGGTTGTCTGACCAGTTAAGACTGATGAGTTTGATGAAGATCGATGAGTTCTCTGGGTCCCAGAGTGACTGTCTGACATGATGAATGAGGGTATAGGAAAGTCTGTGACTGTAGACTGTTTGGTGGCTGAAAGGAGATCAGGCATGCTCAGTCACTTGTATGTAAGTGAGGTTTAGTCAATACAACTAAGAGTCCCACAAAGAAAATGAAATGTGGTCTAGAGTATTATTTGAACTGTTCACAGAAGATGGAAAAATTGGGTGTCAACTAAAAACAAACAACAGTTGATCCTAAAGACTTAATTCTAGGAAGCAAGGAAAAAGGTAGAAAGATGCAATAATGAGTCCCGGCAAGGCTAACATGGTTAAAAAAAAAAGCTACCCCCCCTTTTTTTTTGGGTTTTTGGGTTACACCCAGCAGCGCTCAGGGATCACTCCTGGCACTACAGTCAGAACACGCTCCTGGCAGGTTAGGGGAACTAGATGGGATGCCGGGATTCAAACCACCATCCTTCGGCATGCAAGGCAAATGCTCTACCTACATGCTATCTCTCCTGCCCCTAAAAAGCTACTTCTTAAGGTGAAACTGGAGAGACTCTTTAGACATTCAAAAGGAAGAAGTTTGAAGTCAGAGGATGAGTTAGCTTGATACAGAATACACACTGAAGTGTTGGAAGACTATTTCAGAAGCAATGACGAAGGGTATGAAAGACAGATAGATGCATCACTGAATAGACTCTGGGAACAGAAAAACTCAGAATTTCAGAGTCCCATTAAGTGGTGGGACCCTGAGGTCAGGTAGAAAGCTCACCTTCAAATCAGAGACCTGCTTTTACTTTGTAACTGCATCACAGGGTTAAATCCATGACCTCTATATGCAAGGCAAATTCTCTACAATGGAGCCACATCCCTGGCCCTGGAAAGAGAACAAACTAGAAAGAAGCAAGCCCACCACTTTCTGTCCCATAAATATTCATTGGTAAGAGTTTGATCCTCTGCCTGCTCACTTTAAATATACTCATACTTGGTGTGTACATTTTTGTGCAATGCATCAACCACTGTTTTCAATGATGCTGGTTTTGTTGGCTTTCCTGCCAAGTTCCTGCCCTGGAACAATGAAGACCTTGAGTTACCTGCCTTTGGGACTTTGTTTAAAAGACCCAAATGTCTATTTAAATCGACCAGTTCTTAACCAAGCAAGGGCACCCTGTTCTCCACCATATCTACATATTTTTCCCCTGCATTACCCAGAAAATGAACCCTGAACACAGAAAGCCTGGACTTCTCCCTACTTCCCTCCCCCCACAGACTTGTTTATCTGGGTGGTTTGTTTGCCTGAATGCTCTTTGGCATTCATCCCTCTTTCTCTCCATTCCCAAGGCAACTAACAGACTCCAATCCAGGCTCTTCTTGGTTTTCACCATGATTTCTGTTGCCACCTGCTAACTGGGCTCCTTTGCTTCTTGTCAGGTCCCCCTGACATGGTTCTCTGCCAGTGCGATCTTTGTGCCAAGCAAGACAGCTTGTCTCTGAACCCTAGTCATTTAGCAAGGCTAAATTACTCAGCATGGAATTCAAGGCCTTGCAGAATCTACCCTATTCTATTCTGCCCCAGCTAACCTTTCACCACTTTTCAACCGCAATTTTGTGCTCTCGCTATACAGTACGACATAAAGTTTTTGTCTCCATAAGGATATGTGTTTCTCGTTGCGTAAAATAAATAAATAAATAAAATAGAGAGAAAAACCCTCAGTCTCCTCTTTGTCACACAGGCAAATGCCAACCTATTTTTGGAGTTTCAGCTCAATTTCTTTATTCCCCCCAGGGAACTTTCTCAGCTTGTGCCATTGAGATGCATTTGCCTCTTCTGAGTTTCACACTTGGCACCGACCCTTCTCATCCTGCTATCACCAGAGCCAGGATGCTCCCTCGTTTCATTCACTCAGTGATTCTGCATATATTTACAGAGCAGGTCCTGGGGAAGCCGTGGGGCACAGTTGTCACAGTCGATGCCTGATTCAGTCAGAAATGGGGCCTTCAACTGTTGGCCTGTCTGACTCAATCAGGCTTTGTGGAATGATGGATGATCTTGTTTTCCTGGGCCTCCAGGTCTTTGCCCTTGCAGTGTCCTTGGCCCTGAACTCTCTCCAGCAGGCAGAACTGGCTTTTTCTTGGTCAGATAGACTTAATCCCCTTTTTGTGCCTCCTTCTCAGTCTCAGTCTCTCATCCCAATTAGCTGTCATTGATAGCTGCAGAAATTACCCCTGCACCTGCAGAGCCAAGTGCGTCTTCTCACAAGAAGCTTAAGTTTTTTTTAGGAGCAGGCAACTTATCTGTCTTTATTGCCTAAGGACTAGCGTGTGTTTCGTTGGGTGGCTCCACAATATGACAAATAAAAGATTTGGCACATTGGGAAGCAAATGTTGAAAAAGGAAGGACGCTGTTGTGACCATGCCATCTTTAACAGGGGAATTGGGGCAGTTTAAAAGCAGTGATGCTAGTACAGGAGGTGTGGGCTGGAAGGAGCAGATCTTATTTAAAGTCTTTTTAAAAAATTTTTGCCTGCTTCGAAAATGGAGATGCAATTGCTCAAAACAACATCACTTCACATTTTTGTCTTTATCATCTTCTTACTCAATCTTTGTAGAGTTATTTAAGAAACAGTGTTTATCCTCTGGTTAAGAAATTATTTTAGGGGCCGGAGTGGTGGCGAAAGCGGTAGGGCATTTGCCTTGCACGTGGCTAACCTAGGATGGACTGTAGTTTGAACCCCAGGCATCCCATATGGTCCCCCAAACCAAGAGCAATTTCTTTTCTTTTCTTTTTTTTTTTTTTTTTTTTTTTGGTTTTTGGGTCACACCTGGCAGTGCTCAGGGGTTACTCCTGGCTATCTGCTCAGACATAGTTCCTGGCAGGCACGGGGGACCATATCGGACACCGGGATTCGAACCAACCACCTTAGGTCCTGGGTCGGCTGATTACAAGGCAATCACCGCTGTACTATCTCTCTGGCCCTGGCCAAGAGCAGTTTCTGAGCACATAGCCAGGAGTAATCCCTGAGTGTCACCGGATGTGGCCCTCCCCCATAAAAAGCAAAAAACAAACAAAAAGAGAAATTATTTTAGAAGATATAATACAGCAGGTAAGGTGCTTGTCTTGTATGCAGATGGCTTTGATTCTAAAGCCATCTGGTCCTCCCAGCACCACCAGAAATAAGGTCTGAGCACAGCAGGATGTGGCCCACAAACAAACAAAAAATGAAAGTATTTAAAATTTACTTCAACTTCATGTTATCTTTTCTTTCTTCCTTTCTTCCTTTCTTCCTTTCTTCCTTTCTTCCTTTCTTCCTTCCTTCCTTCCTTCCTTCCTTCCTTCCTTCCTTCCTTCCTTCCTTCCTTCCTTCCTTCCTTTCTCTTTCTTTCTTTCTTTCTTTCTTTCTTTCTTTCTTTCTTTCTTTCTTTCTTTCTTTCTTTCTTTCTTTCTTTCTTTCTTTCTTTCTTTCTTTCTTTCTTTTCTTTTCTTTCTTTCTTTCTCTCTTTCTTTCTTTCTCTCTTTCTTCCTTTCTCTCTCTTTCTTTCTCTCTCTCTTTTTCTTTCTTTCTCTCTCTCTCTTTCTTTCTTTCTTTCTTTCTTTCTTTCTTTCTTTCTTTCTTTCTTTCTTTCTTTCTTTTTCTTTCTTTCTTTCTTTCTTTCTTTCTTTCTTTCTTTCTTTCTTTCTTTCTTTCTTTCTTTCTTTCTCTCTCTTTCTTTCTTTTTCTTTCTTTTCTTTCTCTTTTGTTTCATGATTTGGGCCACACCTGAAGTGCTCAGGGTCCACTCCTGATGGGCTTCAGGGACCATATGGGGTGTCAGGGATTGAACCTTGCAAGGCAAGAGCCCTCCCCACTTTACTATTCAAGTGCCCCAATGATTAATTTTTAATAGTAAAGATAGTAAGATATATATATATATATACACATACATATGTTGGTTTTTGGGCCACAGTCAGTGACGCACAGTGGTTACACCTGGCTATGCACTCAGAAATTGCTTCTGGCTTGGGGGACCCTATGGGACGTCAGGGAGTCGAACTGTGGTCTGTCCTAGGTCAGCAAGTGCAAAGCAAATGCCCTCCTGCTTGCAGCGCTGCTCTGGCCCATCTTCTTTATATATTTTATGAAAACAATAAAAACATTAACCTCTAAGGAGAAAACTTTTGGGGTACCAAGGATCAAATTCAAAATGTCACACATTGGGTCACACCCCTAACCCTAAGAAGAATTTTTGTTTGTGTTTCAGGCTTCATCAGGTGATGTTCAGGACTTATATCCTCCTGGCTCTGAGCTCAGTCTCTACTCCTGGGGGTGCTGGGGACCATATGTGGTGTCCAGTATCCAACCATTGCTGGTTGCCTGAAAGACAGTACTGTCTCCTTCCCCATATGAGAAACACCCTGCAGTGCTCAACTTATTCCTAGCTTTGTGCTCAGGAATCACTCCTGGAGGGTCCAGGGGACCATATCTCTCCATTCTTTTCAGAAGGTCTTCAGGGCTACGCCTGGTTAATCGGGCTCTGGGGGGAAGGGGGGAGAGAACTTCCTTCCTATGCATCCACAAACTACAGAGGCAAGGCTGGGCTCAGAAGACTCCACATGCCAGGACTTCTGGGTGTCTTCGACTGGTATGTTGGGGGCTCTGGGCAGGACAGCTAGCCATAGGCCCCCTGGGCTGACCACTTAGTCCAGGGGACTGATATCCCCCCCACACCAGGCAGGTCTTCAGGGCCACGCCTGGTTAATCGGGCCCTGGGGGGAGGGGGAAGAGAAATTCCTCCCTACGCATCCACAAACTACAGAACCGTGTATTAAGTGTTTTCCTTATCCTTATGTTATGTTTTGCGTATCCAGAATGTCCATTTTGTATTCTGCCCTTTCCCACACCCCTACAAAGCTCATTTTTACTCCTTAACTCTCCCCCCCTCCAAATATCACTAACCCACATTACTCTTTTTAACTTCAGTACTGCACAATCCTACTCACAGACCAAAGCCATGCATTGTGTATAACATCTCCAAACTGTTTCAAGAGACATAAAATGGACACATATTTCTTTTGAATATTTTGTGTTTTTTCTCTGACAGCTATAAGTCTTACTAAATGTTCTCTTATACAGTTACGATTCTAACCATTTTTATCTTCTCTTTATAAGCTGTTCAACAAGGAATTTTGGTTAAAGAGTCCCCCAGTTTAATGCTTATGATTGAACCATGTCATGGGGATTGTTGGACTTGTTCTTATGGCCACCATATGTGCCAATAATACCACGTGGCATTGCTTCTTATTTGCATAGGCACATTAAAATGGGAAAATACTATACATACAAATAAGATCCTATCTAATAGAGATTGGAACACACAAATCTTGTAGTGCAAAGGGACCTTACAGCCTGAACATTGACATAACGACCTGGCACAGGCCTCTGAAGAAAGGGCATTTTCCATTCACCCCTGAACCAGGGAAGCCATCCACGAAACATCCAGGTTTGTCTATAACATCACCTGGAAGCAGTCCTCTACCATGGAAGACCCTACCACTGCTCAGACATCGACCTGCTCAAAAGAGACTTCCCTTAACACTGAGAGGACTTAACAACAACGACCTGCTTACAGGACAGGGCTCCCTGCATTGCCCTTTAATGTTGAGGTGAAACAAGAGGACACTCCACATCCTGACTTCAATGTAGGATATGCAGATTCCAGGATCTTTAATACAGAAACATGATACCAACAACAGAGACTGTGTGAAAAAATAAAAGTGTGTTGGCACTACAGATAATGTCTTGGATTAGACGATCTAGCTTGCCTGGAACCTACAGTTGGTCTTATGCCAGGAAACTTCAGGGGTAGGGTCTCTTTGTATTTAGGCCAAGGTTATTCCTTTCCATGTCCCTCATATTTTGGTTGGCCTATGCAAACAACAATTGCCACTCTAACACCGTTTTTACTGTGCACCTTTGATTCTAATCCTTAAAAAAAAACCCACTTAAAATTTGAGGTTAATTTAAGCTAATATGCATGTACATGGAAATGTAAAATTACTATGCCTCTAATGTTTAAGGAGTTACATAAGTTTTATGGCTTTAGATTGCCTTGTGTGCTGTTAAGAAATATTATAATGTGTTACAATCTGGGGACTTGAGGGACAAAGTAATTGTACATGGATTCTGTTTTATTTATCTTAATGTTCTTTGGCTGAAAGTTCAAAGTTAAGATATCAGCAAGGGGACTTCTTCTGAGAATTATGTTATGGGTGATTGTCCTTCCACTGTAACTTTACCTTGTCCTCTTTCTTTGCATCTTTGTTCTCATAATTAAAAATAAAAAATTAAAAAAAAAGTGGGGCTGGAGAGATAGCATGGAGGTAAAGCATTTGCCTTGCATGCAGAAGGTCATTGTTTCAAATCCCAGCATCCCATATGGTCCCCCGAGCCTGCCAGGAGCTATTACTGAGAGTGGAGCTAGGCGGAACCCCTGAGCACTGCCGGGTGTGACCCAAAAACAAAAAAACAAAACAAGACAACAACAACCAACAAGAAGCTGGGCTGCTGTGTCATGTGGGCATTCAGCAGGACAGGAATGTTCATTCCACAGCTATTGTTGTGACAGGCTAAAAGCAGGGAAATCGCTCTGTCTTCAGGGTCTTTGAAGGACAAAGATGTTTGACAATATTAATTCAACGTTAGCTTCAGCAGTTCCCGAAACAGTGTCAAGCAGAATGTGCACATTGGCAAGCGAAGAAAGCAGAAGAATTTCTTTTTTTCATGTCTAACTTTCCGTACCCTGGATGGGGGTGGGATGAGGTGGGGAGGGAAAAAGTAATCAGAATGGAAGAAATTGAATATGAGAAAGGGGAGGGGAGGCCTTCTTTGCCTGCGCTGAACTTGTGGATACGAAAGTGTGAGGTAACGCTGGGAACAGAGGGGCATCCTTGCTATTGTTATCACGCCGTTCAGCGCCCACTTTTCATTAGCCTGTGACCCCCTCTTCTTTCAGTGCCCCGCCTTTCAGTCCCTCCAATGCATCCCTCAGCAGGGAACCTAAGTACTCAAGAAATGCTAAATTGCACCAAGGTAGCTCCGTGCACCGGTCCAGTTTCTTGCTAATCAGAGACTGAGGCCTAAACGCATCCCACTTGAGAGGGAGGCCCACAGGGTTCTAAGGAGCATCGTCCCATTCACTTGGCTGGGGAGAGGTGCATGTATAGGATATCATTTTATTTATTTTTTATAATATCTTTATTTAAGAACCTTGATCACAGTCATTGTTGTGTATGTAAATATTTTGGGGGATTACTATGTTACTCACCCTAAACTGATTGGTGATTGTGCCCTACCCTAGAGTGTGACCTGGCATTCTGCCCCCACCCTAGGGTGGTACCTGATTCTGCTTCCACCATTGGTTGGTATCTGATCCCACCATTGGGTGGTACCTGACTCTGGGGGATAAAAACAAGGGTCTGTCGAAGGCCGAGGCTTTTTGGCTGGAACTGAAGCTGAGTCTTTGGACTTCAGTCTTGTCCACCGAATAAAGCGAATATTTCCACGAGCCTGACTGTCTGCGAGCTGTTTATCCGCCATTTCACCTCAGAACTGTCGGCTAGACAGGGTGGCAGACGCATGCTCCGAGCTGGAAGAGAAAGGCCTCATCCTCCATCCCTCCATCAGTCAACCTCTTCAGGGACTGAATTGCAACAAGTCATGACTGGAGTTGGGTTTCAGTCCCATAAAGAACACCCCACCTACACCAATGCCTCTCCCCATCTCCTTGTCCATCAACCCTGCCTGTATTCAAGAGACATTCTCTATGTCTCTCACTCATTGACATGGTCACCATAGTCGTCAGTAGAGTTATTTCTCTAACTGCATACCCCACATAAAGTCAGCTATCTAAGGCCAATAAATACTCCGGAGTAAGGGGATGGAGACTTAAGTAGCAACAAGAAGGGTGGGGGGTGGGGGTGGTTTACATGCGCTCCCTCTAACCCCCTATGGAAACTTTGTGGTACCCGGGGAGACTGTGAGACCTTTGTGTAGGGGGGGGGGTCCTAACTGCACACCCCACTTTAAGTCGGATATCTAAGGCCAACAAATAGGTTAATACTCTTGAGTAAGGGGATGGAAACTTAAAATCAGCAGCAGCAACAAGATGGGAGTTGGAAGGATGAAGGCGCATGCATACATGCGCTCCCCCTAACCCCCTTTGTGGTACCCGGGGAGGCTCTGGGACCTTGGGGGGGGGGTTTCCCACCTGCACACCCCACTTTACGTCAGCTATCTATGGCCAATAAATAGGTTAATAGTCTGGAGTAAGGAGTAAGGAGATGGAGTCTTGGCATTCTCAGCAGCAACAAGACGCGGTTGCAAGGGAGAAGATGCATGCCTGTACGCACCCACTCCTAACCCCTTATGGAGACTTTGTGGTACCCGGGGAGACTCTGGGACCTTCTGGGGGTGCAGCTAGCCGTGTTCCCCGCACCCCAGAACACTCTGCTTGGGGCCCCAAGTCCTGAGTCACTTTGAGGGCGCCTTCCCCATGCGGCAAGTGGGCAGAAGACGCTCGGGGCTGGCCAGGGCGCACAGGGGTGACAGTGGGGTTTGCAGTCGGGGTGCGCGCAATGGGGGAACCCGGGTTCCAGCAAGGCAGGGACACCCTCCCATCCCCCCGAAACCCGGGGAGCGGCCCGCCCGGCCCCTCCTCCTCCTCCCCGGGGCCCGGGGCGTGACGTCACGGGCCTCCAAGCCGGCCCCGCGCTGGCGGGCGGGCAGAGCGCGCGTGCGGACGCGAGCACATGGGCCCCGGGGCCGGCCGGCCGGGCGCGGGGAGGCCCGCGGGGGGACCCAGGCACCATGCACCCCGACCCGGCCAGGCCCTAAAGGGTGTTGGCGGGCCCCGGGGGCGACCTGCCCTGCCGGGGGGGACTTTGCTGGATCGACTTTGCCAAGTAAGTTCCATTGCATTTTGGGGCTGCAAATGTTTCTGGAAGCAAAGCGTCTCTCTGGGCCTGGCTGGCTTGGCAGGGAGGTGCAATGAGCAGTGGGAGTGGGGCCAAGGTGCTTTTGGGGTCCCTCCTTGGGTGCATGGTCCCGGTGTTGCATTCACTCATCACCAGGCAGGCTGTGAGTTGGGGTGCCCGGTGGGGGGAAGGGAGGAGAAGGGTGGCAGGGTGGCATCCAGGATCCCTGGAGGGCTTGAGTGCACTTGTGATCAGAGAGGTCTGGCATCTAATCTTTACAAGCAGACCCACCCCCACCCCCTGCCTGCAATCAGGACCGGTTTTGGGATTTGGAGGGGGGGGGTCTCCTCTTAGAAGTGGGCTAGCCTGGAGTAAGGAAGGTTAGTCTCTCCATCCTAAGATCAGACCCGTCCCCAGCCCCCCAAGCTCCACTCCTTTCCTCCCCTTCTCCCCCAGCCCCCCCCAGGTGAAAACTGGATGCTTTCCACCTCAGCTTTCCAAGGTTTGCCAAGTGTCCCACCCCATCCCCCAATCCCTGGCCACCTCTTATCTCGGTCATTATGTATGATGGCTTGTGAATTGGATGAGGGTCGGCCTCCTGGGCGCGTGCCCTCCTGTTTACCATGCCCATCGGGGCTCCCTCCACCCACCCCCCATGTCTACATTTCAGGAAGGGCAGCCATGTGGCCGCTGGTGTCCTGTGCACACAGACACACACAGACAGACACACACAGACAGACACACACCATGCATTTTCCTCATAGTGTACAGGCCTGACCTGGAGGCCCCTGACTCCAGGCCCTTGAAGAAGATGAGAGGAGAGAAGAGAAGGGAGCCCTGGGGGATGGGGGGAGATTTAGGGAGGAAAAGTGGGGGAGATTTTATTGTTTCTGATGGGGGTCTTTTATTTTTCTATCTCCCAAGGTGGGCAGGCAGCCTCCTGCTCCTCCACCGTGTGCATAAGTCCAGGTGGGAACTGGGAGGGCTTGGAGAGAGGGGTGTGTGCAGTGGGTCGGCGTGGGGGGGGGGGCCTCCATGAAGGCACTCTCTGTGTTCTGCTGCCTGTTATAGGATGTTGCAGACCTATTTTGCATACTGGCCGAGACAAGTCGAGGCTTGTTCACTTGGCACAGACTTCTGGTCCCAGCAAACCCTTCTGAAGTCAACCTGTGGTGTGACCCTGTGGGGGGACCTTCCTGATGGGTTTTGGAGTTCAGAAAACCCACTCGTGTTAGACCCAGCCAGAGGGCAGACACCCACCCCATCCTGGGCAGAACTTGGGCATCTTCGTGGAGGAAATACTTCTGAGAGGAGGTGAGTGCCTCATGGCTTGGGCATCAGCATGAGGGCCCAGCAGCCATCCTGGTTGGGCCTGACCATGGAAAGCTGGGTGGGCCCAGTGTCCCACAGTTTGTCTATTGTTCCAATTCCCAGAGGGAATCTGTTCTGTGGTCTCCTTGCTGTTTTCCACCCGCCTGCCTGGAGTGGTTCTTTTTCTGCTGGTTGTTGAAAGTGATGGATTTTGCCCAAACCTAGGCTTTTCTCAGAGGTTGAAGAATTCAGTTTCTTTTTCTGGCTGATTTTTTTTTTCTTTCCTCTCTTAGAACCTTCTCCCCCTCCCCCTTTTTTCTCCCTTCCTAAAAATTGCTCTCCTGTTTGCTCTTAGAGTCTAGACTCAGAGCTTATCTGGGCTGAAAATAGAGCTTCTTATTCCCCCCTACCCCCCGAGTTCTGAATATCGACCCCTTCCAACTGTTGGCTTGTGTGATTGTGAATCTGGAAATTGGAGCATTGTCTACCCAGTACCTGTGTATTAAGTAGCTTGCTTTCTCCTGAGTAGCAGGCAGACAGGCCATTTTGCAGGCCCGAGGCCTTTCTTTCAGTTCAAGATGCACTTTCCCAGTGTCTCCTGGGCTCCCAGACACCCTTCCTTTCTTCCTCTTTGCGTTTGGCCTCACTTTGCTTACATCCACAGCAGATGGGCTCTTTCCTGGGGGAGGCTGAGGACCTTGGAGAGTTGCCGGTTGGTGCTGGGAAGTGAGCCAGGGTCTGCTGATGGTTGCATTTTCCTGTGCTTGAATGGAGATCTCCTGCCCATCTGGATGTTCTAACTTGGCATCCCTTTCACGGGGGCAGCCCTGGTTCAAGTTCCTGCCCCCTTTAAGGTCCCCTTTAGCCTACTAAAAGTGATCCTCAAGCTCAGAGCCAGGAGTAAATATAGAGCATATCCTGGTGGGGTGTCCAAACCAATCAATAAATGAAAACCGTCCTTAGGGCTGGAGCAATAGCACAGCAATAGGGCATTTGCCTTGCACGTGGCCGACCTGGGACAGACTTGAGTTCGATTCCTGGCATCTCATATGATCCCCTCGAGCATGCCAGGAGTGATTTCTGAGCACAGAGCCAGGAGTAATCCCTGAGGTGTGGCCCCAAAATAAAAAAACAAAACAAAACAAAACAAAACAAAAAACTTTCTTAGGCCACTTATGTGGCTCAGCAGTAGGAAACTTGCCTTGCATGCGAGAAGTGCTGGATTTGATTCCTGGCGCTGGGGGAAATAAAGACTAAGTAATAAAATAAAAACATACCCTAGCTCACACAGTTAGGGAGCAGCAGATCTATTTGATTTAGACAGGATTTAGACACTAAGAAGTTAAAGTGCAGAGGTCAAGGCCCATACCGTAACTGGGTCTGCAGCTGACTCCATTACATCCCTGCCACTTGGGCTGTGAGCATGGATATGGGCTGTAGCAGAACTGAAAAGCCAGAACAGTGTCCCCAAGGTCCTATTGGCTTGAGAGAGTCCCTGGCAGATGCCTCTAGACTTTCTGAACATCCCTTGGGAACCCCCTCAAAATAATCGAAAGATAGGGCCCGGAGAGATAGCACAGCGGCGTTTGCCTTGCAAGCAGCCGATCCAAGACCAAAGGTGGTTGGTTCGAATCCCGGTGTCCCATATGGTCCCCCGTGCCTGCCAGGAGCTATTTCTGAGCAGACAGCCAGGAGGAACCCCTGAGCACTGCCGGGTGTGACCCCCCCCCCAAAATAATCGAAAGATGCTCATAGGTCAGGAGCAGGGGCTAGGATATGGGTCTAGAAGTTCGTTGTCGGCAAGATACTTAATTGAACTTAACAGCTTGGATGATGTTGGGCATGCTTACTCAGGCTGCCCATCTGACCAAGATGGGGCTTCAGTGCCCAGAAAGCTCTGGACTTGGGGAGGCTCCAGTAGGAGCCGAAGGAAAAGGTCTGCTGTATGAGCGTTTGCTTAGCCCCCTCGTCCTGCCTGGCTGATGAGATAGCAATATTTGCTTATTGTTGGCCTTCCCGGGTCTGGGAAGAAGGTATACCATATATACCTTATATATGGTAAGGTCCTGCTTCCCCTGTGCTTGCCTGTCACCCTTTCCTGCCACCCAGCATATGGTATATTAAGTATGCATGGGGACCATGACAATACAGATATGGGGATCCCTCTTGTAACCCATCATCATTAAAACCCAAAGATATACTCCCATAAGAGGCCCACATAGTCTTTTCCATTTAACTGCAGAATTTTTAATTTTACTGTATTTGATTTTTTTTTAAACAGGGAGGGCCACACCCAGTGGTGTTTAGGGCTTATTCCTGGCTTTGTATTCAGGATCACTCTTGAAGGGGACCATATGGAATATTTGGGATTGAACCTGGTCAGGCCCGGTGTAAGAACAACACTCTACAACCATGTGATTATTGTTCTGGCTCATGTTGTTTTGTGTTTGTTCACAGAGTTGCCAAGCAGTGCTATGAAGGGTAGGAAACTTCCGGGCTCTCTCTGGCTTTGCCAGGGGTGTTGTGCCAGGGGTGGTGGCATGCTGGGGATAGGACTCAGGGCCTTGCACGTCCTAGACATGCGCTCTTATTTTTTGGGGGGGCAGTCACATCCGGCAGCGCTCAGGGGTTACTCCTGGCTCTACACTCAGAAATTTTTCCTGGCAGGCTCGGGAGACCACATGGGATGCCGGGATTCAAACCACTGTTCTTTTGCATGCAAGGCAAGCACCCTACCTCCATGCTATCTCTCCAGCCCTAGATATGTGCTTTTATTACTTTTTTTTTTAAAATTGGTGTGAGGGTGAGATTTTGGATTACACCTGGTGGTGTTCAGGACTTCCAGTTTTGTGTTTAGAAATCAGTCCTGGTGGTGTTCAGGGGACCATATGGGATGGTGGAGATTGTATTCAGTCAGGTCACCCGCATGCAGGACAAGGGCTTTAATCTCTATTCTATCTCTTTCACACCAGTGCTTGTATCACTTGAGCAATCTGCCCAAACCCAAACTTTTAACTTTATTTTTGTCTTATTTTTGGCCTATGCTCCTGTTCTCTGTGCTAAAATTTCTTAACAAAATTTTTTTTGAGGGACCACACTCAAGGCTCTTTCCTAGCTCTGCTCTCAGAGATCATTCTTGGCAGGGCTCATCTGGGGTGCTGTTGGATTAAATTTCATGTCAGCCACATGCAAGGCAAGCAATCTGCTTTCAGTATTGTTAGGGCTCAAGACTTTTTGTTTTTGTTTTTTTTTGGGTCACACCCAGCGGCGCTCAGGGTTACTCCTGTTTTTGAGTTCACAATTCACTCTTTTTTTTTAAATATAATTTTTATTTTAATTATAGTGGCTTACAATTCACTCTTGGTAGGCTTTGGGGACCATACTGAATCCCGGGATTCGAATCGGGGTCCTCCTATATTGGATGTGTGCAAAGCACCTGTGGTGCTATAGCTCTGGCCCCAAGATTTTTTTTTTTGAGGAGAAGGTGCAACCTGATGGTGCTTAGGGCATCATATAGGATGCCGAGGATTGAACCCGGACAGTAAGACAAGAGCCCTACACCAGCTCCAAGCTTAAGAACTTAAAAATGCTTTTTTGATCTGGGGCTGGAGCGATAGCATAGCGGGAAGGGTGAGTGGTTACTTTGCACGTGTCTTACCCAGGTTTGATCTCTGGCATTCCATATGGTTCTTGAGCTCTTCAGGAGTAATTTCTTTTATTTGGGGGGTCACACCCAGCAGTGCTCATGAGTTAATCCTGACTTAGCACTCAGACTTTTGGCATGCTTGGGGACCTTATAGGATGGTAGGATCAAACCTCAGTTGGCAGCATGCAAGGTAAATGTCCTCTCTGCTTAGTATAGAGCCAGGAGTAACCACTGAATGCCAACTGGTGTGGTCCAAAAACCAAAAAAAATATTGTTTTTGTTTTGGGACAGGCATTATGGGGTATTGTTTTGCAGGTGACTAACCTGAGTGTTAGAATTGTTCGTTTATCTCCCATTTCTCTCTCCTGTACTATGATTTTTTTCCGGGGGGGGCAGGTGTCCCCCAAATAGTGTGTAGGTGGCCTGGCACTTAACTCTCCATGATACTCAGCCTGGACAATTCAGGCACCAGCTAGCTGAGAGCAGCCAAGCCACCCTGATAGTGCTTAGGGGACCGTGTGATGCTGGAATTGGAAACTTGGAGCTTCTATGAGTCAGGCCTGGATGCCACTGTTGGAGTCACCCGTTGAGGGGCCTCTTGAGAACAGTGACAGAGGGTCTCTATTATCATGTGTCTGGCCCTGGAACCCTGGTACTCTGTAGCTGGGCTGTTCATCAGGACATGTTTTGTTTTTAAGCTCTCAATCTACAATCACTGTCTTCCTTTTTGTTTGTCTTGTTTTGCGGCTACATCTGGCAGAATCCTGGTTTTATGCTCAACCGTCACTCCAGACTCCAGTCTATGAGATTCTGGGGCTCAAACCCTGGTGGGCTCTGAGCCCTACCTTCGGTACTTGCTTTGGCCCTGGTGTTGTCTTCTTAGAAGTCTTGCAGCCTGAAGATTGGAGAGATAGCACAGTGGTAGAGCATTTGCCTTGTATGCAACTAATTTCTGATTTCTGAGCTCAGAGCCAAAAGTAACCCCTGACCACTGCGGGGTGTGACCCCTAGTCAAAAAAAAAAAAAAAGTCTGACAGCCTGAGTTGGTGCTTTGAAGATGCCGGGCACTGTCCAGAGAGGGAAACAGGAGGAGAGGGAGAGCAGAAAGCAACAGAGACATCTGGAGACATCATCTAAGGGACAGTGCAGATCAATGCTGCTTTGGCATGAGTGTCTTTGCCTCCTCGGTCTCATCCTGTACATCTGTAAAAGGCGAAAGATTTATGCGCTCTAAAGAGAAACCAGAGCATCATCATCCTGTACATCTGTAAAATGGGCATGCTAGCACATCAGCTTGGTGGGTTGCTTCTATAGGGGATAACCATATTAGGAGAGTGCCAGGAATATAATTACTGGTTACACTTAATCAGTTTTATTATTTCTTGTGGGTTGCTGGGAGTAGCAGTCTCTATACATCATGGTTACATACAGCCAAAAATAGTGTTGTCTTCTCAGAGTTCCTTGCAATCATCTGAAAGAAACTGTGACTAATATGAGGGAGATTTTAAAAAGCAGAAAATTGTTCCCAGCAATACCACAGTAGGTAGGGCATTTGCCTTCCTTTGTGGCCGACTTGGGTTTGATCCCTGGTAGTCTATATAGTCCTCCGAGTCCATCAGGATTGATTCCTGAGTACAGAGAGAGAAGTAACTTCTTTTTTTTTTTTGTTTTGTTTTTGAGTCACACCCAACGGTGCTCAGAGGTTACTGCTGGCTCTGCACTCTGAAATCGCTCCTGGCAGGCACAGGGGACCATATGGGATGCTGGGATTAGAACCACCTTCTGTCCTGGATCGGCTGTGTGCAAGGCAAATGCCCTACCACTATGCTATCTCTCTGGACCCAGAAGGAATAACTTCTGAGCATTGCTGAGTGTGACCCCCAAACAAAACAAAACAAAAAGCTTAAGAGATGTAGAAACTGCTCTCAAGAAGGGATTGGGGCAGTCTGTTAGTGCAATTTATAATATTTTGAAATTCGTTATTTTTTAATAGTGTGAAGGTGTGTGTGTGTCTGTTAGTGCAATTTATAATATTTTGAAATTCGTTATTTTTTAGTAGTGGGAAGGTGTGTGTGTGTGTGTGTGTGTGTGTGTGTGTGTGTTGGGACAGTCTGTTAGTGCAATTTATAATATTTCGAAATTCGTTATTTTTCAGTAGTGTGAAGGTGTGTGTGTGTGTGTGTGTGTTGGGACAGTCTGTTAGTGCAATTTATAATATTTTGAAATTCGTTATTTTTTAGTAGTGTGAAGGGGTGTGTGTGTGTGTGTGTGTGTGTGTGTGTGTGTGTGTGTGTGTGTGTGTGTTCGTTCGTTCTCAGGAAGTTTTTCTTGACTTGCTGAGAGGGGCTTGGGAGACCAGTTGGTGCTGGGTAGAGAACCCGAGTCTGTTGCAGGCTGCACTTGCCTCCTGTCTGTTCAGCTCTGAGTGTTTGCTGAGCAGCTTTGAGCTCCCTCTCTCCCTTCCTCATAGGGACCTAGCATTTAGGGCAGAGGAAGTAAGCCCGTGAGACATGAAAGCAATTGTTATTATTTCATATTTTTCAGGACTCTGTGTTTTGCTACTCTGTTGATGAGTCACTCAGTCTTACCTATGCTGGGCAGGCCTGCTGCAGACCCTCCTGTAGTTTCTCTTCCCTTCTAAGTAACAAAAAGGGGCACCGTGTTATGGCAGTTAGTGTTGGGGTGCTAGGAGGAGGTTAGGGGCCGATGGTGCCAGGAGAGGGCAGGGGCAGGATGGAGAGATGCTGTGCAAACCCAAAGTGGCACCAAATCCAGGGTGGTGATGCAGCCCTGGAGACTGAAAATTGACATCGGGTCTGGTGGAGGAAAGTTACTCAGGAGGTAGTAGTGGCTATATTTATTATTAGTAGCATTTTCTTTTGGTGGCTGACTAATAAAAAGGCATCTACTCTTAGAGCCTGGAAGGTGGAGAAGGGCATGTGTCTGAGCCTGGTTCGGTTACCAACCTCAAATGGCCCCCTGAAGAATTGCTAGGTCCTTGAAGGCCCCCAAGCATCTCTGTCTGTGACCTCAGTTGTCCACAGCCCTATGAAGTCTTTTTTTTGTTTATTTGTTTTTGGGTCACACCCGGTGGTGCTCAGGGGTTATTCCTGTCTCTGCATTCAGAAATTGCTCCTGGCAGGCATAAGGGACCATATGGGATGCCGGGATTTGAATCACAATCTGTCCTGGATCGGCTGTGTGCAAGGCAAGCGCCCTACCACTGGGCTATCTCTGCCCACTAAGTTTTAATAGTACCTTGTTTTTGAACTCTAATGTGATTGGCCCAGTTGGCCAAGTATTACTCCCTAACCTCCTGAATACCTCCTGGGAGATCCCTCGTTTTTTGTTTTTGGGGCACACTTGGCAGTGCTCAGGTACACCTGGTTCTGTGCTTAGAAATTACTCCTGGCAGGCTCAGGGGATCATATGAATGCCAGAGACTAAGGGATTAAACCTGGGTCAGCTGCTTGCAAGGCAAATACCTTACCTGCTGTGCTACCACTCAGGGCCTAAAACCACCTCCCCCTTTGTTGTGTGGGACACATTCAGCAATGCTCAGGAGTTACTCCTTGCGCTGTGCTCAGAAATTGCTCCTGGCAGGCTCTTGGACTATGTGGGATGCCGGAAATCACACTCTGTCTGTCCCAGGTGTGTTCTGGTCAGCCACCTGTAAGGCAAACACCCTACAGCTGTGCTATCGCTCAGGCTGAAACCAACCCCCCCGTTTAAAACAAACAAACAAACAACACGAATAAACAATACCTCCCTTTTCATCTATTTTCCTCCCCGAATTTTTGTCTTTACTTTTTTTTTTTTTTTTTTTTTTTGGTTTTTGGGCCACACCCGGCGGTGCTCAGGGGTTTCTCCTGGCTGTCTGCTCAGAAATAGCTCCTGGCAGGCACAGGGGACCATATGGGACACCGGGATTCGAACCAACCACCTTTGGTCCTGGATCGGCTGCTTGCAAGGCAAATGCCGCTGTGCTATCTCTCTGGGCCCTTCTTTACTATTTTTTTTAAAAGATTTTATTTATTTTTGTTTTTTTATTTTTGTTTTGGGGCCACACCAGCGACTCCTGGCTCTGCACTCAGAAATAGCTCCCGATAGACTCAGGAATGCTGGGGACCAAACCCATGTCCATTCTGGGTCAGTAGGCAAGTGCCCTACTGGTATGCTATGGCTCCAGACCCTCTTTTTTTTTTTTTTTTCTTTTCTCAGGTTGTTTTTTGTCTATATGCAGCTACACCAAGGGGTTACTCCTGGCTTTGCACTCAGGAATCACTCCTGGCAGGCCCAAGGGACCATATGGGATGCTGGGGATTGAACCCGAGGTGGGCCACGTGCAAGGCCAAAGTGCTCCCCGCTGTGTTATTGCTCTGGCCCCTCTTTTTTTCTTGTTTTTGGGGGTCCAGACCTGCAGTCCTCAGCTTACATCTATCTGCACACACCATCACTCCTGGCAGGGTTTGGGGGACCATCTATGGTGCGGGGATTCAACCTGGGTCAGCCATGGGCAAGGCAAGCGCTCTAACTGCTATCGCTCTGGCCTCTCAGCCAATATTTATTATGTGCCTATCATGTTCTGTATTGCAAAAGGAATAGCAACCGAAGAAGATTTCAGTGCCAGGGGTGCTTGCTTTAGAGAGCTGTGATAATGACAGATGGAGCCCATGACTGTTAAGGAACCAGCGACTTGGTGTGGGGATATTTGTAATGAGGTCGAGGACAGTATGATTCATAGGCACAAGTGGAGCTAGGTCCAAGGCCTTGCGGTTGATGCTTCTGACTTGTTGGGATTATATGGCCGATCAGAAGAGGCTTTGTGAAGCTGACATTGGACTGGAGATGTGACTTTGGAGTCGCACACTTGCTTTGCGCCTGAGTTAGTCCCTTGACATTGCAAAAATGAAAAGAAGAAAAGAAAAATGAAGTCCAGCTGACATTGGAGCAGCTTTCAATGATGCGTGTCTTTGGGATAGAGGCTGAAAGCAGGAAAGTCCAGCGGAGGTTAGTGGGCCAGAGGACTGGTGAGGAATGGGAAAAATAATAGAGTCTAAATAATAATACACAGAAGAATGTCAGATAACATTTTGGTAAACTCTGATAGTGACACTGTGTGAAAAGGTATTTTATTTACATTTGTTATAGTTTGGGCCAGGAGAGAAGTACAGAAGTAAGGCACTTGCCTTGCGTGTGGGCCAAACTCAACTTGAATCCCTGGTACCACATCTGGTCTGCTGAGCATCTCCAAGGGTTCAATCCTGAGCACAGAGCCAGGAATAGCCTCTATTTCTGAGTGCTGCTAGATTGGTCCACACTCCCTCCCCCACAGATATAATTTTTGTTACCTTTGTTTTATATGAAATGATCTTTTGATTCTTTGGGTCAAATACTTTTGCCTGTTTCTCTTAACCATTTCTTTTTTTTGGGGGGGGTGGGGGGAGGTTTGGGTCACACCCGGCAGCACTCAGGAGTCACTCCTGGCTCTATGCTCAGGAATCTATCCTGGCAGGCCTGGGGGACCATATGGGGTGCCGGGATTCGAACCACCGACCTTCTGCAGGCAAGGCAAACGCCTTACCTCCATGCTATCTCTCCGGTCCCTGTTAACCATTTCTAATATGAATTCTAGGTTTATCACTTTGACACCAGCACTGCAATTTGTGTTAACATAATTGTGTTAATTTTGTGTTCACATTCAAGTGTGAACCACTGGTGGTACACACTTTAACTTATCAGTATGCTGAAGGCACACCAGGCTGTCTCCTCTACCATTGGGACATACTAGGGATGCAGATTGGAAGGTGTGCAGGCGAGTCCCAGGTGCAGGACACTCGACAGTGTAGTGCTGTCCCTGGCTGCAGGATGCTCAGGGATTGGTCCCGTATGGTGCTGAGTGGCACAGAGCGATGGCAGGTGGGGATTTTTGGCTGAGAAGGCTGCCAAGAAGGGAAGAGGATTGTGGGTGTGTGGTCTCTAGTTTTATCAGGGGTTTTCCATGGGCCAGAGTTGTGAGGGCTGAGGGCCTTTTGTGTCTGAGGAACATGACAGATGGCAGAGCTGCAGTTGGTGATACCTAAGAACCTTATTGACCAGGCAGAGGTGATTTAAATATGTCCCCAAGGTTGGGGATGGAGTTAGTGGTAAATCACTTGCCTTACATGCATGAGACCTTGGGTGTGATCTATGGCATAGTCACTATGGGCATTCCCCCACTTTCCTCGCTCCCTCCCTCCCTCTCTTCTTCCCTCCCTCCTTCCCTCCCTTTTTCCTTCCCTCCCACCTTCCCTCCCTCCCTCCCTCCCTCTCTCCTTCCTTCCTTCCTTCCTTCCTTCCTTCCTTCCTTCCTTCCTTCCTTCCTTCCTTCCTTCCTTCCTTCCTTCCTTCCTTCCTTCCTTCCTTCCTTCCTTCCTTCCTTCCTTCCTTCCTTCCTTCTCTTCATCCCTTCCTTCCATCCCTTTCTCTCTTCCTCTTTCTCTTTTTTTGTTTTTGGTTCTGCAGTACTCAGTGCTTACTGCTGGCTCTGTATTCAGAAATCATTACTGGCTAAATTCAGGGAATCCCAGTCAATCAAATCAAGGCAAGTGCCCTTGTACTATTGTTCCAGCTCCTCTGGGAATCACTCCCCACATTTACATTTGTTTGAAAGACTAGTGCGCCTTGTGGGTGGGTTTTAGGGTGTGTTGGATATTCTATTCTGATCCTTGGACAAAACTGCCTAGGAAAATTTGGGTGAAGCCTTAATTATACATTTAGGGGGGAAAGTCTACAAAAGAGAAATATTTCTTGAGAATTCCTGTTTTGTCCCTGTTTGTTTAAAAAATCAGTTGTAGTTGTGGTTATTTGTTTATCTCTTGACTTCACTTAGTTACCATTAGGTCAGAAGCATTTCTTAGTATTCTTACATACTTTAACAGTGTCATTTTTATTGCGCAGACATTTCTCTTCAGTGAATGTTTCATTGTTTATGCAATTGTTCCTTTCATTTGGGTGCTTAGCTTAGTAATAGACTATTTATATCCACTTCATATTTTCAAGTTTGTTTTTGCATAGATCTCCAGTTCTAGAGTTCTAGGCTTATTGCATCATGGTGTCTAGGTTTTAGTTTTCTGCTCTTCCTCCCCTTTCTTCTGTTTGTTTATTTTTGGGCACACCTAGCCGTGATCAGGGGTTATCATGGCTCTGCACTCAGAAATTGCCCTGGCATGCTCAGAGACCATACGGGACTCCTGGAATTGAACCCCTGTTGGCTGCATGCAAGGCATTTGCCCTACTATGTGCTATTGCTGTGGCCCCATCTTCTTTAGCAGTATTGGAGATTGCGTCCAGGTCTCTGGCATGTAAGATATGCATTTGGCCATTGTACTACATCCCTGCACCCTAAATTTTGATTTTTTTTGGTTTTTGGGTCACACCTGGCAGTGCTCAAGAGCTACTCCTGGCTCTATGCTCAGAAATTGCTCCTGGCAGGCTTGGGGGACCATATGGGATGCCAGGATTTGAAGCACCGTCCTTCTGCATGAAAGGCAAATGCCCTATTATCTATGCTATCTCTCCGCCCCAGCAACCTAAATCTTAAAGTTTTAAGTAGAGGTTTCCTGGGGCCGAAGAGATAGCATGGAGGCAGGGCGTTTGCCTTGCCTGCAGAAGGACGGTGGTTTGAATCCCGGCATCCCATATGGTCCCCTGAGCGCAGCCAGGTCTGACCCCAAACCCAACACTCCCCCCAAATAAGTAGAGTTTTCCCTCTGAAAATTTACAGTGAAGCCACGTTTTCTATTTGCTGGTAAGCAGTTTGGTGCAAGATGTCAGTGATAACACAGAGATTTATTTACATTCAGAGATCTTGTATATTACATGCTAAACACATGTTTGTATATTTCATATGAACATGTATACATTTTCTCCCTTCATTTTCTTTTATTCAACAGATATTTGTGGATGATCTCTTTTATATCATATCAAACACAGTTCTAGATCATGGGTATTCATTTGTGATCAAATTAGATAGGATATCAGCTTAAAAAACTTGTTATGGAACCAAATCTTGAGGTGCTAAGGGGGCCATACAGTACTAAGGACTGAATTTAGGGCCTCAGATTTGCTGTGCTATTGAAACCCAGCCCATCAATTTTCAAAGGGCTTATGCAAATACAAAAATAGTGACATTATCATAAGAAATAGTGCAGAATATGAAATTTAAAAATGTGAGAAGATTGTGTAGATGGGCAAGGAGATGAATACTAAAATCTTGCCTTTATCTCATAAATTGGCATTTGAGAGACATGAAGGCAGGGGAGATGTGACCAGGGGAATTCAGGACCCAGGGGAAGGAAAAGATGGGCACATATGATTGATTCTGTATTAAAGAAAAAAGCACCATAAGTAAAGAAAGCTCTAATATATAGAATAGACTTCTCAGGCATCAGTAAGCCAGTCCAGCAAGATAACAAAGTAATGTACAGTACAGGGTTCTCAGAAGAAGAATGAACACTCCATCTGCATCCTAAATTGGTTCTGAGGTTGGGCTTACTGAGCTTTGATCCAAAGCATAAAATAAAAATATTGGCAAGTGGTGAGACCACCCCAGGCACCGTGTTTCTAACCCTTTAGGCTGATGGGTCTCATGAAGCAAGGATTAATCAGAAGCAAAGGTTAATCAGAGCTAGCCTGCCTTTTCCTCATGGCCTTTCTACCTCATGGCCTCTTTCTGCCATTTTCTCTCTCTGCTGAGACTAAAGCCCAAACTCCTTTCTTTATTCAAATAATTCCCCAAACCTCAGAAGGTGAAGGTCTAGTTATTCAGGTGGGCTTTTACATATCAAAAGAAGAGGTTACCAGGAAAAGGAAGTGGGGTGGAACATACTTTTTGGGTTGGGGTTAATAGCTGGGTATTACTTTACATAGCCACCTTTTCTGTTTTAAAGAAAACAAAAAAATGAGAAAAGCTAGAAAACTTTTGTTCTACTTTTTTCCTACATCAGAACTCACCAAAGTTTGTATACATCGTTCTCGAAAGAATCATCCTTCCTATATCTTATACATACCACAAATTTTTTCATAGACTTCCCTGAACATAAACATTAGAACCTTTCTGCAGAGATACTTAATTTGAAAATACTTAAACACTCTAGAACATTTGAGTTTCTTTCCATAAACTTCTCTAAACAAAATCACAAGAATATTTCTGCATATATATATATATAGATATATATATACACACACATATATGTATATAGTTTGAAAAATGATTTTGCTAAAACACTCTTATAATGAGCACTGTTTTTTTTTTTTTTTTATTTTGGGCCACACCCGGCAGTGCTCAGGGGTTACTTCTGGCTGTCTGCTCAGAAATAGCTCCTGGCAGGCACGGCGGACCATATGGGACACCAGGATTCGAACCAACCACCTTAGGTCCTGGATCGGCTGCTTGCAAGGCAAACACCGTTGTACTATCTCTCTGGGCCCATAATGAGCACTGTTAATAAGAGTCTATAGTATTCAAGTTTCTTTTTCATCTACATTTGTGGACAAAGCCATTAGAACATTTTTGCAGACATAATATGAGAATAAGTTTCTACATAATAATACACAATAAAGCATTCTAGCAATTGGGAATCATTCATTAGGATAGCTGAAACTTTTATTTTTTTGGTTTTTGTGTCACACTCGGCAGTGCTCAGGGGTTACTCCTGGCTCTAAGCTCAGAAATCTCTCCTGACTCACACGGGGGGCGGGGGGAATCATGTGGGATGCCAGGATTTGAACCACAGTCCTTCTGCATGTAAGGCAAATGCCTTAACTCCATGCTATCTCTCTGGCCCCAGGATAGTTGAAAACTTTTAAAACTCAATACAACATTATGCAATTCCCTGGAATTGTGCAAAGTAATATTAAACCACTAAAGTTAGATACAGAATATTCTGTTTGCAGTGGGGCTTAGAACAAAACAAGAAGATCCTTACAAATAAAGCACAATTTAACTAGCAATATAGTGACCCATACAAATAGGATCAAGAGATTAACCTGAAACAGAGTTAATATTTTTTGGAGATAACTCAGGTGCAAGAGGTTCTGAAAAACAGCTTCTCAGTTAAGTTTTGGCTGGGTTCTCCAACTCCACCTTCTTTTTCTGTATTAGGCTGTTGAGGTCATCTAGGTTAGAAAGGCCCTTGGTGGGCCCGGAGAGATAGCACAGTGGCTTTGCCTTGCAAGCAGCTGATCCAGGACCAAAGGTGGTTGGTTCAAATCCCGGTGTCCCATATGGTCCCCGTGCCTGCCAGGAGCTATTTCTGCAGGAGTAACCCCTGAGCACCACCGGGTGTGGCCCCAAAACAAAACAAAACAAAACAAAAAGAAAGGTCCTTGGTTCCTGATCTGAAATCTGGGGTTGGGGGGGAACTGCTCATCTTCCTGTTGCTGGTCCCCTTCTAATGGAGCTTTCTCTTTGGCTTCCCAAAGAGTTCTTGATAAGCTTCTGCAGGTTGGGAGTCTTAGCCCCTTGCACAAAGCACCTTTGTTAGAAGAAAGGCCTCAGCCTCTGGGAGGAGCTCAGTTTTCAGCTATCACCCCTTCATTGCCTGCTTCTGTCCCACCTGAAGGGGTCTCTGCCATGTTCAGAAAAGATGCATGTGCACCAGAATTCTGGTGATAGACTCTGCATTCTCAGTCCAGTTTAAGAAGGCCACGATTAGCCACCAGAGAGTCAAGGCACTCACCATCGTTGTGGTCTTCTAAGGTCTCTGTGTCCTGTGTCACTGTTCAAGCGCCAGTTGTAAAATAAAAATATAAAATATCCATGGGTGGCAAGACTGCCGCAGGCACCATGTTTCTAACCCATTAGGCAGATGGATCTTCATGAAGCAGGATAGTGGTGAGAAATAAGGCCAAGCTAGTCAAAAGATTAGTCAGTGGGGCCAGCGAGGTGGCGCTAGAGGTAAGGTGCCTGCCTTGCAAGCGCTAGCCAAGGAGGGACCGTGGTTCGATTCTCCGGCATCCCATATGATTCCCCCAAGCTGGGGGCAATTTCTGAGCACTTAGCTAGGAGTTACGCCTGAGCATCAAACGGGTGTGGTCTGAAAAACCAAAGGAAAAAAAAAAGATTAGTCAGAGTTAGCCTCCCCTTTTATTTTTTTTTTTTTTGTTTTGTTTTTGGTTTTTGGGTCACACCCAGCGGTGCCTTACCTTCATGCTATCTCTCTGGCCTCCAAGCCTTCCTTTTTTTAATGGCCATTCTGCCATGTTCTCCCTCTGCCAAAGCCTGATCTTCTTTCTTTATTCAAACTAGTTCACCAAACCCTAGAGGGGACGGTCTAGTAATCCAGGTGGGTTTTTACATATCAAAGAAGAGGATACCAGGAAGAGGAAGTTAGGGGAATACTTTTGTTTGGGGTTGATAGTTTTTGTTTGGGGTTGATAGTTGGGTATTACCTTATACTGAAGAATTCCCCCATTCTAGATCATAGCATTGGGTATGCCAATAAGCACATAGATAGAACTGTGTAACACAATTATGTCAGAATCCCTATGGTGTACAGACATTTCCATCCCCTTGTGCCCTCTATTTTTCTTTTTACTTCTGGTAGTGGCTCTTCTCCTGCAGTAACCACCATTGATTTGTTTTCTACCCTTCAGTTTTGCTGTTCTTTCTCTATGAATGAAAGCTGTTGGATGCAACCCTGCAAGCTGGAGTGCTTTCACTTCATGTAGAGACAGGCAGTTCTGCTGTGCTCACAAGTTTAGATTGCGGAGATGGGCTCTTCTGCTTTATGGGTCCACCTCTGGTCCTTTGTCTTGCACTAGAAGAACATTTGCACTCTTCTCAAGGGGTTACATTTTTCCTAGCTTACCAGGTGACAGAAATAGGAAATCTGACCCAGGCCTTGGCATGGCTGGGTGCCATGGTCTCCTTGGCACAGTGAGTGCGTTGGTGAGAGCTGTGCTTGGTTGGTGCCAGAATCAAAAGCAGAATCAAAAGTGGGGTCCACTTCCAGGTAGGTTTGAGAAGTCATAGCTCATATTAAAAGATTTGTAAGAGACTGATGTGCATATTTAAAAAAAAAAGGTTGGGGTGAGCCAGAGTGATAGCACAGCAGTAGGACGTTTGCCTTGCATGCAGTTGACCAGGGATGGATCTGGGTTCAATCCCTGGTATCCCATATGGTCCCCCAGTCTACCAGGAGCAAGATCTGAGAGCCAGGAATAACCTTTGAGTGCCGCCACTGGGTATGACCCCCCCCAAAAAAAAGAACAAACCCAAAAACAAAACAAAAAAACCCTCACCAAATAAACAACTATACAAATAAATAACAACAAAAAGGATAGACCAAATCAACACTTTTAGCTTGAGGCTTGAAGAATGTTTTTTGTATTTACCCGCCATCAAAAATAGGTGTGTTTTAGAATGTTTTGCTCATTAGTATTTTGCTGGCCAAGGAACTGTGCAGTGTAGCTAGCAGGGGAAGGTTCTATAAGTCTTCCAGGTTACAGGACTTAGAATTGCTCCCTTGTGCCTACGGTTGTTCATGGAGTTGATTCCATCACTACTGTAGTGCCAGAAATGAACCACACAAGTTGGCTCCGAAAATGTGCTGAGGTGTGCTGAGGATTCCAGGCCTGCTGTTCGCAGTGTGTGAGAAACAGACGAACAGATGTGCAACCCTGTGCCCCTTCTCTGTTGAGCTTTTAAGCAGCGAGATGAACAGAGTTATGCCATGGGATGACTAGGCACTGAAAGGTTATAGACTTAATTTTTGGATTTAATAATAAAAAAAGAAACAACCTACTAACACAGCAGGGTGCGACAAATATATGGTGAAATAGGTCACTCAGTCATGAGATCTTACATTAGGAGACATGACCCCCTAAGAGCACCCACATCCTCCCACATCTGCCTCCTTATCCCCTTCTGGGACTGACCTGAATGATCTCTTATTTATTTATAGTTTACTTTTTAAATTTTGAGTTGGGGGACACAGCCAGCATTGCTCTGAGTTTACTACTGACTCTGTGTTCAGGGATCCCTCCTGGCAGACTTGGGGGGCTTTGTGGGGGCACCAGGAAATAAATCTGTATTTGATGCATATAGGGAAATCAGCCTACCTGCTGGAACCTGAGTTAGTTTTCATTTATTTTGTTTATGGGGCCACCCCTGGTGGCTCTGGGGATACCTGGGGGTTCTTTCTGGTTCTGTGCTCAGGTGGATTCTCAAGACCATGTATTATGGGGTTGGGGGGGGGTCTCGAACCCAGCAAAGCTTGTTGCTCCCTCAGTCCATTGAACTTTCTGGGCTCTAAGTGAGCTTTTCATTGGACAAACTATACATATGTAAAATTGCTAAATGTTTTCCCTGAAATTCTGCAATATGGAAAACTAATGCAAGTCAATTAAAAAAAAAAAGAGGATGGAATAAAAGGTCAAAGAAGACACTGCAATCAAAACTTTCCATGATTGGTTCCAGTACCTGCTGCTTAACAGGTACTGACTTTGCTGAGGGCGGGAGGAGCCAGCGAGGAATGAGGCTTCGGTCCACCTGCTGGACATGTTTGGCTGGGATCATGCGGTACGTATGTCCTGACTCGGGTGCTGTTGTTTCAAGAATGATAAAGGTCTGGAATAATGTGAATCTTTGTAGAGGAATGACTGGTCTCTGTAGAGCCATTTCCTTTTGACTTTAGGGGAGTAGGGTTGAGGAGAGCCCACATGTACTTGTGGGCTACTCCTGACTCTGTGCTTAGGAATGATTTTCAGTGTCAGAATTTAAACTAAGGCAGTTGCATGTTTTTTACCTCTCACTGCCCCTCCTTTTCCCTTCTTTTCTCCTCTTTTCCTGGACCGAAGACAAGAGTCCTTCTTTTTTTCACATTAAAGTTTTTCACTTATAGGGGCCGGAGAGATAACACAGAGGTAGGGCATTTGCCTTGCACACAGACGACCAGTGATGGATCTGGGTTTGATTTCTGGCATCCTCTATAGTCCCCCTAACCTGCGAGGAGCTATTTCTGAGTGCAGAATCAGGAGTAACCCCCCTGAGCGCCTCTGGGTGTGATCCAAAAACCAAAAAAAAAAAAAAAAGTCTAACTTATAGTCACATCTTTACTAGTATTAATGTTTATGGATTTAATGTATACAGTTATCGCAGTCATCACCAGTGAGGTGCCTAGGACCCTTCACTACAGACTTGGTGTTTCTTTCACTCCATACCTTCATTCCTGACCATGCTTCGTATTCTCAGTTTTGAGAACCCTAGTTCGTTGCTGGGATGGTCAGCCACTGTGCCTCTATGGAAAATACCTCTATGGAAAATGGCATGGAGATTTCTGGGAGAAAAAATAACGTCAAGATAGGAGCCGTGGAACAAGATAGAAATCCAAATAGCAAGATAGGAACAGTGGGTAGGGTTCTTGCTTTGCCTGAACCCTGGTACCCCATCTGAGTTCAGAGCTAGGAGTAAACCCTGAGCACACCAGGGTTGACCTAAAGCCCCAAAGCAAACCAAATCAAGCTTCTCTATGATCCAGCAATTCTACCTCTCATCTGTCTTCAAAATACAAAAACAATCATTTGAAAAGACCTATGTTTATTACAGTAGCCATGAGATGGAAACAAACCAGAGCTCTCACATTTTTGGGAGTCAGGGAGGTTGGCCCTTACCTGAGGGCTTACTCCTGGCTGAGTTTAAGGATCACTCCTCATGGTGCTCAAGAAGGCTGGGGGTAGAGCCTGAGCTGGCCATGTGCAAGGCAAGTAAATACCGTAAATACCTTAACCCCTAGACTGTTTCTCTGACCCTGAACTTGCACTTTATTTTTTTTTTTTTTTTTTGGTTTTTGGATCACACCTGGCAGTGCTCAGGAGTTAGTTACTCCTGGCTCTATGCTCAGAAATCACTCCTGACAGGCTCCAGTAGGCCAACTTCCTACCTCCATGCTCTCTCTCCGAACTTGCACTCTTTAAAGATAGGCTTTTCTTGATTTTGTTTTGTTTATTTTTATTTTTGTTTTTGGGCCACATCCAGCAGTGCTCAAGGCTTCCTCCTCACTCTGCTCTCATGAATTACTCCTGGTGGGCTCGTGGGACCATATGGGATGCTGGGGATCAAACCTGAGTCATCCGTATGCAAGGCAAGGGTCCTACCCACTGTGCTATTGCTTTGACCCCTGGATAAGCTTCTTTGGGGGTGGGGCGCTCAGGGGTTACTCCTGGCTCTACGCTCAGAAATTGCTTCTGACAGGCTCGGGATTCCGGGATTTGAACCACCATCCTTCTGCATGCAAGGCAAAAGCCTCACCTCCATGCTATCTCTCCAGCCCTTGGATAAGCTTTTTTGTTGTTGCTGTTTAATGTATATGTTTAATGTACTAGGGGACCATGCACTGCTGTTACTCCTGTAGGTACAGAGTGAACCCTTCATACCATCTTCCCTGCCCCATGCTTTGTGGTGGGTGGAGGGCTGTATCCAGTGTTGGTGCCTGGCTTGTAAGAAACCAAATAAAAGACAAAATGAAACAACAAAAAAAGACTCCTAAAGTCAACATTTTGACTTTCAAATTTTACTCTAGAGCAGGGGTCTTCAAACTACGGCCACATGCGGCCCGCCCCGTAGAGGAGTCTGATCCGGCCCGCCAGCAGTGAGCGCTGTTTGGTTGCCAAGATACCTGCCAGCATATACACTCAGTGTATATCCAAATATCAGGAACCATGCACTCAAAATGGTCACCATCTTTGGTAGCACTTATGCCTGTGAACAGACTTTTTCAAGAATGAAACATCTGAAATTTCCAACCAGATCAAGATTAACTGATGCCCACTTGCATCACTTGTTACGGCTGGCAGTGACAAATATGGAACCGGACATTGACCATCTCTTTAGCCAAAAGCAGGCCCACAGTTCCCATTGAAATACTGGTGCGTGATCTGTTTATTTATAAATGGTTTTCATTTTATTTATATAAGATATGTGCAGTGTGAGTAGGAATTAGTAGCTCATATAGTCCGGCCCTCCAGCTCTCTAAGGGACCGTAATCCGGCCCCCACTTTAAAAAGTTTGAAGACCCCTGCTCTAGAGAGTTAAGGAGAACTCCAGGGTTAGGCAAAACATAATGAAGTAGAGGTGACCGTCTTGCTTCTCTTACTCATGGCAGTCTTTGTCCTGTTGCAGTAATACCTATGAATACCCAGACTTTTCCACATGCCCCTTTCCTGCTGCCAGCCATGTCCTGTGGTTCCTCCCTGCTGAGACCCTCATGGACTTGAACTTTGCCTGCATCTCTTTGCTTTCACGGCGCTCACAGGTTCAATCTATTCCTCCACGGCCTGCCTCACCATTCTCCATGTGCTTTTGTGATGACAGGGCCTGGGAAAGTCATTATTTCCTAGAGTGCCGACTGCTCTTTTCCTTCCCCCTTTCCTTTGTGTCTTCACAGCACATGTTGGCCTGCTGTGGGAGGAAACGGGGCCTCAGGTCCTGCTGGGCCAGAAGTGTTTGGTGTGCTTCGAGGAAGCCGCCATGGGTGCCAGCCAGCTCTTCTGCCTTCCCTCTTGGCTGTCAGTGTTGATTTGTGTCAAGGGACTGAACCTGGTTTTCTGATTGTTCTTCACTGACAGTGAACTTTCAGGGCAGAAGGGCTGCACGTGGCCAGTTAGCTCTCTGATGAGAAAGATCTCCATTTTCTCTTCGACTGCCGTCTTTCTGAGCATCATGGAAGACAAATTGTAGGCACTGGAAAATGATGGCTCATATCTGTTCTCCTGATGTGAGGCCGTAACTAAGCATAGCGCTGGGGAAATTAAAAAGCACCAGGGATTTAATTTCATGTAATTGTATTTTTTAATTGAATGGGCATTGTGTTACATAAATGAAAAGTGTGTGATATTGCCTACCATGTCAGTTGGACATGGGTTGCTTTTGAGTTGTGATATTATTTTGATAACAAGGTTGATGAAGTATGGCTTTGCTGAGCTGGAGAGATAGCACAGTGGGTCAGGCTCTTGCCTTGCATGCAGTTGACCTGGGTTTGGTCCTCAAAATCCCATATGGGCCCCTATCACTGCCAGAATTGATTCCTGACTACACAGCCAGGAGTAATCCCTGGCCACTGCTGTGTGGGCCCCCTCAAAAAGAAGTATGGTTTTGCACTTGATTTAGGGTATTGGTACAGTCACACAGTCATATAGTATGACCAGAACCCCAATAATTTCTAAGACTCTTTATCTCCCTAAGTGGAAGTATTGCCCTTTCCAGAATGAGGAAATGTAAACTGACTCAGCCTGTATGGAAAATAGTAGGCAAGTTCTTAAAATTATTAAAAATAGATCTATCACATGATTCAGCACTTCTAAATCTATCTGAAAAATATAAAAACTTGAACTTGAAGAGATAGATGTAGCCCATGTTCATTACATCACAGTTGACAGGAACCAAAGTGTAAAAACAACCTGGATGCCATATGACAGTGAGTGGATAAAGATTTGGTATGTATTGCTTAAATAAAGATATTAATAAAGAAAAAAAAAGATTTGGTATGTGGAGCCATACTCAGCTGTGAAAAAAGAGATCTTAACAATGTTTGCAACACATGGATGGAATTGGAGGAGAGAGTAAGTCAAGGGGAGAAAGATAAATGGTGGTTGATTTTACTCATGTGGATTTTAAAGAAATAGACAAATCTAAATCTAAATTACCCTCCTGAGTTCTATAGAATTGAAGATATGCATCAATTTTGGAGCAAAATATGAAAGGTGGTTCAGTGAATTGTGGTCAAGGTTTGTTGGTACTTCAGTGGCAGACATGACTGGTATGTATATATATTTGAGGAGATTGAACCTGTATTTCTCAAATATATATAGTATTATAAATTAGTGTTACCAAAATGAAAAAGTAACAAAAGGTGATAGGTTTTCTTTGTAGACTGGCCATGAAGATCGACAGTTCACAAGTTTGCTTCCCTCTTTAGCCTGCAATTGTTGACTGGATCTACTGCTCTTTCTTGACTTCCCTTTCTCATATTTTCCCCTAGAAGTATTAATGACTATTATATCTGTACTTTTAAAAAAATCTTTTTCTGAACTGAGTAATAGTATACAGCAAACTACCCTGCACATGACCAACCAGGGCATCCAGTATGGTTCCCTGAGTCTTCTAGAAGTGATTCCTGAAGTGCCGAGCCAGAAGTAACCCCTGAATACCACTAGATGTGGTCCCCAAACCAAAATAAGTAAATGTAAAAAATAAAAATCTTTTCTGTATCCATGAGTATCTTTTTTTTTTTTTTAAGGGGGATGTAAGAGGGTCACACCTTGCAATGCTCAAGGGTTACTCCTGGCTCTACATTCAGAAGATGCTCAGGGCCATATGGGATGTCAGATTGAACCCTGATTGGATGATTGTAAGGCAAGTGCCTTGTCTGATGTACTATCTCTCCAGCTGCCATGAACACCCTTTTAAATGCTGTCACTGGGGCCAAAATGGTAATGCAACGGTAGGGCATTTGTTGCCTTGCATGCGGCTGACCCAGGACAACTTCGGTTCGATTCCCGGCATCCCATATGGTCCCCCAAGCCAGGAGCGATTTCTGAGCGCATAGCCAGGAGTAACCTCTGAGCTTCACCAGGTGTGGCCCAATGCCCCCCCACCTCCAACCACCACCAAATAAATGCTGTCACTGCCTTTGCTCTTTCCCTTCCACACTTCCTAGAAAACCTGGACTGAATGCTGTTCTCTCATCGTTGACATTGGTGCCTGTCCTTGTGGTCTGTTTCTCCCTGTGACCATCTAGTCCATGCATGAACAGAACTCCAGGGCTTCTTCCTTCCAGGACCTGTTTGATATCTACAGGTTTCTTTAGCTTCATGTGCAGTGCCTGTGTGAGAGAGTATTTGTGTAGGACAGGTATGCATGTCAAAGTTGCTAGATCTGTGCGCTGAGGTTCAGTGCTGCTTTGGGATTTTCCTGGGCTTAGAGATTCTCACAGTTGGCAGTGACGCCAGGGAAGCTGAGCCTTGAGATGTGGTTAGTGGCAGAGTGGAGGTGAATTTACTCTCATCGTCCTTAGTTTTTACAGAGTGTTACTCTTGGCGCAGTGGTTCCAAGTTTCTTGAATAGTATTGTCCTATATCTCCATTTATACCTGTCCTTGCTGCTGTCAATGCGGTAATCACGGTGCAATGACTGCAATGCTCTCAACTTCAGTTTTCTCAAATATGATCTGAAGGAAATGTTCTGCTACAGGGGCTGGAGACTTTTATCCAGTGGATAGAGCTCTTGCTTTATGTAATGATGACCTAGGTTTGGTTCTCTGCACCCCATATTGTCCCTGGAGCCCTGCTAGAAAATGGTCCCTGAAAAAAAAGGTTCAAGTTAGCCTTAGAACACAGTCAGGTGGCTTAAAACCAATATTCAACCAAACTAACCACCACATCACCACCACCACCAACAAAAATCCCTTGCCTTATTTTGGGTTTGTTTTGTGTATAATGTTTTTGTATGTGAAAGTCTTGGGCTTTATCCCCAGAACCTCAAAGTCTACATTCCTTTGAGATTTCACCTGCAAATACAAACAGTGTTAACTCATTCATGGAAAGAGGAATGATGAACACTGAATTGGTGCTCCTTAGTCTTTGGTTTTCTCCTCCACTGTGCTGTGTGAGAATCCTTTTTATACTTGCTTCCAAATGATTATTGAGCAGAAATGGATTTACAAGAAGGGGGTGGGATTGGTGGCTTGGACAAGATCTCACAGTGGATCTATCTGTAATAGGAAAACAGCTGGGATCTGGGTTATTTGCTGTTTTGTCCCTCCCCATGGGGCCTGGTAGGTTGACAGTCCAGCGGGGACCATAGCACTGGGTCACTTGTATTTTGTTGTTGTTGTTGGTTTGTTTTTTTTTTTTTTTTTTTTTTTGGTTTTTGGGCCACACCCATTTGATGCTCAGGGGTTACTCCTGGCTAAGCACTCAGAAATTGCCCCTGGCTTGGGGGGACCATATGGGACGTCAGGGGATCGAACCGAGGTCCTTCCTTGGCTAGCACTTGCAAGGCAGACACCTTACCTCTAGCACCACCTTCCTGGTCCCAGGTCACTTGTATTTGATTTGCCCAGGTACCTTTCCCCCATTTTGATTCTGAGAGTGCAGGAATTCTGGTGGACTCCTGTGGAGGGGGTGTTTCTGCCTGCTCACAGCTTAGGCCTCCACAGTCAGGATAAATCTTGCAGAAACAGAGAAAGGGGATCTGATGGCAGTTGAATAGAATGGATTCCCAAGAGACACCACCCACAGGCCTAGATGCCTCCACGAAGAAATCACTGCTGGATTCCCAGGCTGTTGCCTGCGTCATTTCTTAGCCTTCGGGAAGAAGGGTCTCCCTTTCTCAGTAAGGTTTATTAGGTACTTATGGTGCCAGGCCCCAGCTTTATTGCCATGGGAGAGGGAGTGGAGGGGTGGGGGACCTTTTAAATTATTCTGATGCTCCACAGCCAAGCTACAAATTTTGTTTCGGTGCATCAGGCAGCTTTGGGGATGAGTCTATGCCTCTCAGTCATTTTGAGCTGTTTTCGGTGACTCCATCATTCGGAGACCTCGTTCTCTTCCTTCTCTTCCAAGTTTCTGTCTCTAGTTTCAGTTTCTGCATCTAAGACAAAACACAGTTGCTCTTTGAGGCTGTGCTCAGGGATAGGAGACCCCAGAGCTTGTGTGTGGGCTCTGCTCCTGTTCTTTTTTTTTTTTTGGTTTTTGGGCCACACCCGGCAATGCTCAGGGGTTACTCCTGGCTGTCTGCTCAGAAATAGCTCCTGGCAGGCACAGGGGACCATATGGGACACCAGGATTCGAACCAACCACCTTTGGTCCTGGATCGGCTGCTTGCAAGGCAAATACCGCTGTGCTATCTCTCCGGGCCCCACTGCTCCTGTTCTTACCTGGCCTGCCTCTGAGGGCTCTCCTTCCTCAAAGATGGCCTTGCACATGGCCTCTAGGAAGGAGCAGGACATCCAGGTCTAGTGGGCACGGACCCTTAATATGTTCCAAATGCATGGGAAAACCACAAATAAAAAATTTTATTTATAGGTTTAGGTTTTATAGGTTTTATTTATTTATAGGTTTATAGGTTTAGGGCTATATGTAGCAGGCTCAGGAAACCATATGAGGTCCTGGGAATTGAACCTGGGACCGACACGTGCAAGGTAAGCACCTACCTACTGCACTACCGCTTCAGCCCTCTGTAGCCTCATTTTAAAAATGTTTTTTTTTTTTTTTTTTTTGGAGCCCTGAGATCCATGCTGGGGCCCCCTCACTGTGCAGAGGGATTGCTGACTGCAGCTCCCTGGATGTCCCTGCTTCTAAATCACATCAGTGTTCACGTCAGCAGCCTCTGGAGCTCTGCTCTGAGCAGCCTGCTTCAGGATTAACCCGTGTAGCTTATCTCCATGTGGTCTGTGTAGTCCTTGTTCATTGATTGTGTGACTGATGAGGAACCCAAGGCAGAAGGTCCCTTCCTAAGGTCACAGCTTCTAAACAGTAAGGTCAAGCATGCAACCTTGAGCCTCATCACTTGCACTTCCGGGTATGCTCTGTTTATGGAGGGAAGAGTCTTTACTTCCAGGGTTCTGAGAATTGATGGAGAGTGCAGTGTAAGAGAACTGGGGTAGGGGAGTGATTAGGGGGCTCTGAGCAGTCTTTGAGATCTCAGAGCATCAGCGAGAGAGCACCCCAAGGAACCCTGAAGTGCAACAGGAACTTAAAAGGTTGCTCTCTGTGGGTGCTGGCACTGTAGTCCATCGTGGGTTCTGTTGGTTCCCAGGAGCATTGCGTGATTTCATTGTTCAGGAATGTTACTGGATCAAGCAGAGGGAAGGGTGGGACCCAGCAATGAGTACCTTCATCTCTGCCTTTTTTAGAGATGTTTATGGGGTGCTTTCTCCCACGGTTTTTTTTTCCCCCCTGCTCTTGCCTTCTCAGTGCAGCCACTTGGGAATAAATTGTGTCCAGTCATTTGCTCCTCCTGTAGGCAGAGCATAGGATGAGGAAGGGATGACTCGGCATGCATTGAAAATCAGTTAGAAAATGTGGACTTATGTCAGGCCTCAGCCATTCACTCTGAGACTCACTCACTGCTAAGAAAGTCATCTCTGGGCCCGTAGAGATAGCACAGCGGCGTTTGCATTGCAAGTAGCCGATCCAGGACCAAAGGTGGTTGGTTTGAATCCCGGTGTCCCATATGGTCCCCCGTGCCTGCCAGGAGCTGTTTCTGAGCAGACAGCCAGGAGTAACCCCTGAGTATCGCCGGGTGTGGCCCCAAAAAACAAAAACAAAACAAAACAAAACAAAAAAAGAAAGTCATCTCTGCAAAGTTGGCCCCTAATCCCCAGCCACATGGGTAGGACATGTCTCATTGTTGCAGTCCTAGTGAATACATTTTTTTTTTTTTTTGGTTTTTGGGTTACACCCGGTGATGCTCAGGGGTTACTCCTGGCTATGCGCTCAGAAATCACTCCTGGCTTGGGGACCATATGGGACCCTGGGAGATTGAACCGAGGTCTGTCCTAGGCTAGCACGTGCAAGGCAGACGTCTTACCTCTTGTGCCACTGCTCCGGCCCCTAGTTTATACTTTTTAAGGATCAGAATGTCTTCCAGATGCTGAGCGGTTTCAGTGCCCAGATGTTCTTCAGTCTAGGAAGTGGAGACAGAGAGACAGAGTGATTGGCTCTTCAAAAGAGGGTGCCCTGAGCAGTTGTCTCAATTCCAAAGCACTGTCTTGATTTTCTTGGGAGGAGGCATATGAGCCTGACTAAAAGAGTCCCTTGGATGGAACGCTTGGGTGGAAGCATTGTTGAAGCCTCTTACAAGCAGTAAATAAATAAAGGAAGGGCAGAGGACTGTGTTTCAGTTTCACCTGGTTCTGTGACTCTGAGTCAAGCCAGTGACCTCTTGGTCCTGGAACTGTTCCCCCATCTTCTTTCAAGGGCGGGGTGGGAGAGGCGCATCTCCCAAGCTCCATTCAGTGCTCTGGGAATCACTCCTTATAATCAGGCCTGCTGATTCAGTGTTCAAACCAGCCATATGGTGCTGCTTTGGCCCAGTGGTGCTGGGAGAGGTTGTGGTGGTGGTCACCAGGGCTACATCTGGCAGTGCAGGGGACCTTTTGATGCTGGGAATTGAATTTGAAACCTGTACATATCTGTCTCCAGCCCTTTAAGCCTTGCTATCAGCAGAGCAGCTTTCTTTGCTATAGCTCTTGGCATGCTGATATTAGTGCTTAAAGTCAATGGAAATGTTCCTGGAGTAATAATAGCACAGCAGGTAGGGAGCTTGCCTTGCAATCTGTCAGCATTCCATATAATCCTCCAAGCACCACCTGAAGTAATTCCTGTGCGTAGCCAGGAATAACCCCTACACTACCATATCCCCTTATCCCCTGCCTTTATTTTTGCTTTTGGGACCACTCTGTGGTGCTGAAGGGCCCACTCCTGACTGCACTCAGGGATCATTTTGGGGGCAAAAGAGACCATATGACATGTTGGAGCTCAAACTCAGGTCAGATGCATGCAAAGCAAAATGCTTTACCCACTATAATATTGCTCTGTCCCCTGTCTGTCTTCACTTAGGGACCAACCCCTGCAGTATGGATTCTAGTGTGGGATGAGTAATTTCTTGCCTACACTAGGGTGTGCTAGGCCCTTAGGTGCAAGCCTAATAGTTCAATGCTGAGGCCTGGCGTGGCTTGGGGTAGGGGGTCTCAGGCAGTTCCAGGGATCAAACTCAGGGATTCACACATGCATTCTTGTCTCTGCCACTTGCCATTATCCCCAGTCCATCTTTTTACATAGGAGAATGAGGCCCAAGAGTTGAGGATAATTTAGGCTTTGACTAGACCTCTGCTATCTAGGATTGCAAAGTAATGGCTGTGTGCTAGAAATGTGGAGAAGTCTGACTTGAAAGGTGTTGTGAGGATGAAAATAATACCTCATTTCTTTTTTGGGAGTAAAACCCACCAGTGCTTTGCACTAGGAATCACTCCTGGTGGTATTTGGGGGTGCCATAAGGGATATAAGAGATTAAGCCCAGGTCATCTGTGCAAAGCAAATATCCTTTGTACGGATGCTACCTTTCTCAGCCTTAATATAAAAAAGAATGAGTTTTAAAATAATCGATATGAAATACTTGTGTACATTGATTACAGGTAGAAATGATCAGCTTTGAATCCTTTATTTCATTTTATTGGTGGGTGTTGAGCCCTACTGGTATTGGAATTGCATAGGGCCCACTCTAGACTCTGCTCAGTGATTACTGCTGATGGTGCTTAGGAGACCTGTGCAGTTACAGGGTTGATCTGGGGTCTAGGTGCGTGCGAGACAAGTACCTGAATCCCTGTAATCTCTTCAGCCCTTATTTATTTTTGCTGAAGCAAAATAATTTCTATTGACAGAAATTTGCTTAGAAAGACATGAGAGGAGAAAAAAGGGGACATGTGGTCAAGAGATCACTGTTTCTTCAGAGTAGAAATAAGCAAACAAAGCGAAATGAAGAAAGACAAACAAGCAAGCGACACAAGACATACATGTTTAGAGGAGAACAGAGGCTTGAAAAGAGTAAGCCCCACCTGGATATTTTTTGGGTGGGCCATCTCCAGTGGCTTCTCAGGGGATTCTCCTGGCTCTGTGCTCAGAAATCCAGGCAGGCTCGGGGGATCATATGGGATGCCAGGGATTGAACCTGGGTCTGTCCCATGTCAGCTGTGCGCAAGGCAAATGCCCTACCATTGTGTTATTGCTCTGGCCCCCCCACTTGGATATATATATTTGGTTTTTGGGCCACACCCGGCAATGCTCAGGGGTTATTCCTGGCTGTCTGCTCAGAAATAGCTTCTGGCAGGCACAGGGGGACCACCGGGATTCGAACCAACCACCTTTGGTCCTGGATCGGCTGCTTGCAAGGCAAACGCCGCTGTGCTATCTCTCCGGGCTCCCCACTTGGATATTTTAAACAAAGTATGTGATTATACTTGATGTCATGGTTTCTTTTAAATTTGTTATTTGTTTGTTTTACCATACAAGGATTGATCCCTATAGTGCTGGGGACCATGGAGTACCAGGGATGGATCTGGGGTCTCCTTCTTGCAAAGCATATGCTCTAACTCTTTGAGCCATCTCCCCATCATCATTTAATCACTTATTTAGGGGATTACTAGAAAATTTAAAATTGTCATGTGCCTTGCGCAGTATTTTTTACTGGCTGACTCCGGACAAAATGGTGATAAAATTGCCTGGCTTTAGAGCCATGCTGTCTAGAAGCCACACAACCTTATGCTCAGGTCTGGGTTAGATTGCCTTGGGTGCCATCGCTTATTAGTAATGCGATCTTGGCCTCTGAACTTCCACTGCCCTGTCTGTAAATTAAAGTAAGTATTTGTATTAGGAATACTTCGGAGAGCGCTTCTGTCAGGCTCAACCTTGTTTTCTCATTGGTTCAGCTGGCTCCTGAGACTTTGGGGATATTGGCGATCAAAATGAGTGAATATAAACCTGACTACTAAAAATAGCACCACCAAATTCTTTTATTCAAATGAGCAAGTGGAAGCTGAGGGCATGGATCTTGGATGCAAAACCCCAAACCAACAGGCTCGGATTTTATGTCTGATCCCAAGCTTTGTCTTAGGACTTGCAGATCTTCCTCAGTTATGTGGATGGTATCTTCCACAGAATGGGAGTGTATTTGCTCTTAAATTATTTTCCTTTTGAACTCTGTCAGTTTTTTTGTTTTTTTTTTTTTGCTTTTGGGGCCACACCCAGGACACTCAGGGGTTACTCCTGGCTATGCACTCAGAAATCGCTCCTGGCTTGGGGGACCATATTGGATGCAGGGGGATTGAACCACAGTCCATCCTAGGTTAATGTGTGCACGGCAAACGCCCTACCACTGCACCACCACTCTGGCCCCAATATCTTGCTATTTTTCCCCTTTAATAATAATAATAATAATAATAATACCACCAGCTTTTAATATTACCACCATCTCTGGTGGTAATGAAAATTGAAGGAGAGGCTCCTGTAATTTATTTGACCCAGCTACTGATTCTGAGAATTTTCAGTCAAGATTAGTTGTTTCCAGGGGCCGGAGAGATAGCACAGAAGTGGGGCATTTGCCTTTCACGCAGCTGACCCAGGACGGATGGTGGTTCGAATTCTGGCATTCCATATGGTCCCCTGAATCTGCCAGGAGTGATTTCTGAGCACAAAAGCCAGGAGTAATCCTGAATGCCACCAGGTGTGACCCAAAAGCCAAAACAAAAACAAAAACAAAAAAAAAAAAGATTAGTTGTTTCCACTCGTTCATTCTAGTAGACTAAACAGTGCCCATTGTCGAGTGTAACCAACAGCAGGTTAGCTTCTCAGGCCAGTTGCTTGCACCTTTTGGTAGATAATTTGGTAGTTAGTTTGGATTGTCCTATAATACAAGAAACCCACGTCAGCTTGCCATTTAATAAACACAAAGATAAGCTTGTAGATGGTGAATGGCTCTTCTGGTATTTCCTTTGGTGTATTTAAGGAAGCTCACGCACACACAAGCACACGCATACATTTGCGTGCACACTTATGCCAAGACTGGTTCTGGAAGGATGCATTCAATAAATGGTAATAGAAGTCTCAAGTTGGGGAGAGTAGGGGGCAGGAGGCAAACTTCAGATGAGTTTTTGACTCTTCATTTTGCTGAGAATTCTTTTTTTTTTTTTTTTTAATTTCTTTCTTAGGTCACACCCAGCAGCGCTAGGTTACTCTTGGTTTTGTGCTCAGAAAATGCTTCTGGGCAGGCATGGGTGACCATATGGGATGCCAATATTTGAACCACCATCCGTCATGGATTGGTTGCATGCAAGGCAAATGCCCTACCGCTGTGCTATCTCTTCGGACCCTTGCTGAGAATTCTTACCATGTGCAAATAGTCTTTAAACCATAAAGACAAGTTCTTAGTCAATCACTAGGTTATGGGAGTTCTTTGAACACAGTCCTAGGACTGAAGATCCAATAAAATATAGGAATCCTTTTTTTGGGGGGCGGGCCACACCCATTTGATACTCAGGGGTTACTCCTGGCTAAGCGTTCAGAAATTGCCCATGGCTTAGGGGGACCATATGGGACGCCGGGGGGATCGAACCATGGTCCTTCCTTGTCTAGCGCTTGCAAGGCAGACACCTTACCTCGAATATAGGAATCTTTAAAGTTGTGTCATGACAATCTATCTGAACTCAGGTCTCCTGAAACAGTAGAGAACTTTCTTATTTTTATTTTTATTTTTGCTTTCCAGGCCACACCTGGGTAACACTCAAGGGTTACTCCTGGCTATGTGCTCAGAAATCACTCCTGGCTTGAGGGGGGACCATGGTCCATCCTAGGTTAGCCATGTGCAAGGCAAATGCCCCACCACTTGCGCCACTGCTCTGGCCCCCAGAGTAGAGAACTTTATCCAGTTTCATACAGACTCTCTTGAGGATCTCCATTTCTGCTTTCTTGAATCTTCCAGCTCGTCCCCAAGTAGCTGAGATCTTTTTTGGATTTCAACAAGGCTGGGCCTTGGCCTCTGCCTTCTCAGCCCTGTCCTGGCTCAGGTGCTCCTGTGTATAAAAGCAAACAAGTGTCTGCAGCCTGTTTCCTCTCCTCTGCACTTAGGCCTTTTCTAAGATCAGAGGGCCACTCTGCTCAGCTGGGCCCCAGCAGCTAAAGTCCATGAGAACTTCAGAATTGGCAGCTTTCTGGAAACTTTTCTTTCCCAATTTCTGGCATGTTGAGTGGATTCCCTGCCCTGCTTCAGACTGTGCTCAGGGGTCATTTGAGTTGAATCATGCAGGAATGTCTTGCGTCTTGCTCTTGTGTCTTGTTCTGAGAGACTAAGACCCTTCTCTTCCTTACTCTTTCAGCCTTTGTTCTTTATCCTCCCTTGAAGATTCCTTCTTTCCTCCCAATCTGTGTCACATTTACCCAACCAGGATGTTATCGTAAGGTACTGCAACCATCAAGCTTTACTGACTCCATTCCCCCTACCCTATGACCAAGTCAAGAAACAAACATA
This sequence comes from Suncus etruscus, assembly GCF_024139225.1. Lineage (NCBI taxonomy): Eukaryota > Metazoa > Chordata > Mammalia > Eulipotyphla > Soricidae > Suncus > Suncus etruscus. The sequence continues at coordinate 36,052,904 of NC_064866.1, forward strand.
TGTATAGACCTATTTTTTTTTTTTTTGGTCTGTCTATGCAAAATAAAATAACCACATTGATGCCAAGGTTGGATTTGGTTTGAGGATCTCTCACTACCAGGATTATTTATCTATTTTGTGGTGGAGACACTTGGGTTACTCCTGGCTCTATGCTCAGAAATCGCTCCTGGCAGGCTCAGGGGATCATATGGAATGCCTGGATTCAAACCACTGACTTTCTGCATGCAAGGCAAATGCCTTATCTCCATGCTATCTCTCCGGCCCCCATGCCTGTGCTTTTTTTGCTCTCATTGTCGAAGCGCATTTCTCCTGTTTTATTAGATGTGAGGGATAGCAGTAGGAGTTAGTAGGAGTTTGTTGCTAGTCTGGCATTGCTCTGGGGACTATGCTGTACCAGGGTGCCAGGGAGGCTGACCTGGAACCTTAACGTGCAACACATGTTCTTTATTGTATGAGCTGCATCCCTTTCTCTTTTTGCTTTCTCTTTTTGCTCTCTCGGGTGACCTTAGGACAAAGGTTTCTTTTGATAGGTTCTAGGTTGTAGAGGGAACCTGGGACTCAAAGAGTATGTAACATTCCTGAGAAAGAGATTCAGGCTTTATGACTTACAAGAACAGTATTAGTGTAGTAGCAACAATAGTTGAGGAAGAAGATATTTCACTATCAATGGAAATGTCCTTTGGTTCAGCCTCTATGAAAAGCAGTTTGGGGGCCCGGAGAGATAACACAGCGGTGTTTGCCTTGCAAGCAGCCGATCCAGGACCAAAGGTGGTTGGTTCGAATCCTGGTGTCCCATATGGTCCCCCATGCCTGCCAGGAGCTATTTCTGAGCAGACACCCTGAGCACTGCCGGGTGTGGCCCAAAAACCAAAAACCAAAAAAAAAAAAATAAAATAAATAAAAGGAAAAAAAATAAAAAAAGGAGAGACTGGAGTGTCCATATAACCCAGTTGTTCTACTTCCTGACATCTAACACACCCTCTCCCACCCCTTGCACCAACCACAAAATCATTAATTCAGAGACATACGCACGACAGTGTTTATTGTGGCACTTGTACAATAGTTAGGCTATAGAAACAACCCAAATGTCTAATGAGTGGATAAAAAAGCTGTGGCATCTACATAATGGAATAGTATACAGCTGTAAGAAAAGCTGTATATAAGAAGACATCTTGCAATTTGCTGTAACTTAGGTATCATATTAAATGAAATAAGTAAACAAAGCCTGGTAAACTCACTTATCTGTGGTATAGAAAGAAATAAGTCAAGGGGATAGACAACCCTTGGCCTTGGTTCACAAAACTGAGACGTGAAATAGTGAGGGGAAGGATGGGACATGAAGAAGAAACTAGAAGTAACATTAAGAACCATGGTGGAGGGTCTTGGCTTCTTGGATGGTAGGATGTAGCTATGTCAAAGCATCAGTGGTGAGTTGAAGAAACAAGCACAGTGGAGAAGTTGCTTATTTTGTATGCTGAAGACCCAAGTTCCATGTGGCATCACATCTGATGCTCCCTAGCCCTCATTGAGTAAGCCTTGACACTGCTGAGTGTGGCCCAGAAGCCAAAAAAAAAAAAAAAAAATGGCGATAGGAATGAATCAACCTCAAGCCTGGTTGTGTCTCCTCTCTTGGCAGACAACAGCACAGGTCCCTGGTTCTGTTTTCACTGGAGCTTGGAACTTTCATGAAACCTTTCGATGGTGCTTATGGGAGCTCAGATTAAGCCTGTTTCTTCATCCAACCTGGGGAAAGAGGGATGTTAAAGCCAGGGATCCCCCAAAGGGAATGGCCGTTGTCACATGGTTTGGGCCCAGGGAGATAGTTGCCCATGTCTGTATGTGTTGGTGCGTTTCTTTGCCCGTCATGGAAAACTGACATGATGGGCTATTACCTGTTCTTGTTAAAAATAATTATGTGCCATTTGATGTCCAAGTTCTGTGACTGACCAGTTAAAGACATTTGCATCTTTTGCCTAGAATGCCTATTCAGAAGGTAGGATTGTTACATTGCATTGCATGAGAAAGAGACAGACAACTCCCATCAGGAATGTGTAGGGGAAAATATGTTTTTCACTTCTTTCAGGATCTTGTTAGCAACTGAGCCAAGTATAAGAATAAGGACTCAGGTGAGGAACTATAAAGACTGCTGTGGTAAACTAGAAGAAAACAGTAATTTTACATAACGAAACTTAAATTGGGTGTACATTGGGAGATGGGGTCGTCGTGGATACAAAATTGGGTTACCAGTGTTCAATATAGCTTCTGTCTGCTTTAAAATTTGTTCTTAGAAGCAATTTGTCAGCCAATTACATGACCCTTGGTAGCAGAAGTTCCCAGAAGCCCTTTCTGAGAGAGCTGTCAGAGGCCTTTTAAGCAGTGTTAAGGCATTGCTTCCTCCCTCCCTCCCCTCCTTCCCTCCCTCCCCCTTCCCTTCCTTCCCTCCTTCCCTCCTCCCTCCCTCCTTCCCTCCCTCCCTTCCCTCCTTCCCTCCTTCCCTCCTTCCTTCCTTCCTTCCTTCCTTCCTTCCTTCCTTCCTTCCTTCCCTCCTTCCTTCCCTCCTTCCTTCCCTCCTTCCTTCCTTCCTTCCTTCCTTCCTTCCTTCCTTCCTTCCTTCCTTCCTTCCTTCCTTCCTTCCTTCCCTCCTTCCTTCCCTCCTTCCTTCCCTCCTTCCTTCCTTCCTTCCTTCCTTCCTTCCCTCCTTCCTTCCCTCCCTCCTTCCTTCCTTCCTTCCTTCCTTCCTTCCTTCCCTCCCTCCCTCCTTCCTTCCTTCCTTCCTTCCTTCCTTCCTTCCTTCCTTCCTTCCTTCCTTCCTTCCTTCCCTCCCTCCCTCCCTCCCTCCTTCCTTCCTTCCTTCCTTCCTTCCTTCCTTCCTTCCTTCCTTCCTTCCTTCCTTCCTTCCTTCCTTATTTCCTTCCTTCCTTCCCTCCTTCCTTCCCTCCCTCCTTCCTTCCTTCCTTCCTTATTTCCTTCCTTCCTTCCTTTTTCCTTCTTTCCTTCTTTCCTTCCTTCCTTCCTTCCTTCCTTCCTTCCTTCCTTCCTTCCTTCCTTCCTTCCTTCCTTCCTTCCTTCCTTCCTTCCTTCCTTCCTTCCTTCCTTCCTTCCTTCCTTCCTTCCTTCCTTCCTTCCTTCCTTAGCATAAGGAAAGTCCAGTGGCTTCAACTGAATGAGGGGAGAAGCATAGGTTTGGAGGTGTGAGAATGGGTCCAAGAAACTGACTAAATGGAGTGTTGGCCATGCAGCTGGGGGCCATACATATCCAAGCCATGGTGGCTTGGTTGGGGTTGGGAGAAGAAGGTACTTCTAGATTTGTCTGAACAGAAATGACTTGACTTGTGGCTTATATATACTGTGTCAAGAGAGAACCCAAGGCAGACTCCTAAGATTCTATTGGCAACCCCCATCTCCCTTTTAGTGGTAGGGGACAAGGGAAGGGGCTGGAAGAGGAAATCAGGGAAGGAAATAGAGATTGGGGAAGAGCAACTAGTGAGGTGGGAATCCAGTAACCTATGAAATGACAGGAAGGTAGACATGGGAAAGGAAGGAGGTGTCCTGTCCTGGCCAGAGTTATGTGAGGCCAGGTAGGAGGATATGCTCAGGAATGATGGATATGGCTGCATGAAGGTTGTGTTGTTGAGGAATTTAGCCAGAGGATCTCCTGGGAGCTATCCAGAAGTGAATGGGAGATGAGGACTACTCTGCAGTTGCTCTTTCCTCAGGCAAATGAGCCTGAGGAGCTAGTATTGGCTTTAGCCCTTGGCTCTTGCAGATCTCTAATCAGAGCTTTGTCACAAAGGTGACTTCTAATACTGTTTACATTTCATCCAATGAAGAAGTTGCAGATGTGACAAAGGGATTGTTTCAGGCTATTTCTAATGAGGAAGACTTTGGTGTCCACCTTCTACCCCTATCAGACATCCCAATGTTTTGTGGTTCCTTTTTTGTGTATGGTGCTGAGGATTGAATCTAGGCTTGAATCTTTGCCATGAGAGGTATATGCTTTCCCAGTGAGCTACATCTCTAGTTTCCTGCCTGCTTCCTGCCAATTTTTGATTTCCTTAAGTAGATTGTGATCCCCCCAGGGGGATCTGTCTCTGTATCTCTAGGGCAGAGAGAGCAAATTCATGTCATTCTTGTCACTTTCTTCTAGGTACCCATAATAAGCCTCACTAATTGATTAAGACATTTTTTTCCCTTTGAACCCGCATTCAGCCTCAGAATTCTCCACATAGCATTGCAGATAGCCTGCCAATTAGTTGATGACAAGATATCTCCAACTGGCATTCTTGTAGTTCTTAGCATGGTTCCTGGTACATAGGGATGGTGGTGCTGTGATCAGAAAACTGTGTTCCAGTTGATTACATGAATGAGCATGCTCTGAAATGCAGCCAGTGCTCGGCCACTTAGAAGTCATCAAATCGAGGTGGAACTCCCAACTTCCCTTTGAATGGAGTGACTGGAATTCTGCTGGGTAGATCAGCAGTCTTCAGTCGAAGGGCCAGTTGGTGGCAAAGCACAGGTGTGGAAAGTTGAAGAACACTGAGGAAGACTCTGCTAAGTTTGCCTAAACCATGGGTGTTAACGATAAGTTATCATTCTGGGACCAGAAAAAAATATCTGGACAATAGGATTTGTCTTTTTCTCTGCAGAGTTATATGGAATGTGGATAGGTAGGCATTTGGGTTCCTTGTTACTTCTCTTGTCCACTTGGGACCCTGTTCCTGTCTTGCTGAATTGCTTGGATGATGGGAACTCTTAGGTTAGGTAGAAGGACATACTTTTTCCGCACGTGTGAGGGTATGTATACTTAAAGGCTTAAAGATGAATTGTTGGATGACCATTATGGACTCTTGGCTTTGTGACCTGTAATGTCTCTCATGGTACCTAATCTCCAGGACCCTCCTGAATCCAGAAAAAGAAATGGGTTAGAACCCCCAAGACTGAATGAAGTATTCTGGCCAATTGCATCGGTTAATTTTGATTGGTTTTGCAGGTATTCTGTAATCCTTTTCTCCTTGGGACAGTTCTGGCTCAGGATTTGGATATTCCTCTCCAGAAGCTGGAATTCAGCTGTAGTGAGGAGAGTTAAAGAACTTAAGGCTCTTAGGTTCTCTTCTCCAGGCTATACCCATAGGGTCAGAATGTCAACTCCCTCAGGAGGTGCTGGCCCCTGCTTCTTCCTTCTTGCTAGTTTGGCCTGGGGGCCTGCACTGACCAGAGAAGGGGACGTTTACCCTGTGGAAAGATTCTTTCCTTGAAACCACCTGGTGGATTTCAGCATCTTGGCCTCTGAGCCTTGGGGCTTCCTGGTCCTGGAGAGAGGGGCTGAAGGCGCTGAGGAAAGGTCTGTTTGTGGGCTCATATCAGTCAGCTGGTCCGGTGTTTCCCAAACTGCAGTTTCCTGGAGCACAGATTCCTGGAGGTCTTGTGGGACTGAGCACCTTGGGGCATAAGATGAGACTGGGAAATTGCAGGTCTGAAGGGCTCCTCGGTTGCATCAGTTTAAAGAATCCTGCATTGTATTGAAAAGCATAATCTATTTGCGGTGGGGAGAAGGAGGTTTGAGTTGGATTCAGCAGTGCCTGATCAGGGCTTGCTCCTAGCTCTATTCATGTATCAATCCTTCTGTGCATGGGGGATCATATGTGGTTTCAAAGTTTGAACCCAGATCAGCCATGTGCTTGGCAAACACCCTGACTGTTGGACATTCTCTTTGCCTTCCAGAGTCTGGTCTGTGCTCCCTGCCAGCCCCCTCCACTCAGCCTCCATGGCCGCCATTGCCTTTTATTGCCTATGAAACAACCTTGCCTGACTGGGCCTTCAGCAAACACTGTAGCTCCTCATAACCTAGACCATACCCACTAGCAGACAGCTTGTCCTAATGCCTGCTTAATTCTTCCCAGAATTCCTGTTGCCACTTACAAGCCCTCAGTCTTCTCTGATGAAATTAATATTGATGGAGGCTTTCTGTGTACTGACTAGGATGCTTGCTGCTTTCACCGGAGTTAGTGAAAAACCTGCTTCAGTGTAGCTGTCTGTCCCCCCCCAAAAAGGGGGAATTCCTATCAAGGGCTGTATGATGCTCAGCAAACTCAAACTCCTTCTCTAAGGGGGCTGCCTCTTGTTTTGTGCTCTGGCCAATGCATGTGAGTGGGTCATCCACAGGGATGTTTCCTTTCAGGGCCCACACCCTTGTCTATGGTGTTGCTGGGGGTGACTGCTTTAGCCTCCTGTGTCCAGGGGAGCCAGAGCATCCTGGGAATCTATGACAGACAGATGTGCAGCCTGAGTGAGAGACAAGTGTGGCAGCTGTGGGGGTGGTGATTCCATTTTCATCCCTTTTGTGGATGCATCTAGTGAGGGTCGCAGGGACAAATGTTGATTTTATGAAAGTATGGCACTCTGAGTTTTTTGGAAAAATGCTGGGAACACACCAGTTGGTGTTCAGGCTGGCTGCTGGCTCTGTGCTCATGGCTTAGGGTTGGTGCTGGGGATTGTATCTCTGCAAGGCGCTTGCCCTAGCCACTATAGTGCTTTATTTCTCCAGCCCCAGGTTGGAATGTTTTAAAGTCTTAACAGCTCTTCTGATCTCATTTATCTAATGCCAGGACACTTTGGTTATAGTCTTTATCTGTAGAAGATTGGGGGAAATTTTCCCAGCAGGGAAAAGTTATTGTTTTTTTAAAAGGCATATTTTTTAGGCTGAGAAAACAGCTCGCAGGCCTGGAGTTTTATGTTTTTCTCTGCAGGAATGCCAGATTTGAGCCCTGTACTACACGGCCCTCTGAACACTGCTGGGTGTGTTCCGTTAGCCAAAAACAGGGCTGGCGAGTAAATACAACAAGTAGAATGCTTGTTTTGCCATGGAGTCAACATGGGTTTGTTCCCTGGCTCTCCATTTGGTACCCTGAGCATTGCCAGGAGTGACTCCTATGTATCAGGAGTGAGCATCGTTGGGTGTGACCTCTCTCTCTCTCTCTCTCTCTCTCTCTCTCTCTCTCTCTCTCTCTCTCTCTCTCTCTCTCTCTCTCTCTCTCTCTCTCTCTCTCTCTCTCTCACACACACACACACACACACAAATGTTGAGCAGCAGTTTAATTAACTTAATTGGTGTCTTGGAGCCACCCAACAGTCCTTCTGGTTCCACACTTGAGGTGTAGCCTGTCTGGTGCTGGGGATTGAACAAGGGTTGATTAAATGCAAGGCAAGTGCCTTATCAGCTGTGCTATCTCTCTGGCCCTTGAATTATTGTTGTTTGAGCACTTAATGGCACGGCTCTAGACACTGGTGGCCTCAGTGGATGCACAATGAAATTCATGCACTGATGGCATGTATGTAGATGGCATGCAGTGAGGCAGCAATGAGCATAGCTATATGCAGCTCAACCAGGAGGTAGCTTGCAGGGTCCTGAAGGTTCTCCTGAGGAGGGATCAGCATAGCTGGGTCCAAGTTCTGGAAGGTAACAGAACCTCCACAGCGGATCTTGCTGGCCCAACCCCTGCCAGGCCATGCTGCAGAGGGGCCTCATCATTCCTCCCCGATCTTTTCCTTCTTTGCCCTCTGACCTCCTGCTGGTGCCACCCATTGGCTGAGCTGTCCCTTGTGGTGCCACCCACTGGCTGGCTTCTGCTCTCTGGGCACATAACAGGGCGATGCTGGGTGGGGAGTTGTAGGAATTCACAGAAATGGAGAGCAGTTTCCAGGCCAGACTTCTCTCTAGAAGCTTCTATTCAATTGCTCAGGAGGGTCCCTTAATTAAGGTGAGGGCTGGGTCAGAGAGATAGTTAGGAACTTGCTTCATATGCTGCTCATCCTAGTTTGATCTCCAGCACCCCATTTGATTCCCTAAGTCCCTCCAGGAGTGATTCTGAAGTAACCCCCAAGAACAGTGGGGTATGACCCTCCAAGCAAATAAATTAAAGATGCGGACTTAAGCTTCCGGGCTGTAGATGTGACAAGGGTATTAGGTTGCTGTGATGGACAAACAGGAGACATGTGGGTGTAAGGGGCCAGATATTAATCTAGCAATTAGCTGAGTGGCCTGAGTTCTTGCTTTTTATGCTTGAGGCCAGGTCAGGTTCTGGCACTAGAGAAGTAAGGGCAGCAGCACATGACCTCCAAGCCTCGACAAAGCTGAGCCAGCATTGCTCTTGGATGGAGTCACTCCAGCCAGTGTTTGAACGCAGCGTCCTCCAAAACTGGTAGCACCATGAAGAACACATCAGCTGTCCAGTTGAACTGTCCAGTGTCCCAGATCTTGGGAGAGAGATTTGGAGGAGAGAAGGCTTTGCGTTCTCTTACTCAGCTCCAGAGTCGTCTTGTTCTTATTTCTTTTTTTTTTTTTTTTTTTGGTTTTTGGGTCACACCCGGCAGTGCTCAGGGGTTCCTCCTGGCTCTGCACTCAGAAATCACTCCTGGCAGGCTGGGGGACCACATGGGATTCGAACAGGGGTTAGTTGGCCACGTGCAAGGCACACCCTACCACTGTGCTATCCAGCCCCCTTGTTCTTCTTTTCTTTTTTTTTTTTTTTTTGTAATTATTTTTTTTTTTTGGATTTTGGGCCACACCCATTTGATGCTCAGGGGTTACTCCTGGTTATGCGCTCAGAAATCGCTCCTGGCTTGGGGGGACCATATGGGACGCCGGGGGATCAAACCGTGGTCCATCCTAGGCTAGCGCTTGCAAGGCAGACACCTTACCTCTAGCGCCACCTTCCCGGCCCTGCTCTTATTTTCTTTTTCTTTTCTTTTCTTTTTTTTTTTTTTTTTTTTTGGTTTTTGGGCCACACCCAGCGGTGCTCAGGGGTTCCTCCTGGCTGTCTGCTCAGAAATAGCAGGCACGGGGGACCATATGGGACACCGGGATTCGAACCAACCACCTTAAGTCCTGGATCGGCTGCTTGCAAGGCAAACACCGCTGTATTATCTCCCCCCCACCCTTATTTTCTAAAGTGGCCAACTTCCTGGCACCAGGGTTCCTCTTCTTAGCAAGCCAGAGAGCCCTGCTTGTCTCCTCATCCAACCTTAGCTTCTCAAAGGCCTTGTTTTTTTTTTTTATTCTGAGGTTCCCAGGGCAGGACTGCCCCAGGGTTGGTCATTTTCTGATATACTGATGAAAGTAGGCGACCCAGAACTTTTCCCAAGCACATTCCATTTGTGCCATTTGGGACAAGGAGGTACGCTTTGGAGATATTTGGTATTTTGTGTTTATCCAGCCACTCTTCCTTTGTATTTTTTGTAACTTGTACGCCCTTAGTGACAGCCTTAGAGTTTGCACACCTCATTATGCCTCTAGGACCACACTCCCTGCAGGTGTATTGGTACAGCGGATCTAAGTCAAAACCTCACATGTGCAAGGCAGGATTTGTGCCCAGGCATAATGTAAAGGTACTTCCGGTGACTGAAGCATGAGCAGCTACTGAAATGTGCAGAATGCCTGTGGGAAGTAGCTCAAAGGGCTGGTGATGATGGAGACTCTCCTGGGTGTCACCCCCAATCTACAGGGCTCCCCAGGCACTGCTAGGAAAAAACTCCCAAACATTGAGTGAAGAGTTAACCTCCCTCAGAACTGCCAGGTGTGACCCCTAAAGGAAAACAAACAGGAGTATTTGGTCTTCAGATGTCAATGGACTGTACGGGAAGGAGAGGAGAAAAGAGGTCTGCTCACTCAGTCATTCCAGATCAGGGGCTTGATTGGTGGCACTGGCCTTGACTGCCATTCAATCCTCTCTCTCTCTCTCTCTCTCTCTCTCTCTCTCTCTCTCTCTCTCTCTCTCTCTCTCTCTCTCTCTCTCTCTCTCTCTCTCTCTCTTTCTCTTTCTCTTTCTCTTTCTCTTTCTCTCTCTCTCTTTCTCTCTCTCTCCTTCCTTCCTTCCTTCCTTCCTTCCTTCCTTCCTTCCTTCCTACCTTCCTTCCTTCCTTCCTTCCTTCCTTCCTTCCTTCCTTCCTTCCTTCTTTCTTTCTTTTTTTTGGGGGGGGGGTTTGGTTTTTGGTTTTTGGGTCACACCCGGCGGTGCTCAGGGGTTACTCTGGCTGTCTGCTCAGAAATAGCTCCTGGCAGGCACGGGGGACCATATGGGACACCGGGATTCGAACCAACCACCTTTGGTCCTGGATTGGCTGCTTGCGAAGCAAACGCCTCTGTGCTATCTCTCCGGGCCCCCTTTCTTTCTTTCTTTCTTTCTTTCTTTCTTTCTTTCTTTCTTTCTTTCTTTCTTTCTTTCTTTCTTTCTTTCTTTCTTTCTTTCTTTCTTTCTTTCTTTCTTTCTTTCTTTCTTTCTTTCTTTCTTTCTTTCTTTCTTTCTTTCTTTCTTTCTCTCTCTCTCTCTCTCTCTCTCTCTCTCTCTCCTTCCTTCCTTCCTTCCTTCCTTCCTTCCTTCCTTCCTTCCTTCCTTCCTTCCTTCCTTCCTTCCTTCTTTCTTTCTTTTTTTTGGGGGGGGGTTTTGGTTTTTGGTTTTTGGGTCACACCCGGCGGTGCTCAGGGGTTACTCTGGCTGTCTGCTCAGAAATAGCTCCTGGCAGGCACGGGGGACCATATGGGACACCGGGATTCGAACCAACCACCTTTGGTCCTGGATTGGCTGCTTGCGAAGCAAACGCCTCTGTGCTATCTCTCCGGGCCCCCTTTCTTTCTTTCTTTCTTTCTTTCTTTCTTTCTTTCTTTCTTTCTTTCTTTCTTTCTTTCTTTCTTTCTTCTTTCTTTCTTTCTTTCTTTCTTTCTTTCTTTCTTTCTTTCTTTCTTTCTTTCTTTCTTTCTTTCTTTCTTTCTTTCTTTCTTTCTTTCTTTCTTTCTTTCTTTCTTTCTTTCTTTCTCTCTCTCTCCTTCCTTCCTTCCTTCCTTCCTTTCCTTCTTTCTTCCATTCCTTTTTTTTTCCTCTTTCCGTCCCTCCCTCCTTCCCTCCCTTCTTTCCTTCCTCACCTGGTGACACTTAGGGGATACTTCTGGCTATGTGCTCAGAAATGGCTCCTAGCTTGGGGGACCATAGAAGAGGCTGGGGGATCCAACCACGTGGGTCTGTCCTAGGTTAGCTCGAGCAAGGCAGACGCCCTCCTGCTTGAGCCACCGCTCCAGTTCCCACTCCACTTTCTGTCTTAGCCTCTTAAATAGACCTTATGTATTTCTTCCTCAGGTCTCCTGGTAACCTCTTGCTGAGATCCTTTCCTCTGCTTATCTTTCTACATAAGACCCATAATGCTAGGAAGCCTTGATGGAATTTTGCCTTCTAGATGGGAATTCTTCCCTACTGACTCCAGCCACTTTGGAGCTTGTCTTTTCTAGAATGGACCTAGTGCTTACCCCTGCATTCCTCTGGCATGATGGGAATTCCTGCACGCTGCGTTCCTGCAGACTTCTGGCCTACTCCGAGTGGCCAGAGCTTATGTGAGGTGTGTTTAAGTAGCGCACCTTGCTTGCAGCAAAAGGGGTAGAAATCTGGGCGAGTGAGAGAGCCCTGCAGGAAATGAAGACAATTTCTAGAAAAAGAGTCTCCAGTGGCCCTTAAACAGGCGACAAGCAATACCCATCATAAAGAAGAGAAATACCAATAAAAAGTGCACTATATGTCTGTTAAAAATCATCTGATGTACAAATCACTGATATGCTCTGGTTTTTTTTGTGGGGGAAGGTCACACCCAGTGGTGTTCAGAGGTTACTCCTGGCTCTGTGCTCAGAAATCTCTCATGGCAGGCTCAGGAGACCATATAGGTTGCCAGGGATTGAACCTGGTCCGTCCTGGGTCAGCCTTGTGCAAGGCAAATAGTCTACCACTGTGCTATCACTCCGACCCCTTGCTGTTTTTTTGATAGAGACAGAGATACGTGATGTCGCTGGAGGCAGTGAGTGCATCCAACCTGTTGCAAATACATCTTGCTATTTTCTCTCTAAACTGCAAATGCTGTTGCTGCTTTGACCCAGCAATCTACACCGAGATTTCTTCTCAAACATATACCTATGATCATTTTAATGGAAGAAGTAGAACACATAATTATACATGGGGGCACTAGGTTTATTTATTTATTTATTTATTTTGGTTTTTGGGCCACACCCGGAGGTGCTCAGGGGTCACTCCTGGCTGTCTGCTCAGAAATAGCTCCTGGCAGGCACGGGGGACCCTATGGGACACCGGGATTCGAACCAACCACCTTTGGTCCTGGATCGGCTGCTTGCAAGGCAAACGCCGCTGTGCTATCTCTCCGGGCCCACTAGGTTTATTTTCATTTTTATTGTTGTTGTTGTTTAAATATTATAGCTGGACTTTCTAACCTTACATATTTCCGATATTGGGTAGCAAGCTAATTTGAATATGCCAATATACAAAAAATTTAACAAGATCGAAACTAGCTTTCTTTTTTTTTTTTTTGTTTTGGTTTTTGGGCCACACCCGGCAGTGCTCAGGGGTTACTCCTAGCTGTCTGCTCAGAAATAGCTCCTGGCAGGCACGGGGGACCATATGGGACACTGGGATTCGAACCACCTTAGGTCCTGGATCGGCTGCTTGCAAGGCAAACGCCGCTGTGCTATCTCTCCGGGCCCTCAAAACTAGTTTTCATCCTATACCATGTGATTGACCTAAAGCCAGTTTGGCATCTCTCCCTTCTAGCCACCAAATTACTTCTCCCCATCCTTCTTTTTTGTTTGCTTGTTTTGTTTTGTTTTGTTTTGTTTTTTTGGGTCCCACCCAGCAGCACTCAGGGGTTACTCCTGGCTCCACACTCAGAAATCACTCCTGGCAGGCTTGGGGGACCATATGGGATGCCGGGATTCAAACCACTGACCTTCTGCATGCAAGGCAAACATCTTACCTCCATGCTAACTCTCCGGCTCCCTTCCCCTCCTTCCTATATATATTTTTTGACTTAATTTTGGGACACACACCTGATGATACTAAGGTGTTTTCCTGGTTTTGCACTCAGGGATCATCACTGCTGGGGTGCTTGGGAGCATATGAAGTGCTGGGAATGAAACCTGGGTCAGGGCATGCAAAGCATGTACCTGTGGCATCCCATCCCTGCCACAAACAAACACAGTTTTGTTCTTGTAGTCTGTTTTATTTCTCTCTTTTCTCCATATAGAGTGAAATCATAACAGTGCCTGTTTGTGTTTTTTTTCTGTCTGAATGACTTACTGCACTGAGATTAAAATTCTCTAGGCTATCCATGACATTGCAAATAGCAGCATTTTATCTTTTTCTTATAGTTGAGCAGTATTCTATTGTGTATACGCTTATGTGGTCTTTATCCACCATCCACCATAGGATGATTAGGATGTTTTCAATTTGGGACTATTGGGAATAACACTGCTATAAATTTAGGGATGCATGTATTTTTTTAAGCTCTTGTTTTTATACTCCTTGAATAAATACCCAGAAAAGGAAGAGCTGCATCTGGGGGGTAGGTCTGGTTTATCTTTTCTGTTTATTTATTTATTTACTTATTTATTTTTGCTTTTTGGGTCACACCCATTGACACTCAGGGGTTACTTCTGGCTATGCGCTCAGAAATAGCTCCTGGCTCGGGGGACCATATGGGATGCTGGGATCGAACCCAGGACCGTCCTGGGTCCATTGCGTGCAAGGCAAATACCCTACCACTGTGCTATTGCTTCAGACCTTTTCTTTTCTTTCTTTTTTTTTTTTTTTTTTTTTTTGGTTTTTGGTTTTTGGGCCACACCCGGCGGTGCTCAGGGGTTACTCCTGGCTGTCTGCTCAGAAATAGCTCCTGGCAGGCAGGGGGGACCATATGGGACACCGGGATTCGAACCAACCACCTTTGGTCCTGGATCAGCTGCTTGCAAGGCAAACGCCGCTGTGCTATCTCTCCGGGCCCTAGACATAACATCTTAAATGGACTAAACTACCTCCAGGACTAAAAGATTCATTCTATGAACATACCAACTAATAAGTCATGAAATTTCTTAAGAAATTCTAGTGGTTCTCATCATATCCTAAGCCAGGAAGAACTCACTTGTTGGGGCTGGAGAGAGAGCACAGCATTAGGATGTTTGCTTTGTAAGCAGCAGACCCAGGACAGACTATGGTTTGAATCCTGGTATCCCATATGGTCCCCCATGTCTGCCAGAAACGATTTCTGAGTGCAGAGCCAGGAGTAACCCCTAAATATCACCGGGTGTGCCCACCCCTCAAAAAAGCCTCACTTGCCACAATTCCTTTCCACACAAAACAGAACCAGTTTTCAACTTGTTTAAAAAAGATTTTTGGGGGGCCCGAGAGATAGCATGGAGGTAAGGTGTTTGCCTTGCATGCAGAAGGATGGTGGTTTAAATCCCAGCATCCCATATGATCCTCCGAGCCTGCCAGAAGCTATTTATGAGTGTAGAGCCAGGAGTCACCCCTGAGCGCAGCCGGGTGTGACCCAAAAACAAAAACAACAAAGAAAAAAGATTTCTTTCTGGGTTTATGCAAATGATACATAGACATGAAGTATAAAAATATTTACCAAAGATTCAGGATGATGTTAGAAAGAGAGAGAAGCAAATATTTCAGTGTTGATAAAAAGAAAAGACTTTTAATCAGAAAAAAAGTGAAGATCATTAAATTCACCCTCCCCCTCAATAGTCCACTCGGTCTTGTGTAGAAAATCCTGATAGCTTATAAATTCCAAGAGTCCAAGGCTTCCATAAGCTCTTCAGTTTGGGGTATGGTGGAGGGTTTTTTGGGGTCACCACACTTGACAGTGCTAAGAAATTACTCCTGGCTCTGTGCTGAGGGATCACTTCTGGCAGGGCTCTGGAGACTACGGGATCCAGGGATCAAATCCGGGTCGGTCAAATGAAAGGTAAAGACCTTAATTTTGTACTATTTTTCTGGCCCTCTGAGCTCTCCAGTTCTGTTTTATTTTTCTCTGTGTTATGATAAATATCATTCTGAAATAGTTGGTAAGTATTTTGCCATAAATTCCATTGGACACAAAAAAAATGTGAGCAGTTCTGTAAAAAATAAAATTTTTTTTGTGGATTTTTGGCTTTTTGGGTTACACCCAGCAGTGCTCAGGAGTTACTCCTGGCTCTACGCTCAGAAATCACCTCTGGCAGGCATGGGGGACCACATGGGATGCCAGGATTCAAACCACCTTTTTTCTGCATGCAAGGCAAACACCTTACCTCCATGCTATCTCTCTGGCCCCCAAAATAAAATGTTTTGTTTTCTTTTTTTTTTTTTTTTTTGGTTTTTGGGCCACACCCGGCGGTGCTCAGGGGTTACTCCTGGCTGTCTGCTCAGAAATAGCTCCTGGCAGGCACGGGGGACCCTATGGGACACCGGGATTCGAACCAACCACCTTAGGTCCTGGATCGGCTGCTTGCAAGGCAAATGCTGCTGTGCTATCTCTCCGGGCCCAGCTTTTTTTTTTTTTTTTTTTTAATAATAAAAGATTGAGTGTTATTGAGCAAAGACAGGTTTATTCAAAAGTATTTGTTCATACATATGTATTTGGACATAGAAATAAATCATAGTTTTGAGTGACACTTTAAAAACTTATTGGGTCATACATTGCAGTGCTCGTGGCTCTGATTACTCCTGGCTTTGTGCTCAGGGGGTCACTTTTGACAGCACCCTGAGGACTGTTTGTGGTGCCGTGATTGAAGCTGGGTTGGTATGTATATGGCAAATGCCTTACTTACTCTCTCACCTCTAAAACAGTTCTTACAGACTAGTACTTCCTTAAGAATATGCGCAACAACAAATTCTTGGCCTCAGTCTCTTTCTCAATAGCCCAGGAGTGATTTCCATGTAAATGAGAGGACTGAGGGGAAAGAGGTCAGAAATGTGCCTACATGTCCACTACTGATATGTGCTGGGTAGGACCCAGACATGACTTGGAGCAACATTTTGTTTGTTTTGGGGTTTTGAGTCACACCCTGCTATGTTCAGGGTTTACTCTAGGCATTGTGTTCAGGGATTACTCCCTGAAGCAGGGCTTGGCAGACCAACTATATGGGATATTGGGAATCAAATCTGGCTCCGCCATGTGCAGGGCAAGTGCCCTACCCACTGTACTTGGCTCCAGGCCCCAATTTGGAGTTCTTGACCTTTGGTACTGCAGTCAGATGTCAGAACCAGGCTGCTGCAGGCCGAGGCCAGCTAAAAGGACGTGCCTGGTGTGGGCTATCTTGCAGGGTGCTGGGGGTGGGGACACAGTGAGGGACATGAGTGTCGGGTTCTGCTGCCGTGGATGGAGCTTCCATAGGATCTCCTTTGAATGACCATTGAGATTCTGTCTGTGACTCCGCAGGCAGAGCATATTTCCTTCTAGAACTTTCTAAGGACCAGGGAATGGAGAGCAGTAGAACTGAGGCAATGAGAGGGCGGGACCCTAGGGCTTGGGAGGGATAAAAAGCCCCGCCCAGTGGCTCAAGTGTCTGCCTTAGTGTCTCTTCTTTCTCTTGGACCTTGGAAGATCTTTACCTGCTCAGGGCACTTTGAGTTTCGACCTGGCATCTGCTTTGTTTCCCAGTGGCTTGAGTTTAAGGCTAGAACTTGCTCCTGGCCTGATTTCCTGGATTAGGGGAAGGAGACCCTCTTTTCAACCAGATAACTGGAGCTTAGGGAGAAGCCAAAGTTCTGTTTACCTCAACTTCCCATCATACCCCTGGCTCTGCTTATGAAGTTAAAGGTGAAGGAAGGCCTGGAGCAGAGGAGAGAGAAGAGAAATGGGCGTGTTTATGTGGGGACTGGGAAAGGGGGATTCTAAAGGAAGGGGGTGGAAAAGGGTGAAAAAAGCAGGAAGAGTTTTCACATGTGAGGAATAATGAAGGACTAATCTTTGACAGTCAATAAAGGAAACTTGAAGCTTTAGGGATGAGGATTGGGCTTTTGATTTTGGTGTTGGATCCCTTGCTCTTGGCTCCAGGTCTCCAAATGATATTAACTGCTGATGTCGATGCAGGCTCCTAGGCACACTTCTGATTGCAACACAGCAGAGATGTGGGCCTGTAAGGAGCTGGCTCTGCAGGTTGGAAAAAGAGTCAGCATTTGATGCTGGGAAGATGGCTGTCAGGGCCAGAGCGGATGCCTTGCCTTTGGGGTCCTGGATCTTATACTCCAGCATGGCATGGTCCCCTGAATACTGCCAGGGTTAGGAGTAAATCAGTCAGATGTGTCCCCACCCCTTTCCTGCCACCAACCAACAAACCAGCAAACAAACAAATAAAAACATGTCACTTGCTGATCCAGGTAGAGCTTATGGCAGTATTCCAAGCACATAATTAGTGTTTATACATGGAATTGGCAGTACAAGATTTGTCTCTGTGCAAGTTATCTTTTTGGTGTCTTGTGACTTTGCTAGGTGGCCAGTCGTTGCACAGAGGAGAGGACACAGAGGGAAAAGGACAGAGATAAGTTTATTAAGGTCAGTGTTGAGAGGTCAATGTAATGGCTCAGTGATAGGACATTTGTTTTGCACTCGGCTGACCCAGGACGGGCCTGGGTTCGATCCCCAGCATCCCATATGGCCCCCTGAGATTTCTGAGAGCAGAACCAGGAGTAGCCTCTGAGCATCACCCGGTGTGGCCTCCCTCCAAAAAAGAAAAGACTCAGTGCTGGGGGCCCACAAGAAAAAGGGACTTGGAGCTCTGAACATGTGGTAGACACAAAATTTATAAATTTTCAGTCCTATATTCAAGACACATATTCATATTCCTTCAAGGCAGAAATAAGCAAAGCAGATGTAAGATTGAGCTACGAATCTTGTTTACTTTTGAGCTTTATTTGCTTGTTGTCATTGGGTCTCTGCCCTCCCAGAGATCCAGGAGAATTTTCCTAATCCCATTCTGGGCACTGGACAGGCCTGGTCTCCCGTTTTGTTTTAGTAGGTTTAGGCCTGAACTGTGTAATGGCACCGTTCTGGTTCATAATTCTGTGGAGGGTCCTTGGCCCCTTACTTTGAATTTTTTTTTGTTTGTTTGTTTTGTTTTTGAGCCACACCCAGCGGTGCTCAGGGGTTACTCCTGGCTGTCTGCTCAGAAATAGCTCCTGGCAGGCATGGGGGACCCTATGGGACACCGGGATTCGAACCAACCACCTTTGGTCCTGCATCGGCTTCTTGCAAGGCAAACACCACTGTGCTATCTCTCCGGGTCCCCTTACTTTGAATTTGAGGAAATGCAGGTGTGGAAAAGTTTCTAAACTTTTTTGTTGTTGTTGCGTTTTGGTCTACTCCTGGTGGCCCTCAGGGATTTCTCCTGGTTCTGTACTCAGAAATTACTCCTGGCAGGCTCAGGGGACCATATGCAATGCTGGGGGATCGAACCTGCGTCAGCTGCATGCAAGACAAATACCCTACCCACTGTGCTATTGCTCTACCCCCAAATTTCTGAACGTTTTATGTTAAACAAGAAAGTATCCTGAGTTCAATCTCTGATACCCAAATGAAAAATTGATCCAATCAGATCTATAAAACAGAAATGCATGAGCTGGAGAGAGACAGTTCAGGGGTGAAGCCTTTTGCCATATTTATAGCCAACCATGTGTTTTGTTCCCTGACATTACGTATCATCCTCTAAGTACCACCCAGATATGATTCCTGAGCACAGAGCCAGGAGTAAACCCTGAGCACTACCAGGTGTGTTCCCTACACCAAAAGAGTATAAAAAGAATGGGAAAACAACAATGAAAAGCAAAACCCCTAAGCTAGGATCTTGACTCTGTTATTCACATGTAAAATGGTGATGGTCTGAGGCAGGTGGTAGGGAGTCAGAAATAACTGCCTAACTGAAGTTTATGTCTTAAAAGTATTGATTCCCGGGGCTGGAGAGATAGCATGGAGGTAAGGCATTTGGCTTTCATGCAGAAGGTCATTGGTTTGAATCTCGGCATCTCATATAGTCCCCTGAGCCTGCCAGGAGCGATTTCTGAGTGTAGAGCCAGGAGTAACCCCTGAACACTGCTGGGTGTGACCCAAAAACCAAAAACCAAAAAAAAAAAAAGTATTACCCCCTTGGCAATAGTGACAGAGTGAGCACCCCTTCTTGGTATTTCTCTGAAACACTGTGGGAAAAGCTCAGGTTGGACAATCTCAAGTTCTTCAGTCTGAAATGGTGTGAGCTGGTTTCCTTCATCCCTGAGGACTCTTTCATGGTGCTCTTTTGCTCCGGCACTCCTCACAGACACACGCTCATGTCTGGCTTTGGGTGCATGGCTGTCTAATCCTCAGAATCCCTCTCTTAGGGTGGGTGTCTGGCATGTGCCGCCAATATATGGACAGGGCCAGTGGTACGTGGTGAGAGGCATTTGGGCTCAGTTCACCTTTTGGGAGGGTGAGTTGCTTACAAGAATAACCAACGGTCAGTTACAAGACCCAGGTCTGAATCTAGATTCATGGCATATGGGGTGATAGTAGTTTTCTACAGCAATGTTCTATCTTTTTTTTTTTTTTACTGTTCTTTTTTATTTTCAGACTTAATTTTTTTCTTTTATTTAACCATGTTTACAAAGTTGTTCATGAAGGCCCGGAGAGATAGCACAGCGGCATTTGCCTTGCAAGCAGCTGATCAAGGACCAAAGGTGGTTGGTTCGAATCCCGGTGTCCCATATGGTCCCCCGTGCCTGCCAGGAGCTATTTCTGAGCAGACAGCCAGGAGTAACCCCTGAGCACCACCAGGTGTGGCCCAAAAACAAAAAAAAAAAAAAAAAAAAAAAAAAAAAAAACCCCAAAAAACCAAAGTTGTTCATGATTGAATTTTAGTCTTACAATGTACACCAACTTTCACCCATGAACATTACCCACCACCAATGTGTGTGGTTTCCTTCCTTTCTTCTCCCCACTTGCCTCCTCCCCTCTCTCTTCCTCTTTCCTCTGGTTTGCACTCTTATTAATGGAGGGGTACCATGCATGTCACATTATTTCCATCAAATACTTAGTTATTATCCTGAGTGATCAGTTCCAACTATCACTGTCATAGAGATCCCTTCTGTGCTCTAATTGCACTCCTCATCTATTTGTTTTTTGTTTTGTTTTGTTTTGGGGCCACATCCCGTGATGCTCAGGGGTTACTCCTGGCTGTGTGCTCAGAAATTGCTGCTGGGTTGGGGAACCATATGGGACCCAGTTCCCTCCTGTGTCAGCTGTGTGCAAGGCCAGCGCCTTACCACTGTGCTATCACTCCGGCCCCTTCCCATCTATTTGGGACAAGCTTCCTATCATGGAATGGCCCACCTGGCCCTCTTTTCTATTGTCTCTGAATATTATTACCGTATAATCTTTTATTTTTCTTCTATATTATATTTGAGTGAGAGAATATTCTATGTCTATCCCTTTCCATTTGACTCTTTCATTCAGCCTAATACTCTCCATATCCATCCATGTACAATATTCTGTTTTTGTTCTGTTTTGTTTTGCTTGGGGGCACTTTTGTCAAGGGTTACTCCTGGTTCTGCGCTCAGGAATCACTCCTGGCAGTGCTCAGGAGACCGTATGGGATGCTGGCGATTGAACCCAGGTCAACCACAAACAAGGCAAGACCCCTACCTTACTGTCTAATTGATCCAACTCCTCTTGAACTATTTTGTACCTGTGGAGCAGTTCACAGACTGGCAGTTCTAACCAAGATAACAGTGGTTTTCAACATTTCAGCCCCTGGGAATGACAGTGGGCCAGTGGGCTACAAAGACTGAGCCTGGAGCAGTAGTCTTTGAGGATCCTTGTGCATATCTCCTATGCTTGGGGAATGGCTTCATCCAGTGAACCCATCAAGTTGAGTGGGATGCCCAATGAGGGAGCCCTGCCTGCCTTGATTTCCACCATCCTCTAGCAGGGGTCTCAAACTTAATTTACCTGGGGGCCGCAGGAGGCAAAGTCAGGGTGATCCTTGAGTGCTTAGTCAGTAGTAATCCTTGAACATTGGGGGGTGTGACCCAAACAACTAAAACAAAACAAAACAAAAAAAAAGATTCCTCTAGGGCAGGGCCACAAAATGTTGTATGCCGTGAGTCTTGTAGCCTGGGGCACCTCTTGATTTCCAAGCCTTGGAGCACATTCCAGATGATCCAGCTAGGTTGTCTATAGACAGACCTGCCAAACTCGGGCTCAGAAGCATTGTATACGTGTAGTGTGTCTGCTTGTGTTTGTTCCTCGATTTCTGCCTTTAGCATTCTCCGGACAATCATGGTGGTGACCATCTCTGTGAAGACTTGTGTCTGCATTCTTTATACTTCCAAACTCAAGCAGGAACCGCTTGTAGCTGGAGTGGAAGAGGCTTGCAGCTTCTAGCTGGGAGGCATCACAGAACTGCATCTGGCCACGTTTTTTTTTTTTTTTTTTTTGGTTCTAATGCGAGAACTATCAGCCTCTGGCTGTTGGGGAAACCCTCAGGCACTGGGCGAGTTAGTTCATTGCTCCCACCATTAGTCAGCACTGGCTGCTTGCATGGTTTACCTCAGGTCTGCCCAGCTTGTCATTTCTCTCCTGGAAAGCTTTGGAGAAAAGAGGCAGTGAAATGTAGTGATTTAGTACAGACTTTGGGTTAGCCTTTTTGTTGTTGTTTTGTTTCTGAGTCACAGTTAGGGATGCTCAGAACTTTCTTCTGGCTCTGCTCAGGGATCAGTCTTGACCATCTGGGATGCTGGAGATTGAACCATGGTCAACCACATGCAAGGCAAGGGCCCTATCCTCTTCTGTTACCCTGCCCCCTAGGTTAGCCTGCAGGAGTGTACATTTTACTTTTAGGCCTCTCTGGGACACCTCTTACTCATCTGTTAAGTTAGGGATTGTCAGAGGATCCATTTCAAAAGGTAGACTTTAATGAGTTAATGAGTTAGTCTATGTAAAAAGAACAGTACATGCCTGGCCCCCAGCAAAGTTGGGACAACCTATGCTTAAGGGAAGTGAAGGCCGTGACATGACCTCCGTGTTCAGTAAAGTTGAGCTGACACCATCTTTGGACCTTTATTACTATTCATGACACCTGCCTGGACTTCTCCCTGCCATGGGGCATCTCTGGTGCCTGTTCACCTCAATTATTTTGCCACATTGAACTGGTTGTTCTGGTGCCCTTTGACAGCAGGTCCGGGGAGACAGAGGGGTTCAACTCACTTTGCTTTGATGATATCTGGTGTACAGCCACTGGCTGGGCACAGAGGTTCAGCAGTGGGTCCAACAATGAGTGTTATCTTGGCTAGTGCAGGCTTATTTGGAAGTACACCCCAAGTTCACACTGTCAAGATTTTATAATAGTAAGTGTGTGTAGGGCAGAAGGATATGAGATATCTGCTTGGTGCAGCATCATCTGTGGGCTAGAACCTGCATGAATATAGTGGAGTGAGAGAGGGTCCTCTATAGGCCAGGACAGAAAACCAAAAACCTAACAGACTTTAGGATCTAAAGCAATTGTGAAAGGGTGAATAGGTGAGTCAGTACCCAGGAGAAGCCTGGCAAGGGAAAGTGAAGGTGGTTTTGGAGGATGTTGGTAAAGCTGCCTGGAGGAGGTGACTCTTAAGCTACCAACGCAGAATTTGTTGTTGTTTAGGGGCCACATCGTTGTGCTCAGAGCTTACTCCTAGCTTTGTGCTCAGAGATTACTGCTGGTGGAGATTGGGGGACCGTCTACAGAGCTAGAGATCAAGCCTGGGTCAGTCCTGCGCAAGGCAAGCTTCTTGATCTTTGTCCTATCCCTCTGGCTCCCCAATATAGGTTTGAAGGGGAAAATAGAGGGGTCTTGGGGAGAAGATTCGGAGATGGCGGTGCCCTGGATATCATAGAGTGACCACATCCCCTGTCCCCTGTGTCCAGGTAGGAATTCATCCCTGCACTTTTCTACTCATTTTCTTGATGCCTCTCCTCTCCCTGTCTTATAAATTGTATGTTAGCTTTTGAGACATTTCCTGCCCCCAGAATTCATTCAGGACTCCTTCTGGGGCTGACCTCTCCCCATGCCTGTTTACTCTGGCACAGAGACAAGGCCCTCACGTGGTGGAGCAACTGGCATGCCAGCCCCATGAGTCTTTGTCAAGGCACCAGTGGGCAGGCAAGCAAGCATTCCTCCAGGTTGACTCTTGCCTGGCCTTCCTGGCACGGGACCCCCTCTTCCAGAGGCAGTGCAGAAGCACCCAGTGCCAGTGGGCTGTGCATGGGGGTGCTGAGTCACTGACCCCTCCCTTGAGACCTCTGAGTCACTAGGGCAACTTGTCTTGCAACAGCGAGGCCTTTGTAGGACCCGGTGGAGCCCGAATTGGCATTGACTCCTCTGTGCCTCTGGCACTCTCCAGGGCCTGGTCATGGATGATCCCTGATCCCTTTGCCACTCGGCCTTCTCCGACCTCCTCCCCTCAGCACCAGCCCTGTGAGGTCTGGCTCCCAACAGTCCTGAATTCCAGAGCTGAACTCTAGCCCGAACTGCATTCCCAGAAAGGAGTGTGTGGGCAGATGAAGCAAGCTGGGCAAGCACCCAGGGGTGGAGGGCCGGATTCCCTGCCCCATCAAAGCCTTCAGGGCAGTGCCCATTTTCTCTGACCCCCATGGTCTGGCCAATGTTGTGAGCATCATGAAGTGACCCCCCCCCCCCAAGGTTTCTAGGTTGTAGCAGGTGCCCCAGACACAGCTGTGCAGTGACATTCTGTCCTTTCTTCTGCCCCCCACTCATTAATTCTTGGGGCTGGACGTGGCCTCCCATGTGCCTTTCCTTCCCCATCTCCCTTGAGCAGGAAGTCAACTCTTAAGATAAACAAAGCCTCATTAACTTTGCCCAATTTGGTGTTCCTGGGATGGCTGGAGAAGACAGTGAACCCCCCTCCCCACCCTCCCAGGGTGTGTGCCAGGAGGTGTGTGTGTGTGGGGGGGGGGGGGAAGGGCCCAGAGGGTGTTTGGTCTGAGGAAACTGGGTCACTGAGTGACATTCAGTAAGTCATATGGTACCTGTACACCCCCCCCCCCCCCCGCATGCCTTAAGTCAGGTGGTTTGGGGAAGTTATTTTTATTTCTGCAGGTTCTGCCATAAAGAGAGGGAGCATGGACCCTGAGAGACCCGTGACTCAGAATAACCCCTCCTGTGTATGTGGAAGGGGAGGTGGGGGGATGCCCTTTTGGGGGGATGAGGTTGTGGGATGCATTGCTAATGTGCTCAGGTATGGCTGCCTAAAACCAGAAGGTCTTAGGCCCCAGAGATAGCGCTAAGGGCAGGGCACCTGCCTTGCATGCTTGAGGCCGGATTTCCATCTCTAGCATTGCTGGGTCTGAGTTCTGAACTCTCAAACCTGTATAGACCAGCTGGAAGAAAAAGAGATGGAGAAATACCTTGCAGTCTTTTCTTGTGACTGGGCTGAGCCAGGATCCTAACTGGTCAGGTCCTATGCAGTGAGATGATTTAGGGTTACCAGGGAGCGCTGGGAAGGTTTGGTTGAATCTGTGCTTGAGAGCAGTCATCCGGTGAATTAATTACTGGCTTTACCCATGCATGGGCTTTATCTAGAAACTAGACTGTCTGGCTTCCCCAGGGCAGTGGGTGGGTGTGGCAAAGGGGACAGGTGGCACAGGGGCAGAGCCAGCTGCTTTTGGGTGGTCTTGGCCCATGTGTTTCCCTTCCCCAGACCCCAGCTGGACACCAGGGGGATGTTGCTATGGTAATTGGCACTGTTTTTGGTTTCCTTCCAGCATAGAGATGCGAGATAGTTCCAATCTTGTCTCACAAAATCAGAGAACGGAAAGAGGGCCCAAGTGTCTCTAAATACCTGGGAACATGAATCTTTCTTCTTTCCTCTGTCCCTCCCTGTGATGAGGAGCAAAGAGCAGGGAGGGTTTGGGGTAGAGTGTGTTATGTCTCAGAGATAGTGGATACCTCCAGCAGACATCTTAGGCACTTGCCCTGGGCCAGCACAGTTGAAATTTTCTTCATCAAATCTTGCCTCCCTTCTGGGCTCCCCTCACTTTCTCCCTCTTGTATGTATAGCCTTGGCAAAGAGTAGACATTCCATAGATACTTGTTGACTGAATGAATGCATGGGTTGACTATTTAAGTCACGCATGTTCTCTGCAGCTTGAGAACTTTCGTTCGTTGGAAACCAGGCCAAATGAATCTTCAGAGCGAATTGGTCTGAGTGGTGAAGTCTGAGGAAATACAGCTCTTGCCTGGAGAAAAGGCTTGATGGGGGAGACAATTGGGTCATAAAGATTAATGTTCAAAATTGGCTAAGGGCAGATATCCTTGAGAAACTCCAGGATTCTGAGTTCAGTTATTTTTCCTCTGTGCATAAAATTCCCAAAGCCTGAGTCTGTCATCAGCAGAGTGACCCAGAAGCCACTTCCCTGAGAGAGGCCAGTGTGTGTGTGAGAGAATAAGGGTGAGAGCGAGAGAAGGTTTTGAAGGAAACTTTCTGAAGACAGACATACTGGATATTGGTGGGAAGACCAGATACTGGTCATCCTTTTTTTTTTTGTTTGTTTTTTTGGGCCACACTTGGTGATGCTCAAGGGTTACTCTTGGCTATGCACTCAAAAATTGCTCCTGGCTTGGGGAAAGCATATGGGATGCAGGGGGATCGAACCTCGGGCCATCCTAGGTCAGCCAACTGCAAGGCAAATGCCTTACCGCTGTGCCACAGCTCCAGCCCCTAATTTCAGCTTTTTTTTTTGTTTGTTTGTTTCTGGGCCACACCCGGCAGTGCTCAGGGGTTACTCCTGGCTGTCTGCTCAGAAATAGCTCCTGGCAGGCACGGGGGGACCATATGGGACACCGGGATTCGAACCAACCACCTTAGATCCTGGATCGGCTGCTTGCAAGGCAAGCACCGCTGTGCTATCTCTCCGGGCCCTAATTTCAGCTTTTGATGGGAGTTTTCAATTCGTCTAGTCTCTGATGATGGACCGATGACAAAGTCATTCTGGTCTAGAGCCATGGCTGATTATGAGAAAGTGCCAGTTGTCTAGTTCCGAAGTCCTGAAATCTGTTCACTTATGACTTTACACCATTTCTTTCTTTTTCACCATTTGCTTGTCTTTTACTAACGTGAAGGCACTTGAAGCTTTGCTTTTAGTGGACTTTCAGATAAGAGGAAAATTGAGTATTTCCTTTTTTTTTTTTTTTTTTTTTGATTTTTGGGCCACACCCGGTAATGCTCAGGGGTTACTCCTGGCTATGTGCTCAGAAGTTGCTCCTGGCTTGGGGGACCATATGGGACACCGGGGGATCGAACCGCGGTCCGTCCAAGGCTAGCGCAGGAAAGGCAGGCACCTTACCTTTAGCGCCACCGCCCGGCCCCTGAGTATTTCCTTTTAATGCTACCCTGTTGGTTTGCTTCTGTTCGGCTGCCTGGCTTTGTTCAATGTTTATGGATGGCTTGGCTCTCCCAAGTTTCTAACATTATTTTTGCATCTGCAGAATTTACATTCTAACTCAGTGTGGGTTCATGTCTTATTTTAACAAATGAATGGAAGAGAAAGAACCCATAGTTCTGGAGGCTTTTCACCTGTGCCAGGTAGCAGGATACCTCTTATAAACTGAGCACCAACATGTGAGTTAAGCAGCTTATGCATGGTCTCCTGTGAGTTTTGTTGCTGGATTTGTGTTGTTTTTTTCTACTGCAAACTGCTTCTCCAAAATATGTAGCTAGCATGAATACTAGCTGCCATGCCTCGGTGTTAGGTGTGAGGCGTGAGGCTGGGACAAATGCCTATTACCAATGCACAGATTCTGACCAGAGCGAAAGACCCACCAGATCTGAGCTGCTCTGGTTCCTTCTGGGTAGGTATTGCTTTCTCAAGGCACAGCAGACCTGGAGCTAAGTTGCACTCGGAGATCTGTGCGATGTTGTATCTGCTCTACAGACTCATTAGAGTGTTTTTTGTTTGTTTGTTTGTTTGTTTGTTTATTTGGGGGCTATACCCAGCGGTGCTCAGGGGTTACTCCTGGCTCTGTGCTCAGAAATAGCTTCTGGCAGGCTCGGGGACCATATAGGATGCTGGAAATGGAACCTGAGTCCATCCTGGATCAGCCACATGCAAGGCAAATGCCCTACCACTGTACTATCACTCCATCCCTGACTCATTTGATTTGATGGTCGGCCCTGCTTTTTCTTTTCACCAGCTTGAACTCGAGTTTTCTCTGCTGAAAGATGGATCTAGTAGCTGGGTCAAAGGTAGTTAGTTGGCTGACACCATCGATACTTGCCAGCCTCTCCACAATCCCCTTGTCCCTACAAGTCAAGAGGCTGAGTCACTGGTACCAAGGGGAGACGGTGTCGTTTCCCGCTCGAAATGCATCATCTCATGCTCCTGAAGTATGAATTATTTGGGTGTGGCGATCCCCAGGAGTAATGCTGCAGTACAAGCTGAGAGGTGACAGAAAACCTCGTGAGTAGCTCCTTCCACGCAGGGCCACGGGACCTGCTCTCTGCTGCCAGCAGTGACGGGAACTGGGGTTGCCTCAGGGACTGTGGGGAATGGTGCTTTAGAGGCTGGGCAGGGCTCTGGCTTACTGGAATGGGGCCGGGCTGCCTGCAGAGAGAAGAGAAGCAGGTTCTGGCAGTGGCTGTGATGTGGCTGGATGCAGAATTGGTTGCCCGGTGTAAGCACTGGGGTGCGGTGTGGGACCGGGAACGAGGTTCTTCCCAAAGGCACCTTCAAAAGACAAGGAGCGAGCAGGAAGTCCAAGGCTGGTGCCTTTTGGAAAAGGGGTTTCGGATGTTTAGGAATTTGGGGAGGCCCAGCAAGTTTGTTCTTGGTAGGCTTTCAGAGGAGACGAGTTGACTGAAATAAGTGTCCACTAGCTCTTGAGCTTTGGCTCTGCTGAATTCATCGCCTTACTGTGTGGCCATTTCTCTCCTTCCTGATAGGACTGGGTAAGGGTGGGGAGTTTGGTACCCAGGAGTTTCACACGAGTACATATTCAGAATGGCTGCAGTGTTCCATGGTCAAAACGGATGCTCTGGATAGGTTATCAGCCTTCTCTGTAATCAGCTCTCTTGTGGGTTTGGAACCTTCTGCCTCATCTCTTCTCCTGTGCTTCTAGCTCTTGTTTCATCTATAATTCTAGACTTTCTTCGATCTCTTCACATTCTTTTCTCCTAATGACTGTCTGTCTTTCACTCTACCCAGCTGTCCTGCCAGACACATTCCTTTCAGTCACACTTCTACCCAGACATTCTTCCATTTAATCATTCATCCTTCTACTCAATTTCTTTCATTCCTTTTACCTAGCTACTTCCCAGTTCTGCTCACTTACTTCCTTCTAACCATCTACCCATCTACTCAGTCCTCCACCCAGCCTTTCTTTCATTTCCCCAAACTTTTACTCCATTGTCCAACCATCTGGCAGCCATCTTGACCTACGTTGGGCCCTGTGCCTAGCTCTGGAGATACACTGATGGATGAAAGTTGACAGGATTCCTATTCTAAAGGGGTTAACATTCTGTGATGAGAAGCCAAGTATAGAACTAAGTCGTTTTTGCACACTCTAGTAGAGCTATAAGAGAGATAGCAGCAGGAATATGCTGAAGCATGAAGCAAGGGTTCATCTTGGGTGGTCTATGACAGTTCGATGGGAGTACTGCTTAATTCGAGTCACCAATTGTTTCTTGAGGACTGGAGCTCAGGGAGAGAAAGCAGAAGACCTTGAGATTCAAGAACTGGAGAGCTTGATGGCCTTGGGCCAGAGACTCAAGTGCGGAAGTTTATTAAATCTTGGTTGCTTTATCATCCTAGTGCCCAACACATAGTATGTTGTTGTTCGTAAATGGCAGTTAGTTCACTTCCTTTGCTAACTCTTCTACAAGTGAACTCCTTTTGCATCTGTGTGTTTACCCACAATTATAGTTGTGAGCTAGTTTAGGAAGCAGCCACTCTCTAAATGTGTCCTCGGAGCATGAGTTGGTAGAGCCATGAGCCCTTCTTCCAAATCTCCCCATTCAGGGTCACCCTCACTCAGGAGTCTTCTCAGAACTAGGGAATCCTAATTTATGGGCTTCATTGTAGAGATTTTGGCAAATACGTCTTACCTCCAGACCTGACTCTCATGGTTAGAGCATCTTTCTGCTCAGCTGCTTCCTGCTTCAGTATCTTCCTAACTTGATTTTATTCACTCGACATATTCTCACGATCATTTTCCAGTGTTGACACTGGTTTTGAGCAGCATCCTTTGAGAGCTCTGAGGCACCTTGACAAGAGAGTTAGGTAGGGGGCCGGGCGGTGGCGCTGGAGGTAAGGTGCCTGCCTTGCCTGCGCTAGCCTAGGACGGACCGCGGTTCGATCCCCCGGCGTCCCATATGGCAACTTCTGAGCGCATAGCCAGGAGTAACCCCTGAGCGTCACAGGGTGTGGCCCAAAAACAAAAAAACAAAAAACAAAAACAAAAAAAAGAGAGTTAGGTACAGTCTATAAGCTCTGTCCAGTGAGAATAAACAGAGCTCTTTCCACAACATGGGGCTGATGTGAAGGAGAGATAGGAAAGATTGCCTTCCTAGGTCAGCAAGCAGTATTGGTTCGGCATGTGCATACAGAACATGTGTGTATCATGGGTGATTGGTTCCCAGACCTGCTGTGAACTCACAATCACAGCAGAGTGTTTTGGGCCACACCCAGCGGTGCTCAGGGGTTACTCCTGGCTGTCTGCTCAGAAATAGCTCCTGGCAGGCACGGGGGACCATATGGGACACCGGGATTCGAACCAATCACCTTTGGTCCTGGATCGGCTGCTTGCAAGGCAAACTCCGCTGCGCTACGCTATCTCTCCGGGCCCCTGATCCTTTTCATGTGTGTCTAGTGGTTTTCTTCTTAGAGTCCCAGGCATGGCCCACGAGTGTGTGTTAGAATCTCGAGACATTTTATGTGACTCTCCCCAGAAATATTTTGAGGTCTCCTCTCCACAGTCAGAGGAATATTTTGAAGTCTCCCTTCCACAGTCAGAGTGTGTGTGTGTGTGTGAGAGAGAGAGAGAGAGAGAGAGAGACAGAGAG
This sequence comes from Suncus etruscus, assembly GCF_024139225.1. Classification (NCBI taxonomy): domain Eukaryota; kingdom Metazoa; phylum Chordata; class Mammalia; order Eulipotyphla; family Soricidae; genus Suncus; species Suncus etruscus. The sequence goes on from NC_064866.1 coordinate 36,082,792, forward strand.
AGAGAGAGAGACAGAGAGAGAGAGACAGAGAGACAGAGAGAGAGACAGACAGAGAGAGACAGAGAGAGAGAGACAGAGACAGAGACAGAGAGACAGAGAGAGGAGGGGATTGCCCAGGCAGCTTTCTCCAATTTATGCATCCTAATGAATTTAGTGGGCTCTGCAGAAGACAGGGTCTCTGTAGGGGGTAGGGGAGATAGAGGAAACGTCTTCCCCCACCCAAACACCCACTTTCCTTGCCCCTTTCCGATGACTTCTGGGCCATAGGTCAGACTCTCATGTGGACTGCCTGTTTGTGTTTTGTCGTCCAGTCATTTCCTTTGGGGATATTAGCAATTCTTCCCTCTCATTGATTTGTAAGCCTTGTCTTGATGGACTTGTGAAATTTGCAGATGGGGAACCCCAGACTCTTTGTCAGTCCTGCCCACCCCCAGGAACTGGGGGGGGGTCCATTTCTATGGGCGGCCTTGCCTCACCATCTGCATCTGATTGTGGGAGCACTTTCATATTTGCAAGTGAAAGACGACTTGTCCTGTTAGTCAGAGTACTTGCCCATTTCAAATGTTCCACACCAGTGATTTAATTGGGGTGTTTCTCTCCTCTCTTCTAAGACGATGCAGAATCCTGCTCACTTATAAGTGTCCTCTAATACTCATCCGCTCTACAGGGCTAAAGAGAGAGAACGAGGGAGCACAGCAAGTAGGGCATTTGCCTTGCATGTGACTGACCTGTTTGATTTCCGGCATCCCATAGGATACACCAATCAATGCCAGGAGTGATTCTTGAGTGCAGAGCCAGGAGTAACCCCTGAGAATCACTGAGTCCCTTTCACAGAGAGCCAGGATGAAATATAATATCTGCTCTGCAAAGGTCTTCACCCAGATGTCATGGCAGGAGGCGAGGCGGCAGGGAGATGTTGTGCAGGCTCCTTGACTTTAACTGTGGCTGCCAACCCAGGAAATGATTGTGTGAACCCTGGTTGCTACAGGTCCCTCAGTGGACTTGCAGTTTTGAGAGGGCAGAGACGTCCTATTGCAGCATAGGTATTTACATCTCTGTGTGTGCTTGTCAATAAAGGTCCAGAGTAGCCAAGGGACTTGCCTGAGGTATTTCAGCTGGGAACTAACTGATCAACCAGGGATTTTGCTGGGGTGTGGGGTGTAGGGTTCTGTTGCAAGGTCCCATTTTGTGCCTGTGTGCAAGGCTTTGCTTTTGTGCCTGGGAGAGCAGAGTAAAGGTTACCAGCCTTGGCGTCTCCTAGCAGGGGTCATTCCAGGTCATTTTGGCTCACTGAGTAGAATGAGATCTAGGGGAAAGGTTGGGTCGGCTTCCAGGTGAGCGCCCAGTGGAATCAGCTGTGCCCTCTGCCTGGCTGTGCTCACCAGGCACCCTGCAGACTCTGTCTGCCATGGAAGTAGAGAGAATCGTTCTCTCCCACAAGCCCAGGCGTGAAATCAACCTAGAATGCTGGTTTTGCCACTTCAGCGGCCATTCCTGTTGGCAGGTCAGGGTGCAGGTTGGGTGTGGACTGCACAGGTGGGAGAGTCTCTGAGGTGGGCCAGTGATATCCTGGGGGGGGGGAGTTCCTGGGTGGGCAGGGGGTTGGGAGAGAGTCTGGCAGATCAGATCAGGTTCTGCCAATAGTGTGCATGTGTGTGTGTGTGTGTGTGTGTGTGTGTGAGAGAGAGAGAGAGAGAGAGAGAGAGAGAGAGAGAGAGAGAGAGAGAGAGAGAGAGAGAGAGAGAGAGAGAGAGAGAGAGAGAGAGAGAGAGAGAGAGAGAGAGAGAATATTCCAGCCTGTATCAATGACTGCAGGAACACTGCCCAAGGGGACACCAGCCAGAAGTGTCAGAAGCCACCTCTGGACTGGGGTGTGAGAAACTCCATTGACAAATAGAGAACTAGTCCCAGTTTCTGTCTGGGTCTGTCTGGGGTGCTTGGGAGCCTGCTCTCCCCAGAGGATTATAATCTTGGGTTCACCTCTTGGAGCTCTGAGAACAGGATGGGTTTTTACCCCTCACAGATGCATCTGTGACATGAATGTGGGGGCATGTCCTTGGAAAAGATAACAGGTAGTTGGAACGTCAGGAGCTCCAGGAAGCAGAGTCTGTTTGGCATTTCCAGCGATGGAGTGTGTCATTCATCAGTCCAGAGCCTTCTTTTCTGGGGTTCGCAAATCCCACCGAAGATGTTGGCATACTAATCCTGAGAACCTAGGACTGAGCCTACACCTGTGAGGGTGAAGGTGGAATAAAGACAGTCTTTCAGCACCAGAAAAACTGTAGGAAATGGGAGGTGTGCTACTGACTCTGGTTTGAATCTTACTACCACAGGGTCCTATGAGTATCGCCAGATAGGACCTTGGGGGTCTCTGAACACTGCTGAATTGTGCTATCTCCCTCAGGTAACTTCAGTAACACAAGGCCTGAAGAGCACTACATCCTTAGACCTTCACATCGAATCCCTGACTAAAACTTGCCAGGAGTGTCCTCTGGTTCCCCTCAGTACCGTTAGGTCATTCCTTTCCCAACCTTCTTGCTCCCTGCTCAAGCTCCCATCTTTCAGGATGGATGGTTTGCTTCTGTTTGTTTTGGACCCACATCTGCATCTTTCAGCAGAACTCAGGGAACCATGTAGTTCCAGGGATGACCTCTCTTCTTCATGCAAAGCCTAGAGGTATTGATGGTTTCCAGCTCTGTGTTCAAGATTCACTCCTGGCTTTGCACTCAGGGATCAACCCTGGTAGTGCTGGAGGGACCAAATCTGCCGGGCATTGAACTGAGGTCACCTATGTACGAGGCAAGTGCTTTCCCTTCTTTCTGGTCCAGATGAAGCAATTGTTTGTTTTATGGGGACCACCCCTACTAGTGCTTGGGGCTTACTCCTTCCTGTCTCTACACTCAGGAATTGTTCGTGTTGGTGCTCTGAGCACCATATGGGGTGTCTGAGTTGACTACTTATGAAGCAATTTTTCTGTCTGCTGTCTGTCCTATTTCTCTGGCTCACCATCTGATTTGCTGATGTGTTCAGAGGTGTTCTTGTATGTGAAGGAGGGAGGCCATATGAGAAGGAATGTGCTGGTTTGGGAGATGTTGCATGAGCAGGGGGAATAAAGGCCTATGAAGGAGCAGCCCCATCAAATGGAGAGAAAGGGCCTGAGTAAGCATGGAGACAGGAGCCTGTGTACAGCTGGGATGAGCAAATGGCTGTCTGTGCTGGGGTTGTGTTCTTTTTTGTTTGTTTGTTTGTTTGTTTTTGCTTGTTTTTGTTTTAGTTTTTTTAGGGGTTTGTGTTCTTGGTCAACTCAGAACACCCAAGGAAACCTGAACTGTGAACCTCTGTCTATTGCTGATAGAAGAACTTGGGCCAAAGTGTTTACCACTTTGCCTTGGTACTCTTGTACCAGGTACCTTGCCAGGTATCTGCTGCTCACCTGAATGTGCCCCTCTGCTCAGCAGGCCTTGGCTCCACCGCCCTTAACTGCCCCAGAGCTTCCTGTGACCTCCTGAGGCTCAGTGTTTGAGAAGTGAAGATTTTCTGGGAACTCTGAGCTTTTGTTTGGCTTCTGCCAAGGCCAAGTTGTCAGGGAGCGCTGGAATATGGTACACACTTGTTTCGAGGTCATTGTTGGTGGGGTAAAGGTCAAGCTTGGGGGTGAAGTTGGGAAGCAGGACTTAGAAGTAACTGCTCGGCCAAGCTTTGATATGCAAATGGTATAAGTGCTCCTCTACAACCCTACACCCCCTCTCCCCCAAATTACTCCATTCTGATTACTCCAACCAGCAGAACGGGAGGGGAGCAATTGGGGCTGTTCTTCATGTCCACTTACATCTTCCTCTGCAATATCCTGGGCTTGACTGCATGTACATGTACACTACTGGAATGACAGTGAGCCAGACAGCACTCAGGATGCTCTTACTCCAGCATTTCCCTTCCACAGAGGCTGCGCATAGGGATGGTAATGCTTCTAGGCTGGCCTCAGGGGCTGACTCTTTATTCTCTCATTTTCCCATTTAGATATACAGGGCAGCAGCAGGGTGGTGAGGATTTTGGAGACAAGAGATTGGATGAGTTTTCAGCTCAATCCCTTTCGTAGTGGCCACTCCTTGTGGGGCATCTCTGTCACTGTGCCAAAAGCCTTCCCACCCCTCACTCCCCACTCTAGCCCCTAGCCCAGAGATTAGGTATTACCTTCTGGGGAAATTTACACTGAGCCTTCACACAAGATATAGAGTAGGACATTCACTTCATTCTGGTAGCCTTATATTTGGACATCTAAGAGCCTTTTAGGCTTTATCTACCACCAGGTTTATAGGGTGGTGCCAGGAATAGAACCCAAGACTTGTAAACTTGAAAGCACTTACATGCAGTGTCACATTTTTCTGGCCAATAGTGCTTTTCCTAGAGTTTTTGAACAGTTCATTATATTTTTCCTTTTCTAGTCAGTAAATATTTATTTCATTTCACAAAGAACCCTATAGCAGTGATTATGAAGTAGGCTGCTACTCTGAAGTACTGGGCAAATATTACCTCAATTAGTGTAATCCCATAGTAGCCTAGTGAGGCAGGGCTATGAGGCAGAGGACAGGTGACCTGTGGAGGTCACGGTACAGTTCCTGTAAATCCTGATGAGTGAGGCCTCAGGCTGTGACCTTCTCCACTCTGAGAAGCAGATAATTGAAAATGTGAGTTCTACCACCTAGACACAAACACAGGCTATTTCTAGAAACTGGGTCATGGTTCAGTGACACTTTATTGAGCATCTCATGAATGGATGTATGATAGTTTCCATTGGTGGTGTCCAGAGGTGCCAGGGATAGAACACACAGGATCTCATAGGTGCAAGGCATGTGTTCCACCACTCACATTTTTGGGGATACGTTGGTGCGTCACACCAGCAATACTGACAGGCTCTTCTTGGATATGCTCAGGAATGACCCTGATGATGCTCAGAGGACCCTACAGAGTGCTGAGGATCAAACTGGGGTAGACTGCATGCAAGGCAAGATCCTCACCTCCTGTACATCTTACCTCCCCAGCCCTGACATTTTTGATTATGACCTTTGGCATCATATTCTTCTTTTACCACACATTTGGCCTTTCAGTCGACATGTTTGCTCTTGAAAAGTTTTGCTGAGCTCTAGGACTTAACATTCGCCAAGGCACACCCGTGGGTTCTGCCTTGTCGTGTGTTCTACACATCCTGGGTGTTACAGAGTCACTCCAGGTGGAGTGAGCTGCAGAATGGACAGCTGAGGAACTTGTTGATGCCAGAGGATTTGATGGCCAGAGGCCCACGGGCCCTGTTCCGAATGGAGTTCAGCCAATGTGTCAACAAGTTTGCTGGTTGCACATTAATGTAACAATTAATTATTTAGCAGTCATTAGTAAATCATGAGGTTGATATTATTCTTTATTATTAAATAACAGAATGAGGCTAATGCTATCACATATTAATTATTTAAGTCTCATTACTTAGTACTAAGTGATATGGAACTTGACTCACGTTGAAAGCCAGAGGAAACAAGAGACCATGCCAGTTGATTTCCTTTTGGGTTTTCTCCCTTCCATTGTCACGGCTCTCTGCAACTCTATAGACCCAGGAGCTTGAGAGGATCCGGACGTGACTTTATAATAGGAGGTCGCATGGGCCACTTATGTTGGATACTGCTTTCTCCCCTCAAATTGCCTCTGAGTGCTGGACTCTCTCGACATAGGGTTTGGCATCAAAGCTTTGCTGAGATGGAGTCATACTGAATGAATGAGAGGCCTAAGCCAGGTTGGCCCCTAAACGCAGTGAGTGACCTGTGCCCTGAGAGGCACAAACACAGATAAGCGGGAAGAATGCAAGGGTGGTGGTGAAAGGGCCCAGGAAGAATGCTGGGGGGTGTGGTGTGGCTGGATGGAGGTCATGGATGGGGTGGATGTTGCAGCCAGACACAGTAGGGAGGCAGCAGGAAAGGCCAGGAAGCTTTCCTCACTCAGCCAGGCCCTCTCTGCACAGGGACACAGGGACTTGGGGGGAAATGCAGCTCCTTCCCTTTAGGCATGGATGCTCTGTAGCAAAGCTGGACGACAGAGGGAGAAAGTCCATGAAGCAACCCCTCTTCTGGGCCCAGGCAAATTCTATAGATGTTCTTTGGGATCTAATTTCCAGTACAAAGTGTGTTTTAATTTTTTTTTAATTTTTGCCTTTCTTGCTTATTTATTTATTTATTTATTTATGTATTTATGTATTTATTTATTTATTTACAGAACCTTCCCAGCAGTGCCCAGGAGTAGTAGGCCACTTTTCTGTGATATTTGGTCAGGCCAGGTGGGACTTCCTTACAATTTGGTGCTATGGAGTTAGTCAGGCTTGGTGATGCTGGGGATGGGAGGTGGGGTTCATGGCCACTCCTCTGGGGATGCTTGGTGAGGCCAAACAGGGTTGGGGGATGGACTTTGAGCGCTCCGACACCCTCCTATTTTATTTAAATAATTTTTTGATTGAATCACTGCAAGATAGACACAAGGTCCAACGCCCATGCCTTGACCAGTGCATATTTCCCACCACCAGTGTCCCCATTTTCCTTCCTGTCCTTCCTACCTGCCTCTATGGCAGATAGGATTCAGATCTCTCTCTGTCTCTGTCTCTGTCTGTCTGTCTGTCTGTCTCTCTCTCTCTCTCTCTCTCTCTCTCTCTCTCTCTCTTATTTGCTCACTCTCTCCTCTTCCTTTTTTTCTTTTAGGCATTGTGGTTTGCAGAATTGTTACTGAAGATTTATCATGCCTATCACTTAGCCTACTTTCTTGTTTGCTGTACAACTTACTCATTTGTTCTGTAGCTTGGCAAATGTCTACCCACATCTTCCACTGGAGGATACATCCTCCTCCCCAGTAGCTCTGGGACTTGAAATGAGGTGCCCTTTATTGGGAAGAACCCTGAATATTGCCCAGGTGGTAGCAGTAATCCAGATGTGATACTGCATCATTTGGGGTGAGGTGGTGTCTTGCTGTTTGTCCTAGTGGTAAGTGTGTAAGTATATATGAACCCCTTTTTCCCACAGACTCTGCCATCCCAATAGTCTTTTTGTCCTTTAGTCCTTTTCTGCCCAGGGCCTCAGAGGACAAAAAGCCCTGAGGGTGAGCTGCTGAGTTAATTCAGTGCCTGTCCTCATCACTCTTCATCAGATCACCTCTGTGTGGTTGAGCAACTGCCTTTTCTGAATCCTCTGCAAGGGAGCACAGCTAACAGGGGATACAAAGGACCGAGCATTGGTTGGGAGGTAGATGCACCCCGGGTTCACCTGGACAGGAGAAGGTGCCAGAAGCCGACACTCCTCATTCAGCAGGTGATGCCAATAGTCACTTTGGCTTAGTGAGTCAGCATATGTCCTCCTCAACTGCCCTTCTGTGGTTGTGGAGGTTCAGGACCCTGCCTTGAGGAGGGCAAACTTTGCCCTTAGTGGAGGGTGGGGTTTCCTCTTTGATGGAGGGGAGAGTAGATAAAAACCTGGGGGGAAGGGTTGTCCACACCCACCAGTGCTCAGGACTTACTCCTGGCTCTGTATGCTGGGATTACTCCTTACAGGGCTTGGGGACCATATGGGCTGCCAGAAATGGAACCCATCTGAGTTGGTTGCATACAAAGAAAGCAAGCATATTAAATACTATATTATCGTTCTGTCCCCTCCCCTGGACTGTTTATTTTATTATTTTTTTGCCATTAGAAACAGTCCCTGTCCCTCCTTATCCTTACCCTGTCCTACCTTTACCACACCCCCCATCATGGCGGTCTTGCCTATGTCCTCTAATGATAGGGTGATTCCCTAGAACGGATGCCTTCCTGTCTCTCAGGATGGCCAGACTCCTGCAGTAGCTGAAGCACCAGGTGAGTCAAGGCGTCCTGTTCCAGCCTGCTCTGACTCCACCCTGCCATTCTGCTTCTCATTTCTCTTATGCCCCGTGGGCCAGGGCACCAGCTGTCAAGAGTTTAGTCAGTGAGATGTGTCTGTGTGACTTGAAGTAAAGACCCATTTCCGTAAAAGCCAGAAGTGCATTCCAAAGTCAGGAGCGTGACCTCCGGAAGCTCAGCTAATACTGGGTGGAAAGAGGAGTTGAAACAAAGGTCCCATTTAATGCCGTGTGCATGGAGCCCGGGGAGATGGGGAAAGGCAGGTCCCACAGGCGGAAGCTTTGCCTTGAGGACTCCAGACTCAGGAAGCCAATTCTCTGTCCCCACCTAGGAGGCTTTCTGCCTGCAAAGAAGAACAATATTTGGGACAATGACAGGCCTGGTTTTGATTCAATCCCTGAGCCCTGCCTTTCCCTGCTACTATATTTGCATCTCTGGTAGGCTGTGAATTTGAAAGGAGAGTCAAGGTGTGAAATAAAAGGTATTGGTAATAAACCATACTCTATACTATGTCTTGAGTTCATCCTTAAAAAAGTGTGTGTGTGTGTGTGTGTGTGTGTGTGTGTGTGTGTGTGTGTGTGTGTGTGTGTGTATGACTTGGCTCTGTGCCATTCCTGGTGGGGTTCAGGGGCCATTTGTGGTACTGGGGATAAGACTCATGCTGGCATCTTGCAAGACAAGTACCATAACTTTTCCATGTCACTTTGGCCATTTTCTTTTGCTTTTTAAAGTTTTTGGAACATACCCAGCAATGCAATCAATGCTCGGGCTTACTCCTTGTTCTGCACTCAGAAGTCCTGGCAGGGTTTGAGGGACCATACATAGTGCTGGGTGTGTGTGTGTGTGTGTGTGTGTGTGTGTGTGCTCAGAGGTCACTGCTCCTGGTGTGCTCAAAGGCTCACATGCACTGCAGAAATCAAACCTGTGTCGGCTTGCAAGGATTAAGTGTCTTAATCTTTGTAGAATCTCTTTGGCTACTAAATTTCTTTTATCCACTCCCTGTCTTCATTTTGTGATGATGGAGGGTGTGGTGCTCCTGTGTGTGGGGGGGGTGTCCTCATCAGCTATGGTACTTATTGAGGTTGTGGTGCTTACATTTGTGCCTGCAGGACCTCCCTTTCATGGTTGAGGCATGCAAATCACAGTTCTTCTGTGACTCTGGTTCTCACACATATGCTGGTCAGGGAGCATACATTTTAGTGGTGGCGTGTGCCAAGAGTGATGCGCTTTTTTTTTTTCTTTTTGGTGGTACTCACAAAAGGTGGTGGTGTGGCCTGAAATCACATGTGGTACTGGAGAGGGCAGAGTTGCCAGAAGAGCATTGGGTGTGTGAGGGACACCAGGGATTTGAGCTCATGACCACAAATATGCCTGCAGGTAGACGATCCCAGGATCTAAGCCTCTGCCCTATTTGCAGGGTCCGTAGTCTATCAAGGTCTATCCCTAAGACCCTGTAGCATGTGACTAGGTTGTGTTTCCTCCATTGTTCAATAGATCACTCTCCTCAGCTCTTTATTTTGAGTGTGATCTGAGGCTCTTCCCAGGCAGGAACCCCTGTAAGATCTGGGTTCTCTTTCCCAAGAGGAAAGGTCCTGGGACTTGTGGCTTCTGAACCTTGCAGGTTGCTCCTGTTTTTGGGCCAAACTCCCACCTCCTGGAGGCACTGTGGGGTGGCTCTGTGCCCTGGCATTCTGCCTGATTTGTTCATGGGAATGTCATGGACATGTGGGTCTTTGCTGACCTTTCCCTGAGGGATTTTGTGGATACAGGGAAACAAAAGAACTTAAAAAAATATCTCAAAGGTTTGCCATTTGTCAGAAGCACTGCCCTGATGGCTCTCTGCATCTCACTGTAGCATCTAAATCATCTCCAACTTGGGAAGGAGAGTAAGAGGGATGGTGGGTTTCCTGCAAGGGAGAAAAGAAAGCAGATAGTCTGCTTGCTCATCTCCTACTGCCTCTGCATGTTGGTGTCTGGCTGGAGATGGATCCCTTGCTCAGCACAGGGAATGTAGGCACAAACTCTTCCCTTGTCTGTGTCTGTGTGTCTCTGCTGTGTGTGCCATCAGCAGTCAGGTCATCCATCCTTCCTTCCCCCACTCCTTTCTCCCTGCTCCTGGGCTGGACAACCTGCAGGGATTGAGGCAACTTGCTTTGCATGGGGCCTACCTTGTTTAATTCCTGGCTCTCTAAGCACCACCAAGAGTGATTCGGTGTGTGGGGGTGGAGGGTGGGGGCGGACTACAAGTCACGATGACGATGACAATGACGACTTTTCTTACCCCCTCCTGTATGTCTGTCTGTTGGCCGTTTTGTCTCTGACCCTTTCTATTGCGATTTGCCTTTGGCCCAGTCTGGTTGTGACATGGTGCTGAGGGATTCCGGAACCTGGATGAAAAAGCCTGTCTCTAGGGACAGTTAAGGATCAAGCCCCTGTGGGTTTGTAGGTCAGTTTGTGACAAGTGGCCTGGACTTTGCACCAGGATTTTGCTCTCCCTTGAAGTGGGGGAGAAGCCATTAGAATTTTTGCTTTGGGGACCCAGCTTCCCATATTCTGCCAGCTGTGAGCTTCCTGGGATTTGCTGCCCCTCCAAGCCAATCCCACGTACATGTTTACAGCATTGGGAGATATGTGTGTGACAGTGAGACCATCTGAGAGAGGAACCTCAGGCAAGAAAGCAAGACCCAAGATTCGGCCAAGAGGTCCTTGGTGGCCTTACTCTGGCCCATTCCTCACAGTCTATGCTTTGAATCTAATGCTCACTGCCAATCGCCCCACTCTGCACTCACTCTTCTAGAACTTTCTTATTGTACCTGCCCACTCATAGGTCATTTCCACCACCTGGTGCTTTGTAGGTAGGACTGCCTGTATGTAGGCACTTTGTGGAGACGAGTTCCTGGGCTCTGTATCTTTTTGCAGGCTGTTGGGCATGGTGGTGCTCAGAGTTTATTCCTGACTGTACTCAGAGATCACTTCTGGTGTTCGTTCTTCAGGGACCATATGTAATGCCAGGATCAAACCTTGATCACAGGCAAGGAAAGTGCCTCACTGGTTGTTCTGTCTACCAGACCCAGCTGATAAGGTTGTTAAGTTGCCAACAAGTTGCTCAACCTGGGAACTTTTTATACATGTAAAATTTATACAGAGCTGGCTGTGTCCCAGTGTTTTTGTTGGAAAAAGTGTTGACACTTCACAATTGCCATAGGTCCCCTGACTTCTGACAACCACTCGGGTGAAGCAGCACTGAGATGTGCCTATGACCCAAGTTGCCCGGCCTCTTGCAGGCAGTACACCTAAAATTCCTACTCCGGGTAGGGCAGCTCCTCTCCAGGGCTCTTGTGCCCAACTCACCCTTCTCCCTGGAGCTTTGAATCTCCTGTTTCTCTTATGTTTTGCTCTACTGGGGCTGCTCCCCTTCAGTGGTCCTCTTATTCTCTGCCCCTGTGTCTGCCACCCCACCTTTCCCTGACTTCCTGGATGTCATAGTGCACCGAGGTCTGGACGCACATTATCATATTTTTCACTCTGCACATTCTTGTCTCAGGAGCTCATGCCATAGCCTGAAAGCTCCCTGCGGATGGGAATCTAGTGTGTCTTTATAGAAGCGGTTTCCTGCTTGTGGCTTCCAACTTCTGGCGCTGTGCCTGAGAGTTGGACGCCCGATATGTAGTTAGGGTGTGTCACTTTCTGGGTTCAGTACATGTCATGGCACATCTGCAAAGTTCTCAAGGATAGCACAGAACATTTGCAACTTGGCCTCTTCTTCCACCTCCTCCCTCCCAGCAGTTCCAGGACACAATCTGGTGATACCTGGCCAACTTGGTCAACAGTTACAATGCTGGGAATGAAAAGGGCCACATCTGGCGGTGCTCAGAGTCCTCAGGGGCTACACCAGACAACGTTCAGGGGACAATGTAGTGACAGGGAATCGGCTGCAAGCAAGGTGGGCTCCTTAATGCCTTGTCTCTTTCTCTACCCCATTTATAATTTTCTGGGGGCCACGCCCAACAGTGCTCTCAATCCTCTGGAGACACATTCCTGCTCATGTTTGGCTTGATTATGCTCAGGGGCCACCAGTTCCACACTAACCCTATGGAGTTAGTGTAGGGTAGCAAAAAACAAACAAACAAACAAACAGGTTTTATTCTATTCAAGACACATGTTCTGCCACTTGAGTCAAGTCCCTGGCTCCTATATTACGTTTGCTTGTTTTGGGGTCATACTTGGAGGTGCTCAGCGTTTATTCATGGATCTGTGCTTAGGGATAACTCCTGGTGGGCTCTGGGAAGATGTCAGAGATCGAACTTGGGTGGGTCATATGCAAGACAAATGCCCTCCCTGCTGTAATAATATTGCTCCAGCCCTAAGCCCCAGCATTTTCAAAGAACTTCTACTCCATGCACTATACAGAGAACTAGGTAGTCCCCAGGACATGGTGCACTGATGCAGGGCATCTATCTGTGTGGGCTTCCTAAGTCCCTTCTGGTGTTAGCTTGTGGGGCTCGCTGTCTCCTTGCTGATTTCTATTTTCATATCTTTTTTATTCTTATTTGTGGTTCATTCAGCTCGATGTATGCTTTCTTTGAGTACTATGAACATCCTCTATATTTTTTTTCTCAATTCCTTATCTGAGAGGCTAAATAGGTGGTTGGCACTTTTCGGGTCAACAGAGCTGCCATCTTCATTCTCTATGCAAGGTGTTGGCCTGCATTGTTTCCCATTGTTGCACCTGTGGTGTGACACTTTCTGTGTGTGTTGCTAGGGTTTGTGGACTAGGAGATTTGTGTGGCTGTGGAGTGCAGCAGAGCATCTGGGCTCCTCTGGTTCCACCCTTCCTGGGTGGTGCCATCTCACCTTGATCATGTAGCTTCCATAGATGCTTCTGGGTGGATGCCTTCTTGTGAAAGGATCAGCAAACCTTCACTTATGAGGGAGACTGGAATTCATTTGCCTCTCCCAAGTCTGACCAGCAGGATGAAGATGCTCTTGGTCAGAGATGCTTTCGAGTAAGATGTGAGGCTAACTTGGCACCTATGATCTGGGTTTTCATTCTGGCTTCCTAACCTCCCACCCTGCTCCTTTATCCCCCTGCATGAAGATTTGTCTGAGTGCAGAAGGGGAACATGTGCTAAAAGGCTGGAACATTCCAGAGCTGTTGAACTATATTCCAGCTCAGGTTAAGGAGAGACCAAAGTGAAGCAGACATCAAATCTGTGTCTAGGAGGATAGCTGCTGCTTTACTTGGAGGGCTAGACTCCTTGATGTGCTTTTAAAGATGGGCAGGTAGACATACCTCAGTTCTTCAGCTTCACATAGAAAAACCTGTACATTATTGGAGTAATAGCCAAATGTACCCCAGATCAGACAAGGAGCACCAGACAACCCCCTCCTTGGTAGGCTTCATAAGTGGAGAGCTCTTGCTCTCAGTCCTGAGAGGGGGAAGGCCAGGACAGCTAAGTTGATGAGGCTGGTGGCATCAATGGAACCCAGAAGTGAGTTCCTGACTTCCATCACTTCCGCTGCTCCACTGTGTGACGTGTGCAACAGCCATCATAGCTGACATTCATGAGCTTATTGTTTCTAAAATGAACAGCACATGAGATCACTGTGACAGGAGGAGGAAAGAGAGAAACACAGATGTCATGATGACACCATGGATGGAGGAAGGGGCTGGAGGGATATATTTGCTGTGGAGAGTAGGAGAGTTAGTAAGGAGAGAAATTTGGCCGAAGAATTGGGGATGAAAGGACACTTTTTTCCTCCCAAGACAGTTCAGAATTCTAGCACAGTGTTGTTTTTTTTTTCAGCCTCTCTTCTGAGTACTACAATGCTATCAAGCTCTACTGAAAACACTTACGATAGATTTTTCTTCTGATTTTGAATTGATTTTTGGTCATTGACCTACTTCAGCCATTTTAAAATTTTTTGTTTGTTTTTACTGTGGCCAAATATTGATAATCCCTACACTTATGGAAGCCCACGTGGGGTCCTGAACCATACATAGTTTTAAGAAGCTTAGGTTTTCAGGGCCAGAGAGATATTATAAGGGTTAAGGTGCTCGTCTTGCTCATGTCAGCCCCAGTTTGATTACCTGCATCAGATATAGTCCTTTGAGCTCACTAGGGGGGATTCTTGAGCATAGAGTTAGGGGAACCCCTGGATACCACCCTGTAACCACACCCTCTAACCTCGCACTCTACCTTTTACCCTCACACGCTATCCTCTACCTCACCCTCTCTCTACCCTTACCATGCCAAAAAAAGGGGAAGTTAAGTTTGTTAAAGGAAGTTGCTAAAAGCCAATTTAAGTTCACAGTAAGAATTAAAAATAAATGTGAACTATATTTATTATATTGAGGTACCAAGCATGACGAATTGCGAAGTGTACAGATCACAATTCTATACCTTCAGCATAAATGTTCACAAACTGGGCATCAGTGGGAAGTAGAATCCCAATTGTATTTTAGAAGTGCTGATGTTTCCTGGTACCCACTGTCCCTGACACCTTTGGCAGGACCTAGGTTGGTTTAACCCAACTATGTGTTAAATACAAGCCTCAAAACAGCACAACACACACTCCCTGGTCAGCTGGTATCTCTCATAATTACGTATGTGAGCCGTGGCTGATGCATTCACAGGTCACATGCAGGAATCGGCCACCTTTGCTCCTTCAGACTGTCTCATGTACATGTTCTTCCAGTCTGTTGTATTTTTGGGAGAGGTTAGAGGGATGGCCTATGTCTGACTGTGAGCTGTGGAGCTGTGGCACCCTCCCAGGGTTACATGCCAATGAACATTAGACCCTACTTCTGAGAGCTGAAGGGATATGGACCCCTTTGCATGCATGGTTTTGCAGCTTAAGTGGACGGTGCAGACTCTAAATCCAGACAAGCCATTGGTCTTTCAGAATGTCTGCCCGCCATGTTTCTTAGAAAGGTAGTCCTGGCTGTTGGTTCTTTGAGGTGTCCACTATGAGGGTGAACACAGCATGATCCTTGGCAGGAATAGTCCTGTGGGTTACCCACAGTTATCTTGGGGGTCAGCCCCCTACATCCTGCATTCTTAGAGATTGAGCCTGAGCTAGAGGCTGTTTTCTCATGTGACCATAGATACCACCTCTGCCGTTGTTTGGGAAACCCCACTTTGCTGACAGTAATACCCAACAGACCATGCAATAATGCTTCCCCAGGTGACAGAGCTTTAATGTATCCAAACCCAGCAAAACAAACCCGACCTTAGACTTGCCCATGGGCCTTCGTAAATATTTAATAGACCGTGTTCCCCATTCTCTCAGCTGCCATTAGCAGGGGCGGGTGCTGTAAATCATGCCACCTCTTTCTGCAGCAAAGCAGTCTGTCCCCAAAGCTGACTCGATTCATTCCTGACATTGGCATCTGGAGTGATGTGGCTCCCCAGCTGTTTCCGGGGGCCTGGAGGCTCTTGGTGGTTGTGCAGGTGAAAGATTGCCCGTTTTCACTGACTCATGAAATAGCGGCAGGAATCAGGCGCTTACTGCAGGCCTGGCTATATGCTCAGGTCTTCGGGTAGCTGCTTTACTATTCATCTTTTTTGGAGAAAGGAGGATGGAGCTATGATTGGTCCCGTGTTACAGATTTGGAACTAAGAATCAAAGGAGGGATGGGAGGGATAGCTCAGTGGTTGGAATGAGGACAGGTAGCTAGCCAGGGTGATGCATTTGTCCAAGTCTTCTGCTGAGCTAGAAAAGGCAAGGTAAGGCAGAATCCTTAATGCTCCAGAAAGGAATGTAGTCACTCAGCACCTGGCCAGACTTCTGACCCCAGTACTGAGATAGTGCCAGTGTTTTGTTTTCTTTCTTTCTTTTTTTTTTTTTTTTTGGTTTTTGGGCCACACCCGGCAGTGCTCACGGGTTACTTCTGGCTGTCTGCTCAGAAATAGCTTCTGGCAGGCACGGGGGACCATATGGGACACCGGGATTCGAACCAACCACCTTTGGTCCTGGATCGGCTGCTTGCAAGGCAAACGCCGCTGTGCTATCTCTCAGGGCCCAGTGTTTTGTTTTCTTACCACTCAGTGTTTGAAATCTTAGAATTGCCACCCTTGGTGCTCTTCATGACAGTTGTAATGTGGTCAGGCTCCTGTGTTTGGGAATAGAATGCCTGGCTTCAAAGTCCTATTGCGTGTTTGTTTTTGTTTTGTTTTCTCCTAGCTGCCTCCTAGTGGGCCCAGTGCTTAGCTACTATGGGGCTGTAGATAGTATGGATAGATGTATGGAGAACATTGTGTTTGGGAAAATGACTGTAGTCACTTTAGCAAAGACCCTCCCTGCTTAGTGACAAAGCTGCAGACTGGTTTAGGATTCAGGGCCTTTACTCTAGATGGCTGAAAAGTAGGGCTGGCATCCCAGGATGCCAGCTCAGCACAGACCAGAGTATCAGGCTTGTGCCCAGTGGATACTTTCAGTATCCATGGGTGGCTGAGAGCACCAACTCTCAGGTTCTGTGTGGTGTTGGCCCCATGGAGTCTTCAATTCTCTCTCTAGATTATTTGCGTATGCCAGGGCTGGCCAGTCAGGCTAAAGGGTTTCTGACTAGTGGGAACAGTCCTAAATTCCTGGGAGGCGCTTATGAATGGCTCCATGAATGAATAAAAAGGAGTCAGTTTCACGCCTTGTTCCTCTTACATGGCCAAGCCTGGCACTGGGCCAGGGTTTCCTGGATGCCTGTAAAAGGAAAACAGAGAACTATATTTCCTCCAGCTGACCCAAAACCTCACTCAGCAGACTGCTGGGACCTCTTCACCTTGCAGGGGAGTCCAGGGCTGTGTTCCAAGTCCCACCTGTCACTTGTCATATTCACTCCTTACACCAACCATCTAGCCTTTCCAGAAGCTTCTATCTTCATTTTTGTTATGGACCTTTCTCAGTCCCCTCTGCCCTACCAAGGTCCATCTGAGGAATCATCCCTGTCTTGGTACCTGTGTATTCCCATTCTCTTTTTTTTTTTTTTTTTTTTTTTTTTTTGGTTTTTGGGCCACACCCATTTGATGCTCAGGGGTTACTCCTGGCTATGCGCTCAGAAGTCGCTCCTGGCTTGGGGGACCATATGGGACGCCGGGGGATCGAACCGCGGTCCGTCCTAGGCTAGCGCAGGCAAGGCAGGCACCTTACCTCTAGCGCCACCGCCCGGCCCCGTATTCCCATTCTCTTCAGCTCCCTCCTAACTCCCACCTTACCTGTATTAGATCCTACAGATGCAGAGAATTATTATTATAATAATTCAGAGATGGGGCTTTGAGCCTTCTGCTACTCCTGGCTCAGTGCTTGCAGGTCTCTTTCAGCAAGCTCAGGGGCCTATAGGGCTATCTAGGGCTTAAACTTGAGCCTCTTTCATGCAGAATATGTGCTCAGCCCTTTGAACTGTCTCTCTGGCCCCAAAAGAATTACTTTCTCCTGTGAGTTTTATAAATAAATAAACTCAGAGAATATAAACTCTGAGTTTATTCAGGCCCAATGTAAGGAAGGAAGAAAACCTGACGGTAATTTATTGTTGTAGGATTGAATTTTTGTTTTGCTTCGCTTTTAGGTCACACCCATTGATGCTTAGGGGTTATTCCTGGCTAAGCACTCAGAAATCACTCCTGGGCTGGGGGACCATATGGGATGTCGGGGGATCGAACCACGGTCCATCCTAGGCTACTGGTTATATAGTGCTTGCAAGGCAGATGCTTTATCTCTAGTGCCACCACTCTGGCCTCAGGGTTGATTTCTTTTTCTCTTGTTTCCCCCAGACCTAATCCTTTGACCAGGAAGGAAGGAAAAAGATGCCCCTTGTGAGGGCTGTGCCCAGCAATGACAAACTTCACCACAGTATGTTCTGCACCTGGTGGGATTACAGTGATGTTCAGTGAGACAGCGACAACATTGGTGGAGTTAGACACCTTGCTCTGTGTTTGGATGCCAATATGGGTCATCAGGAAGACCCTCGACCAGCCTCAGAAACCCCCACAACAACCTGGATGCCTGCGGAGGCTGCAGAGGAAACAGTTGCATCCAGAACATTCTTCTCATCTCCCATCCAAACATGGGTTGGGACTCCCCGGAAATGTAAGATGTCTCCTTGTTTTCTGGTTCTGTGTATCCTTACTTCCATTTCTCCTCATATTCACATTTTAAATCTCCTCGCACACTTGTTTTTTATGTGTGCATTTCTCTCGTCTTCTTGGACATATGCCTCTATGTACCCATCACTCGCACATCTTCTTGAACTATACACAGTCGTCTCCTTTTGCACATTTATCTTTGTGCTCCTGGCTCATTGTGCTCATGACATTTTTGTATTCCCGTCATATCCTGTGTGTTTTGTCAGGTTCATCCAGGCTTTTGGTGACACTGGCCCAGCTATTGGTATAGCTACCACTGAACAGAGGTATTTGGTGTTCATATACTCCTATGAACATGATTGGGGATTGTAGGTCATCACTGGGATTTGAAGGGCCTCTGTGGCAGCTACCATGATTCCATCTTACCAACTGCTCCTGGTTTCTCAGACCCATTTCTTCTAGCAGAACACAAGTGCATGTCTCCAATCTGGAGGAGAGCCCAGTGCCTGGCACTTGGTTGGGCAGAATCCTGGCAGATACTGATTTGTGGAGCAACTTGGGATGGTTGCATGCAGGGGCTTGATTTCCTGGCTTTCTGCTTTGACCCATGAACAAGGAAGGCTTGCCAGGGAAGCAGGGTGCCTTAGGGCTCATGTGGAGGACTGTGGGTTCCTTGCACTGGTGGATTCAGCAGGTGTGAGGGAGTAGTGTCCCACAGAGGAGCAAGTATTCAGACCCCCCACCCCAGCACAGGACAGGGGTTACCAAGGACTGGGAAATGGCCTCTGGGAAGAAGACTGCTGTGTGGGCCTGGAAAGGCTTTCTGAGACGAGCCTGATGGCCAGTTCTGGACTTTGCATGTGGCATTGCTGTTTGGCATAAATAGTTGATCAAAGGTCCTTCCCTAGCAGCCCGTGGGAAAGGCCCGGGGCTTGTTGACAGCAGGAAGGGAAAGGAGCCTTGTGCTGTCATGGCATGGGGGTGGGGTGGGGAGGTGAACTGAGGACTTGAACTTGGTCCCAGAAATAGGTGCAGTTCTGCCAGGCACGGCAGATGGACCCATGAGTCTGGAGTGGGTATTGATTGATAATGTTCATGAGCTGTGGTCTCAGCACTCAGCCAGCCTGCAGATGACTTGTTCTACCTGGGTTCACCTGGCCATTGACTATCAGGACTATATGGCGGGCTGGGCTTGTGTTTTCTTTTTTTGGGTGGTGTGTGTCATGCGTAATGGTGCTCAAGTATTACTCCTGGCAGTGCTTAGGGGACTGTATGAGATGCCAAGTAGGCCATCTGCACAGCAAGCCCTACCCACTGTACTACCTGTACTGCTGTACTACTCTAGTTCCTGGACTTGCGTTCTGATTGTGTTTCTTGTTTCAGTCCTGCCAGATGCTTCTGCTCAGACTTCCAAGGGAGATTGGGACAGTGACTTGCCTCTGCACTCAGTGGCATCACCTTGGTGGGTTTGACCTGGCATCTCCTACATTGAGGTCTTCTGTGCCATAATTCTCTGGCTGAATTACTGCTTCTGTTTTGGTTACAGTGAAGGGCTCTTAGTGTTTTTCTCTGGGCATCCCTGCAGAGGACACCAGAGCAATAAGGCAATTTTGAGCACCTCCACAAGTCTACCTGCACCATCGTCCCTCTGGCCTAGACAATTGTAAAAGCATTCGCATGTGATAAATCAAAGTTTTTGATATTAGGGTGAAAGAGAAGGTGGCTTGGGCAGTTAATAGTGTGTGTGTGTGTGTGTGTCTGTCTGTCTGTTCTCTTTCCGTTTCACCATCCATACCTCCCTTGTAACCTTGTAAGTATGTATGTGTGTTCTCCTTGCGAAATCCAGACTGGTGTGTGTGTGTGTGTGTGTGTGTGTGTGTGTGTGTGTGTCTGTGTCTGTGTCTGTCTGTCTGTCTGTCTGTCTGTCTGTCTGTCTTGTCTGTCTCACCGTCCATACCTCCCTTGTAACCTTGAAGTATGTATGTGTTCTCCTTGTGGAATCCAGACTGGTGTGTGTAAGTGTTTGTGTGTGTGTGTGTGTGTGTGTGTGTGTGTGTGTGTGTGTGTGTGTGTGTGTGTGTGTAAGAGAGTGAGTCTTTCCCAGGTGAGATTCAGGCCAGCATGTGTGTGTATGTTTCCCAGGTGGTATCAGGCCAGGCCATACCCCAGGCAGGAAGCAGTTCCCAGCAGCAGGTCGAAGGTTTTGTTTCCTGAAGCCATAGGTGTGTGGGGTACCACTCATCCAGGGAAGGAGCTCTTGGGGCCTGGGGGGAGTGGGAGGCTGTCAAGGCATAGCTGGGCTTTCACTGGAGAGCACAAGTGTCTTGGGGACTTGAGGGACTCTGTTGGAAAGGTAAGGGGGAAACAGACACAGCTGCTGCGTTTTCAGACCTCTTAGCCTCTCTTCTTGCCCCCCCTTCCCCCCTCTCTATGGAGGCAGCTCACTTATCACATGGCCACAGTCCTGCTTTATCCCCATTTTCTTCGTTACCCCGTTGTGGTTGTCTCAGTTATCTCCTTCTCCTTGAGGTGAGAGCTCATGGCAAGAACCCTTGTCCTTATTTTTCCTTCACTGAGCCTCTCAGTCTTGGAATTTGTACCCCCGCTTTTTGGCCATGGCTTTAGGGGTCACCAGTGTGGATGGAGCCTTTGCACTGTGCATGGGCTTTGGACCACCGTGGTGCAGAGCAGACAGAGGGGCTGGTGGGAACACGTAGTTAGGTGGGCTCTGTTATGTTGATGTTAAAGCCGGGCAGATCTCCCCCTAGCACATGGGTGGGACTTGAACTCGTTTTTTGTCAGCCTCCAGAGACAGTGGGCCAGGCCCCTTGGTCTGTGTGACCATGAATAGGTCACTTCTTTTCTCAGGGCCTCAGCACCTGAAGAGGTAGGAACACATGGGGGCAGAACCTTGGGACATCTGAAAGGAAAAGGAGAGCTAGACATCAACCTGGCGTGATGGGGAAGCCTGGAACTTGAAGGCTTAGCAGTCTACTCCCCTGTGAGTAGCTGGGTAGAGTTGATGGTACTGCTCATGCTGCTGGCCTTGGGGTAGGTATTGTGGGTTGATACTGACCTGCTTCTGCTGTGGTTGGCTGGTCCCAATCCTAGGCCTGGAGCTAGTGTGGCTACTGCTCTTGGTGGAGTGGAATTGGTGGTTTTGCTCAGGGATGGTGGGTGCTTCTGTTCCCACTGCCTTTCCTGTTGGAAGTGGACTTAATGGTGCTGCAGATCCCAGGATTGCTGTTTGTAAGGCCTGTAGCACCCCCTCTATCGCCTTCATTTCTGTTTTTTGTTTTTGGTCCACACCTGACGATGTTCAAGGGTTACTCCTGGCTCTGCACTCAGAAATTATTCCCGGATGCGATGCTGGGGATAGAATCTGGGTTGGCCACATAAAGCAAACGCCCTTTCCACTGTATTATCAGATACACCGCCATCTTTTTTATGGCACCAGTAGTTTATATGTTTGCTCACAGCTCTAGTGCTTTACCTACTCTTCACAACGACAGTTGGCTACTTAGGTTGGTATCGGGGAGGTATATTTTCTTGAATGTCTGTTGTCTAGGCTTTTGCTGGGCAGATATTACCTGCCTCTATGCATATGTAGGTCTATGTGTTAGTTTGGTGTTTGGCTCATGGGTCCTTCAACTGATGGAGCACACACTCAAGTGCAGGATTGTGGGTCTGCCCTTTTACCTCCTCAGACAGCCATCCGTAGCATTCTTTGAGATAGCTTTATGCCTGTGTTGTCCCCACTTTCCACACAAGGCCACTTGGAGAGAAGGGCTGTGACTCATTCTCTAGGCTAGTGGAGACCAGAGGCTCTCACCTAGAGGCCAAAGGGTTGCCTAATGGCTGGTGTTTATGAATACCTGGAATGTGCTTGCAGAGGTGGGTGTGGCCTTTCATTGACGTATAAAGAAACTGAGGTTCAGAAAGATCTAGAAAGCATCCACACTTACCTCCCAAAGGGGGAAACTACACTTTTACATATTTCACTGCTCAGGACAGAGATGTCCTGCAGGAAGGTTATAGCGCCAACGAAGGGACATGCCCACCCAAGGGGTCAAATATATAGAGTGCAGGTTCTGCTTATACTTTGGTCCGTGCTCAGTATGGCACAGGCAATATCACCTGAGGCAGAGTGTCTGCCTCTCTGCCTGACCGGTAAGGAGCTGTGTCCTGCCTCATGGAGCACGATATTAGCTTCTCTTTTCTTCCCTCAATGCAAAGGATTCATGATGATGTCTGGACAATGACAGCTCAATCTGATGCTAGATGGAAAACAAATAAAGAGACCCAAACTGTACAAAAATATACTCTCTAGACAGAGCTTTCCCAGCAGTACCTCACAGTGCTTCAGTAGCTGTGCAGTGCCAGGATTGAACCCAGGGTCTGGCGCATGCCAGGCCTGAATTCCATCCCTCTGAATGAAGTCAATCTCCCCAGCCCAGAACGATGCACTTTATTCTAAAAAGCATCCAGAGTTGAGTGTAGCTGTTGCCCTCGACTCTGCCCATGCTCTTAGCAAATCTTGAGCATCTCCAAGTTATCTATGATTATGAATAGGAAATTGTAAATATCACCAGTAGGTAATGAAATTGTAAATATCACTAGTAGGTAATGCTTTTTTTCTTTCTCCTCAATAAACTGGGTAATATCTACCCCATAGGTTTATTGTGAAAATTAAATAAGAGAACATACTCAAGAGCTGAATTTAGTGCCTGACACATACAAGAAGCATTCATGGAACATTAGCTAGTTTTGCATAAAATGTTTAAATGGAACAAGATTAGAACATAGAGTCCTAGAGAAGTAAGGACCATGGAGGATGAGTGCGTTCCTAAAATTTCATACCACATTTTGCCCCTAGTTAGCACTGTGTATGCTGGTAGAATTTGTGTTTCAGACAAGGATTGGCAGATTTTTCTAACAAGAGCTGGATAGTAAATACTTCAGCTCTGTGGACCATACAGTGCTGTCACCATTAGTCATTTCTGCCTGGTGTCTGGAAAGTAGCCATAGACAATATGCAAATGAATGGGCATGGCTGAGTTCCAATAAAACTTTATTTATAAGAACTTGCCACATAGCCATAAGTTGTCATTTGCCTCTTGGTCTAAATGGAAGAAACCTGTTTGACTTTGTGTGTGAGTGTGAGAGAGATGCCTCCTGGGTCATGAACCTGGGGAAAAAAAGAGGTTATGAAAAGTCCTCTGGGAAATTTGCTGAACAGCATACTGCAATGCTTTCATGAGACCTTTTGGAGAATACAGAAGGTGGCTTTCAAAGTGCTGGAACTCTGGCTTTGTATTTAGTCAACATCTCTCAAGAGTCTACTATGTCCTGGTACCTGATGTGGACCCATAATAAAACCTAAACACATGTACATTTTGGCAGGGGTCATGTCATTGACAACGCTGGACACAGGTTTCAAGTTTGTTCTGTGTTGGGTGCTTGACTTCTCCTTGAGTCCCATATAGGCTTCCCCACTAATCTATGTAGCAGGACTGGTGTGCTCAGGTAGAGGTCTGAGACGTCCATATTTCAGGGCAACTAGGTACCTCCGAGGTGATCCTTGCCTTCATTGACTTAGACACACAGCTATTGGAAGCACAGGACCTTTTGAGAATAAAGCACAGCCAGGGTTTTGAAGGCTTTGCTGTGTGACCTTGCTCAGGAATCTAGGGCTTTCTGAGCCTAAATCTCTTTATCTGTCTGCCAGTTTTACTTTTAAAAACAAAGGTTTGTCCCCGTATGAGCTAGTGACTGCTGGCCTCATCCCAGGAAAGCACGTCTGGTTTTCCAGTTGGAGCTTTGAGGGTGATTGCAGCTCTCTCCTGGGCTGGGAGGGCTCTGTGTAAGAAGGCCTGAGAAAACAATGGCCTGTGGAATGCTGGAGTTAATGAAGGGAGCAGATTCCAGGAGGGTCTCTGTGTGACCTCCCAGCCCTGTTATCCCTGAGTAATCTGGGAGACCTCTGCTCTGCAGCACTCCCAAGCAGTGGGGCAGGACCAGGCCTCTGCCCCTGGAAGCCTGGCGTTGGGTGGGCACGCGTGAGGCCCTTCCCTCTGGTGCTTGCCTGCACTTGAGAAGAGGCGCTGTGAACTGCCATGGGCAAGGCTGTCTTGGCTAGGAAGAAGGAGAGCATTTGAGGAATGATTCTCAGCTGGCCAAAGGAGGGGCTAAGCTGTGGGAAAAACTTAAAAGAAAAAAAAAATCACTCTGAAGAAAATGAACAGAAGGCCAGGGCAGCAGTGACTAACGGTGACCGTGCAGTCTGGCCCAAGTAAAGAAGAATATTGACTTAATTGGAAAAGTTGACAATCCATGACTGAGTCACAACTATCCCTCACAGCTACATCTACTACATGTAGTCAATGTTCTTCCAGTGTTAGGACCCCGGAGGCCCATCAGTGGGGACCCCCTGAATGGGATGAAGGGACAGGCTTCTGCTGACTGTGGGATTCTGAAGTGATATCCTCTTTCTGGTTCCTGGGACCTAGTCAGAAGGTCAGGGATATGCCATTGTGTTTAGTGTTAGGTAACAGAGAAAAGGTCATTGTCCTGGGTCACCACAGGCAAATGCACTGAGGGGTCTCTGTGGTGAGAGAGTGTGTGCGTGGGTGTGTATGCTGAGTGAGCAGTATGAGCATATGGTGTGTCTGTGTGTCTAATGACAATGCTCTGTGTGTGCTATTTAAGTGTGCGGTCTGAATATGTGTAGTGTGAGTGGTGTGGTGAGAAAGTTGGTGTCTGAGAGTAGATGGTTTGTGTGTGAGTATGTTTACATGTGGCATGCAGTCTGTGGTGAGCGGTAGGCATGTGTGGTTCATGTCTAAAAACTTTTGGGGTACACATGTGTGATATGACTACATTGTGTGACTATGTCTGAGATTCTAGAGTGTGTGTCTTCGGTGTGAATGTGTTGGTGCGTGGTGTGAATATGAGCATATGGTGGCTGTGTGAGGTGTGAGTATATGAGGGGGTTGTGGTGTTTATATGTGTTCGTATGCTTCTGTGTGGTGAGTGAGAGTATATGGGATGTATGTGGGGACATGTGTTTATGAATGGTGCGTGCAGTATAAGCGTGTGTTCTAACTGTCCTGTGTGCTCCCTTTCCGGTGTCCTCACTGGGAAGTAGATTATCTCATGTGGAGAAATGCTCCTCTCCCCCTTCTGCCTTGTGAAGCCTTGTCAGAACGCTGGTCCCTATTCTAGCTCGTTTTGCAGAGCAGCTCTGTGGGTGGTGGTGGTGGTGGTGGGGTCTGTCCCTTTCCCCTTTATCTCTCTACCACCACCTCTGTTTCCACATGGGGAAGGGGGTTCTGGGGAGAGGGACTCAGTTCAACTCTACCTGATTACTGGGAACTGCCCCGATCCCTCCTCCCCACTGCAGGCTTATCTGGCTCTCACCAACGAACAGCTGCTCATGGTGAGGTCTCTGAGTCACTTGAGATTCAGAGCTGGGCTTAACAGGAGGCAGTGACATAAATAAATAAACATCAGCCAGTACTGAGTTCCCAGCTTTCTGCTTTCCCTGGGAGCCCCAGAAACTACTGGTTGCTTGTTCTGGGGACATGAGACAGCTCATTTCTTGGTGAAGCAAATGCTCTGGGAAGGTTATACATCAGGTTGGAGAGTATGACTGGGGTATCCTGCCTATGTAACGTAAGGAGGGACCCTGGGCCTTGATGTCTTTAGTGGAAGAGGTTTACTGTGAAGGTTCAGTGGCCAAAGTTGTCAGAGCCAGTGGGCAGGTCTTTTGGGACCCCTTGAACACATTGAACTGGAAGCCTGACTCAGAGTGGCGAGTCAGGTTGTCTTTATGATTGGCCTGTTTGTCAGTGGTTGAGTCAGCTCCAGCAATATGTGGGGGCTCTTCTCAGAGCCCCAGCTCCTCCTTCTCCTCTTCAGCCAGGTCTTGTGCCCCTCACATGCTGATTGAAAGGCCTGAGTGAGTCACTGAACCACAGCCAGGAAGATCTAGTCCAAGGCACAGCTGATTTCTCAAGGAGGAAGCATAGAGGAAGGCTGAAATGATGGGGAGGAACAGGAAAACAAAAGGAAGTGAGGTAGGCAGAGAAATGGGTGCTGATAGGACCCATGGAAGAGTCTGAACAGGATAGGTGGATACTTGATCTTTGGGGGAGCTGCATGAGCGTGAATGCATACAATGTGGAAAAGCACCCAACGGAGATTGAGAGGCAGGGTGGGACTGGGGGCAGGGGGCACTCAGTGTCTCCGTGCCATGGTGGACAGAGCTTCGTGGTGGTGGCCAGTGGGGCTCCTGGCATAACCTGCAACTTAGAAGCCAGGCAGGCAATGGGGAGCTCTTTGTGGTGGATCTGGAGAGGAAATGACTGGAAGGAAGATTGAGAGAGGATTAGTAACCCAGAGTTGGAGAGTTGTATTTCCTTTTGGAAGAGGGCAATAGAAATGGGAACCTGGGTTGGATAATGGGAAAATGATGGTTGGGCATCATGGAATTACTTCAGGAATTTACCCTCAACCCCATCAAGAAAGTACAAGATCTCGGAAAGACCTTGAGATTACAGAGACATGGAGAGTTGCTTGAGTTGTCTTGCCCTCTTCCTAGAGCCACCCAGCCTAGTAACCTTTTAATACAATCACCCTCACAGTGGGGTTTGTCCTGGTTTCGGCCCACTCTGGGACCCCCCCACATTCCTGAACAGCCAGCAGGCTTATATGAGCTGTGAGTGACATGATCCTCCCCCATGGAGGCATTTTGCAGGCTTGTAAGCCATGAGAGTAGCTTTGTTGTTTTTTTTGGTACCAGCTAATCTGCAGGGTTTTGTTTAAGCAGTGGAGGGGGACTTTGTTGTTTGTTCTCTCAGGAAGTGTTTAGAGGCCTAGGGGCCCACTCAATACTGGAGTTCCCAGGACTATCCCTGTGGTGCTGATGTGTGTGAGATACAATATGGTGCCAAGAAGAGGAGCTAATGCTCTGCTTTTGTACTCTTGGAGTTAATAGTCCTCTGGGGTGCAGAGGAGGTGAGGTGGTGGAGAAGTGTGGTGGGTGACCCACTCAATAAGGTTGCTTGTTTCTGGATATCCTAACTGGAGGGCACCCTGGGATTCTTTGAATATCCATCTGCTCTCCAGGTTTCACTTCCCTTTATGGCTGAAACAGCCCCTGCTAGGGGAGATACTGATCCCCTTTCTGCACATGCAAGTATCATGTTCTGGTCCCTTTCTGTACACATATGTATCATGTTCTGGTCCCTTTCTGTACATGTATGTGTCATGTTCTGGTCCTCTCACCCTACTATCTTTGTTATGGCTTCTGACCTTGGGACATTTATATCTCCAAGGTGGTCCTTGACCAGAGCCTAGGGAAAGAGCAGGCTAGACCATCATCTGTCAACCTTTTCCCAGTTAAGACCTTTTGACCTTTATGAACTTTATGACCTTTATGTTCCTTCCTGTGACCCCCCCCCAACAATTGACACCCTAGTCTCATACCATTGCCCTTCCCTTTTTGTGATTTTACTTGAGAAATATCTCTTGGAATATACATGTGAGAAAGGCTTGACTGTGTCACTTGGTTTTATGAATTACACTCTATGACAGTCAATGGATGATGATGGAATCACTTTTGTCTTTCTCCCTAGGTCCCATCCTAAAGCCAGGTGTGACTTCATAGATTCCCAGTCTCCACCTATACTATTATTGGTCCCAGCAGTGCCTCTCTTAAGAGGCTGATGTTTCCAAACTGTCCCCATAGGATGTTTTCTGAAGGTGTGTCTTGACATGGAATGATTGGATTTTTGAGGAGGTCATGAGAGTACGTTGCTTACCATGTCTAGCTCTGCATCTTGGGCTGCTCTGGTAGTGTTGGGATGGAACTAGTACCTCAGGCAATGCATGTGCTCAGTCTATTGAGCTCTTTTTCTCTAGCTCCCTGGTCTCTTTGAAGAAATTTGATTCCAGGCATGGATTGGTCAGCACAGTATGACTGTCTGCAAGTTAAAAGAATGGGTATTAAGAATGGGCGCCTTCATTTTTAATTCCCAAACTCCAGAAAGGGGAGAAAGCAAAGCAAATGTGTCTTATGTAAGTCACAGGCTGCCTTGGTGGCCTCTGTTTTGGAGGCTTAAATGGGATCTTCTGTCAGGTGACCTGTGGTGAGGTCATGGCCCCTCACTTGCAAGGGACTCAGGACACTCAAGAGAGGACTGGGAATTGATGGATGGTCCCACTGTTTGTGGAAACTCTTTGGATGAATAGGGCATGGCTTCCTTCAGGTGGATACCCCTTTTCTTACCCTAATTCCATGGATGCAGTGACCTCTGGAACTCTCCTCTCTGTCAGACTTGCCTATTGGAGCAGGACAGAGTGTGGACGGTGGGAGGTGCCCAGTGTTACTTGTAGACTTCATCAGGTCATTCACAGGGTTTCATTTGCTCTCTGATAAGCATCAAAGGAAATGTCTCCAAATGGCTTGGAGTTTACCCCCTTGATGCTGCATTTGAAATTGAGACAGTGCTGGCAATTCACATCTTCATGAGGATGATAAACATAGATAGCGATGAAGATAATGGTCAAAGAGAATGTTGGGGGAAATCCAGAGATGGAGATTTTGAGCAGATTGTACCCCTTTGGTGTGATGAGTGGGAGAGAAGTGGTGTGGAGAAACATCTGGTGGGGCAGTATAAATCAAGTAAGTACTTAACTGGGACTCCAAGAGATCGTATTTGAATCTTATGCCCATCTCTTCTGTTGAGTGTCAAGGTCTTGGACCTCATCATCAGAAAAGCCATTGTAGTGTGCAAATGGTTCTGGTGAATGCCTGCCATGTGCCAAGATTTTTAAAATCCTCCAAGCTTCCCTTAGAAGTGCTGCCTGATTGCTATAGATATGAAGGCCAAGGGCACTTATAGGAGGAAGACAGGATCCCCAGTTTCCTGCAGTCTTGTTCCTGGGACTGCCTGCTTCCTCAGCCTAGAAAAGAATGGGCAATTAGTGTCCCAAGGAACTAGAGGAGCAATTTGGGGGAGCACTAGCAGTCTCAAATACAATCAGGGAGATCCTGCTTATCTTGAGAAAGTAGGTTTCTGTGGTGGTGGTGTGTGGGGAGGATGCCAGCACTGAGCAAATTCTTTTCTGAAAAGGGAGTAAGGCCTAGAAAGTTTGGGAACTTTGGCTTTCAATGGTGGGATCCACTGCCTAGGAAACTGCAGGATGCCGGATGTCGGAGCATGATGGGAACTCACGGACCTCTGCTTTCACTCTGCTCTCGCCTGCTTGGGCTTGGAAGTCATGCCTCAGTGGCTGGCGTTTTGGAGGGTGACAGGAAGTGATTTGAAGTTGTTGGAGACAAGGTTGGCTTTTGGGGTTGGCCACAGGGAAGAGAGGGGTGGGGCCTGCTGGGCTGGGATTACAAACAGTCCGGTAGGTCTGTGGACAGATTCCTGGATTGTTTCAAGTCGACCCTGGTGACTCAAATGGCCTGGAATCAGGATCAGGAAGCCTGAGCTACTCCATGATAATGTGAAATCGGAATATCTTGCCACAAGCCTTTGCTGCATTTGTAGCAAAGTTTGCGAAGTCACTACCCCTAGTCAGGGTGGATTTCTGGGTATCGAAGGCCAGATTTTTCTGGAGGGGCAAGGAAGAGGGTAGGGAAGGGTGGCCTCGAGGAAAAAGGAAGAGTACACTCCCCACCCAGCTTCTTCCTGATTAAGTTTCTCTCCCAACAACAAACAAGGGGCTGATTCACAGAGTCCCAGCCTCCCAGAGCCAGAGCTGAGTTCCTGAGCCGGCCTGTGACTAAGGAGGAAATTCCATTTCACTTATACTGCGACTGTGCTCTACACATGCCATTCTCTGTCTTCATTTTGTGGCTGCCTCATCTTTGTGGAATTCGCCTTCTTTCTTTCTTCCTCTGAGTAAATATGTCGAATTGGATATGGGATACATGTCATGAAATACAATCCGGCTTCCCGGAACCAGAATGTAGTTCAGGAAAATGGTTTGATTCATATGTGGCTCTGGGTTCAGTTTCTGAGAACCCCCCTCTACACATACACACACACATATTACACATACCATACACCCATGATATATCTCACACATCATGTATCACACATACATCAAACACCACACACACTGTATATCATACATCACACAGCACAATATATCAAATACCACAAACATGGCATGCCACATACATATCACACCACACAGTGAGACAGCTTACAGACTACACATACCACATACAAAAAAAAAATAGTCTTATACAATTGATATTTTCTTCGCCCTAATTGTAACCTCTGTTGCAGGTTGTTGAGCTGGTTTGACACTTGGAGCGTAGTTCCCTACGTCATTTTTTGCATCTATCCATCTCTAGCTGCATATTTAACCTGGAAGCCGGATCCTCTAGTTAAAAAATCCTCCATCATTTGGGATCTGAGAAGGGACTGCCCCCATGTCCTGATTTGATCTTATTTTGGTTTGGGGGCCACACCTAGTGATCCTCAGAGGTTACTCCTGGCTCTGCACTTAGGAAATACTACCGGCTGTGGATGAGGGACCATATGGGATGCCAAGTATTGAACCTGGGTCAACTGCATGTGAGGCAAGTCTTCTACTCTCTGTATTATGACTCGAGGCCCTTGACCCCTGCTTTAGTGACAGCTGAGGGTGCTAGCGAGGTGAGCTGGTGTTTCACCTGCAAACCTTGCATTTCAGAGGTCCTGGTAAATAGTAAATGCTGCTATCATTAGAAAATCTTCAAGAGTGTGCTGGAGAGCCTGGCATGCCTGAACCAATGAAGCAGGCAGTCGGTGATCATAGTTGATGAAGGCTGCCACCATCGCTAGCACTGCATCTTTTTGCTTTGCTGCTGTTTAGGCTTGGCTATAAGCCAAGTTTGGAGCCTGCAGCACCTCCTCTGCCTTCTTAGTACCAGCTGCTCCATCCTCTTCCTGCTAAGGCATGATGTTCTCCACTCTCCCTCTGCCTCACAGCTGACCAATGGAACTAACCCTCATCTTCCCTCCTCCTCTTCTTGCTCTCCCTTCTCTTCCCCTCCCCTCTTTTCTTTCCCTCCCTCCCTTTCCCTTTCCCTCTCCTTTATATTTTCCCTATCCCTTCTGTATTGATGTTTTTGCTGTGATAGCCCAGGTCTCTCTGTCTTCCTCTTTATCTCTTTGTCTCTCTGTCTCTTTCTCTCACACACACATACGGTGGCATGCTTGCACATGTAGTAGTTGTGCTCTCTGGACTGCAGCTCTCCCAGACTAAGTGGCAGCACTCACTGAGATTTGTCCTCCTTTCATGGTGCGTGCTAGGGCTCTTGCTCTTGGAGCATACACACGCATTAAGGCACTGTTGCTTGTGGGGGCTGCAATGCTGCTCACACATGTTGCTCTCCTGGGGCTTTTGGTGATGTTTGCACACCCCTGGCTTCAGTGTGGCTGAAAGTCACAGTAGGGCTGCCAACACATGCGTGGCACCTAGAATTTAAACTCATGACCGTTTTGCTTGCAAGGCAGATGCTGTAAGCCTCTGTATTGCTGTTCTGTATGGGATTTATTAGGGTGCTAAGAGAAAGGGCAGAGGCTTCATGTTAGGGTTAGCTTCATATGACAAACGTGGGGTCCAGGAGGGCTGCATCATGTCCAGCTTCATTCACTTTGAGATCATCTCTGCTCTGTTAAGGTTGGTCAGGCAGTCAGTGGGGTGCTGGAGGGAATGAATCCACTGGACACAGGAAGGAAGTATTTGGGGTGATGGGGTTGAATATGAGGCTACGTGAAGGATGTAGGTGACCAAAGTATCCTCGGGGAAGCGATGGGTTCTAAACGGGGTTGTTTATTTCACACCACTCCTTTTTCTTTCTTTTTGCTCCTGTTGTGAGAACTGGTCACGTACACTTGGTTGCTAGGTCGCACACTTAGCTGCGGTGAGGTTCACCTTCCCTAGTTGAGGTGCTTGTGCACGTGGACTTCCAAGTATTTACAGTTGTCAGATACCCCAAATGGCTGTGCCACTGGCATGTTGGAAATCAGACTCAAGGCTGTACCACTCAGCCCTTACTCTCCCCTTAATTTTTGTTGACACAATTGCCAACTCTAAACCCCAAGCTTTGATGTACAGACCTCTCTGGACTCTTACACCCCAATCCCTGCAAACTGGAGCTAAGAGTCTCTGTTTTAGGGGTGGAAACCCAGACCTGAAATGACCTTTTTTGTAGAAAACTGACAGAGAAAACTCTGGTAAAAACTGCTGGTAAATCCCCATCAGATTGGCAATCCAGGAAGCTGCTACCAGTCAGATCAGTAAAATAAAATGACTTCCTGGTGATAACAATTAGATCAGTAACTAATAATCATAGATGACATTTCTCTAGAGCAAAGGTTCTCAGACTTATTTGGCCTACTGTCCTCTTTTCATTAAAAATACAAAACACTCAAAAAAAAAAAAAACCCAAAAAACAAAACACTATCCCCACCCCTGCCCACTTCCTCATTTTCCAGAAATCTATCTTTAAATGAACAGCAGAGAGTGAAAACCTGCCCCCCCCCATGACACCTGAGGCTGACACCTGAATGGTTCCAACAGCACCCCCTATTCTGAAGTCAGGGCAGTATCACCCTTTAGGGAAAACATTTAACACCTGTTTGGTAAATCTAGATACGATGCAGCTTTGTCTAATTTCTACAATCATCCTAACAGACCTCACATACTGTTAACCCCAAATGAAGGAAATGCAAATGAGAAAAAATGGAGGTTCAAAGAATCTTTGAGGTCACAGCACCAGAGACTGCAACCCCAGTAGACAGGTCCAAAGCCTTTGCTGTTACCACCATATTGGCCTACTGGAAGAAGCAGGATATGTATGGTGTGTCTACGTGTGCTTGTATGCATGTATGTGCCCATGCTGTTTGCATGTGTGTGTGTTGAAAGAGTAATTATTGCGAGGCCTTCTTGTGTTAATATGACACTGGTTCACTATATTTGCAGAAAACCTGACCAAGACCTGAAAGACTCTGAAGGATTCTGGGAAGACATGGGGTTGTGGTTTCACATCTTTTTTTCTTTGTTGTTGTTATTGTTATTTTATTGGCCACACCCTGCAGTGTTCAGGCTTACTCTTTTTTTTTTTTTTTTTTGGTGGTTTTTGGGTCACACCCGGCAGTGCTCAGGGGTTATTCCTGGCTCCAGGCTCAGAAATTGCTCCTAGCAGGCACGGGGGACCATATGGGGCACCGGGATTCGAACCGATGACCTCCTGCATGAAAGGCAAATGCCTTACCTCCATGCTATCTCTCCGGCCCCTCAGGCTTACTCTTGATTCTGCACTCGTAGCAAGCTCGGGAATACAGTATGGAATCCAGGGTTTGAATCCAGATCAGCTTCATGCAGAGCAATTGCCCTCCCTGCTCTTCATTGCCTTCCCTCTGGCATGCAGACCAGAATAACCTTCTCTTTTCATTTCCAGCTTCTGCCCAGCTTTTTGCAGAGTCATGCTTGTTATGGATGGTGCCTTTATAGGCTTCTGTCAGCTGAATGGATGTAGGTGTGTCTATTGGGACCACTCTCCCAGAATGCAACTCACAGTGCTCCCCACTCCAAGTGTTTTAACCTGCTGGCCTTGGCAAAGGCTTTGGCTGAGTCCCTAGAGGAGATGACAGGCACAGGGAACAAGCCGAGTGCTAAGCTTTGTATGGGCCTTTCATTCCATGACCACCTCTGTGCATTGCCATCTTAGAGCTGAGGAAACAAGCCAAGGCAGGCCAAGGAAGAGAGGGATGGATGTCCAGCTGTGTTGGGAAGCGTGTTTATCCTACTGTACTCAGCCAGCCAGAGAAGGAGACCATGGTTGTGATTGGGGCTTACTGCTACGGGTGACCTCTCATCTCGTTTCAGGTCCCACCAGCTCATCTTATCTTAAGCTAAGGCAGAAAGTCTTTCCATAAACAGTCTTAACTGAACTTCACCGCAGGTTATGGCGGTACTTGTTTCACAGTGGATAAGGACTGGGTGTGGTTGGGGGGAGAAGGCATTGGAGGATGGGGAAGGAGGTGGGGGACCTGGCCTTTGGAGGAGACCGAATTTGAACAACCCCAGGCAACTGAGCCCCTTGGCTGCCATTTTACTTCCCAGCAAGGAGTGGAACTTGCTTAATTCCTGTTGTGACCTTGCAAAAGGAGACAGTGGAAGTTGGTATCGAGTGGAGCAGCAGAAGTCTGAAGCCTGTAGACTGTCCAGAGACAAGACTGGTGTTGCTGAAGGTTTTGTTTGTTTGTTTGTTTGTTTTTTTCATTTGGTTCTTTGGCACCAGACCTGACAATTCTCGAGGCTTCTCTCTGACACTGTGCTCAGGGATGACTTCTGGAGATACATAAGCTCCAGCGATACATAAGCAGGGCTGGGGATGGACCCAGGTTCATGTCAGACTTAATCCTATGCTGTCTGTGTCTCTGGACCCTGAAGGTTTGGTAGTTAGGAGAATAGTTCCATAGGGGAGCGCATCTCTGACTACCCTTAAGTGCACTCCATGTGCTCATAACTTGGTGGCCATGTTGTCCTTTTAAGATGGGCACTTGTTTCTCCACCTTTACTTCACAGATGAGGAAACTGAGATGCTGTGGTGGGGTCATCTGTCGAAGATTTCTCCAAAAATGAGTAGGTCGAGTGGAGATTAGAATTCAAGGAGAGGCTGCCAAGCTTCTATAAGAAATACTCTGTCTCGGCCAGGGTCCATAGAAAGCCACCAGCTCCCTTGTTCTTCACAGCTCACGTTTCAGTGCAGAGCTTTGCTTCTCCCCATTGTGAGAAATGGGAATGTTAGGGGATGCAGGAAACCACCCACATGAGCCCATAGGATCCTCACATCCCTTTCTGACCAACTGGGAGCTCAGCTCCCATCTCTCAGAGTGGTTGCATGGCATGAGGCAGCTCAGGAACCATTGCTGGCTTGCAGGCTCCATAGTTTTTACCTGTGTCCTCTTTTTCAGCCCCGAACTCCTCAGGGTCAAACATGGCGCCTTCTTCCACTCCCCAGCACCTGAATTGAGATGTAAAGCTCAATCCCTTCTGCATAAAGGTCCCCAGAAAATGACATTCTTTGACTTCAGTCTGGTTGGTGCCCACTGGTGCTGGGAAACTAGGTGCATTATGGTGGACAATTACAGGGCCACAGACCACTGGGGATTTCTGCCTCTTGGGTGAAGGTGTTGGCAGGGGGGAAGGGATATGTATCCTGAGCCTCTGTCATTTCATCACTGATGAGGGGGTTCAGTCTGCATTTGATTCCAGGTGTTGCTGGATTCTATGGGCTTGAAGCCTCCTAAAGCTCTGCAGCCAGGAAGATCTTCCTCCTCAGCCCTGAGGGTGCACACTTTCTCCTCCCTGCTGTAGAAATGCAGAATAGCTGTTCTTCAAGGTATTAAAGCACCTCATTGACAATTACCCCATAGGTCCCTTCTCTGCTTCCTCAGCATTCCCACGCACCAACCTGTTCTCTCTCTTTTTGTCCTGGGATTTTTTCATGGTGCTCCGGGTGCCAAGTCTACCTCTACAGCTTTGGATCCCATCTAGAGTGCCTACCACCTCCACAGCAGTAGTGGTGAACAGTACCCAAGCTTGCTACTGCCTTGCTTAGAAACTAGAGAACTCCTTGAGTCTGGAGAGATAGCATGGAGGTAAGGTGTTTGCCTTGCATGTGGAAGGATGATGGTTCAAATCCCGGCATCCCATATGGTCCCTCGAGCCTGCCAGGGGCGATTTCTGAGTGTAGATCCAGGAGTAACCCCTGAGCGCTGCCAGGTGTGACCCAAAATCACCAAAAAAATAAAAAAATAAATAAAATAAATAAAAAAGAAACTAGAGAACTCCACAGAGAGACCACCAATTCGCTTTGAACCGGAAGAATCTTCTATATTCTTTACTTCAGAGATGGCATAGGAAAAGACACTCAGATTGTTAGTCATCAAAACCACAATACCGTTCAAGGCTACTAGGAGGCGGGGCTAAAAATAAAAACACCAGGAAATAACAAGAGTTGGTTAAGAAATATGGAGTAGCTGGGCTGTTCGTGCATTACTAGTGGGAATGAAAAATTTCGATTCCTCAAAATATTAAATATAGAACTACTATATGATTTAACATTTCCATTGCTAGATTTATACCCCAAGGGAATGAGAAACATATGTTTATAGTGAAAGCTTGTACATGTATTTGTAGCAGCTGCATTCTTGACACTAGAGAGTAGAAGAAAACTCATAACATCAAACAATGAAATGAAGAAAACTTTAGAGTATTTAAGTATATATAGTGTGTTTCTATGTGCTTATGTCTAGAAAAAATAAAGAATAATATGTTCTAGGAAACCTGTATATACTTTAGAATATTATTCAGTCATCAACAGGAACAAAATTCTTGATATAAGCACACCATACAAACATTACATTGGGGCTGGAGAGATAGCACAGCGGTAAGGCATTTGCCTTGCATGCCGTTGACCTAGGACAGACCTGGTTCGATTCCTGGCATCCTGTGTGGTCCTCTGAGCTTGCCAGGAGCGATTTCTGAGCACAGAGCCAGGAGTAACCCCTGAGCATTGCTGGGTGTGGCCCCCGAACTAATAAATAATAAATAAACAAACTGCACTAAAGGTCACATATTGTATGATTCCATTTGATGAAAATTCAGAATCTGTAAAGCCACACAGACCAAATGAGATTGGCCATCCCTAAAGGTGGAAGGAGGTACTGGGGCATGACTGCTTGCTGGATGAGAAGTATTTTTTGTTTGTTTGAGATTGTTTTTATTAGTAATTTTAAAAAATTAAACACAGTGAGATACACAATTACAAGTAGTTTGTGATTGAGTTTCATCCCATCCTCACAGTAATGACTCACCACCAATGGGGATGAAAAGAGTGATTTGGAGTGATGAAGATGCTTGGAACGGGATAAAGGAAC
Source organism: Suncus etruscus (assembly GCF_024139225.1). Classification (NCBI taxonomy): domain Eukaryota; kingdom Metazoa; phylum Chordata; class Mammalia; order Eulipotyphla; family Soricidae; genus Suncus; species Suncus etruscus. Next base: position 36,119,727 of record NC_064866.1, read on the forward strand.
TGCAGATATACTAAATATTACTGAATTGTGTCCCTTAAAATGGCCAATCCAAATTTGGAGTGCATTTTACCTCCTCCATTAAAACAGACAGACAGATGTCTGCAGCGGCCATCTCTTAGGTCAAAAAAGGCCAGTGCCTTCCTTGTTTCCTAAGAGACTCATTGTTGACTGGCTCCTAGTGAATCCCAATTGTGACTTGACTTGCTCCTAGTGAATCCTGTGGCCTGGAATCTCAGTTAGGATAAGGAGTTTATAGAGGTGTAGACTGACGTGGAACCTGGATTGTCTGGCTCCAACCTGATTGTTTTTGCGGCGACTCCTCAGAATCTCAGAAGGCTATTGTTTCAGAGTCTTGGCTTGCGTCAGGAGCTTGCATTGCATGGACCCTGACAAGCCTAACTCTCTGTTCCTTTTATGAGCTGCCTGCCCTTTCCTTGCTTCATAATTGAGTCCCCCGCAGTCCATCTGACCACCCGCCTACAGGGATTTTTTTTTCCTAACACAGATTCCTTGCATCCATCTGGGACAGGACACACAGATTTGTAGCTAAAGGGACAGAGAAGGTTTGAGTCACCACTGCCCGCACTGTTTAGTCCTGGATGAGTCTCCTCAGTCTTTCTAACGTGCAGAGGGAGAACCTGAGGACATCAGTCACTTACTGTCTTTTCCCAAATCTTTGTGAGGCTTGAATGCATTTCTGACTTGGGATGAGCTTTCTGGGAATGGATCCTGTCATGATTGGGATGGTCATTCCTTTCAAGTTCAGGCTTTCGGGGCAGAGCGATAGCACAATGGGTAGGGCATTTGCCTTGCACGCTGCTGACTCTAGTTTGATCCCCCAGCCAGGAGTAATTCCTAAGAGCTAGGTGTTAGCCCCCTCAGTGCTCAGGCTTCCTCTGTTCTTGCACAGGACAGATGCGAACTCTAGTCAAGCATGAGCCTAGGCTGGAATGAATGAGGTTGCAGGAAGCGATTGCAGTGTGGGATTGGCTCAGGAGCAAGACTAGCAGAATTTCCTTTGTGTGTGCTCAGCCCAGGCCAGAATGCAGGATAACATCAGGAAATAGTTGTCCATTGATTTGTCTATGTTCTCTTGTAACCAAGCTGGAAATGGGGAATTTCACTCTGGCCTCTGCCTTTGTACTGTATCTTCCCTCTCAGTGGGGATTATTGTAGGTGGAGCAAAGGGAAATGGCTATCTTCATGCAGTGTGAGTTCTAAGACAGAGACTAGAAATGGTTTTTCTGGAGGAAAGTGCTTGGGGGCTTGCCACACAGGGTAGGATGTCTGTGTGCCTTTTCACCTGTGACTTCTGCCATTACATTCTTAAGAGGGCTTATGTCTCCGGGTGGGTGGTTGGACCAACCCGAACTGTGTACTAGTAGGGAGTAGGAGAGGCCTTTGGTGCTGATGGCAGAAGGAGATCTCTTTTCCGACGGGAAAAGGTTGCCAGAAGTCTCCAAATTTTTGTTTGTTTGCCTTTTTGTTTTTGGTTTTGGTTTTTTGGGTCACACCCAGCAGTGCTCAGGGATTACTCCTGGCTCTGCGCTCAGAAATTGCTCCTGGCAGGCTTGGGGGACCATATGGAATGCTGGGATTTGAACCACCATCCTTCTGCATGCAAGGCAAACGCCTTACCTCCATGCTATCTCTCCGGTCCCATAATTTTTGTTTTGTTTTCGAGCCATGCCTAAATGGCTCAAAATGGTTCAGGGATTGCTTCTGGTTTTGCTCTCAGGAATCATTCCAGGGGATTGTATGGGATGCTGGGGACTGAGGCTGCTGTACTATCTCTCCAGTTCCAGGAGCCCCATTTCTAACCACTAGAATCTATGATTTGGAGATCTCTGAGAATCAAGGAAGAAGGGAGAGAGCGGCAGACCAGCCCTCTTGCTCATCTCTTTTGGCCATCTTCAGCTAGTCTTCCGGGGCCTGCAGGCGCTGTGGGAAGCCAGGGGCCTGGGCCAACCTAGTGCTTCTGAAGTTCTGGACTGTGTTGGCAGTGCTGTCCTGATGTGGCGGCCTCACAGATCTCTCTGTCGGGTTAGTCAGTGTCCTGTGGTGAAGGGCAGCCCAAGGCCTGTGTTTCCTGGGCCCACGTATCCGGCACAGACTGTCCCCACTGAGGGAGGCTATGTAGTGATTTTGGGGGGGGGGGGAACACTTGCCGGACCCTGCCACCCCATCCCCTGCGGGGGACACAAGGCCGCTTTTCTAATAAGCAGCCTGGGTTCCTGTGGGATGAGATGAAAGACTGTGTATGAGAGTGGATAATTTGGGGTTTTCCTGATGAAAGCAGTTGACATTTGTTCGGACCTCAGGCACACTGAGGCCGCCGCTTTCATCTCCGGCCCTGGCTTGCATTGGGTGGACAATGCTGCCCGAACTGGATGAGGCTGCAGAAAGGATGTAAAGGACACGGGTAGAAGGGTTATTGAAGACTCTGGAGGTCAGCGTGGAGGCAGTTGTTTATCCCTTCTCTACCTGAGAGGAGAAGGGAGATTTTGCTTTTCCCCATACCAGCTTCTCACTGGGTCAGGGACAACCTTTGGAGCTGGGTAGGGTTGGCAGAGTGGACACAGGGAGTTACTTACCCCACTGATCTGTGTCCTTGCTTCGTCACTGGAAATCATTTCCACCAACAATTGTGACTTTCCCACCTTGGGTGCTTGTGTGTCTGGGGCCCCCATAAGCCCTTGGAAATGTTCCCTGGCTATTTTTCTCTGACATAGACTCTACCCACATTGCCGTGGACCTGGGAGACTGCAACTGAAGGCTGGCATGATATATCCCCTGCCTGATTCCACCCAGCATCTGCCACCACGTGATCAATTCCTCCCTAAATGACAGGCTGATGGCCCTATGAAGAAAGGACACTTGGCTTACATGGCTAGTGGGGACATGCCAGTGACTAGACTAGCAGTTGGGGTGGGTGGAGCCTGCCTGGCTTTCTGTGAATGAACTAAGGATGAGTTATGTAATTTGAGCGACTGGAACAGTAGGCGGTACAGCCTTCTGCCACGTGTGTTCCCGGTACTGCAAACACACAGTGTTCGACACTGATTCATTCATAGAATCTCTGCTGCGGTCTGGTTTCTCCATTTTTGAGATAGGCGAATCCCCATGGGGTCCCCTCACCTCACCTGTTTCCTCAGCCTTGGAGCAACCTCCCTGGACAGGACTGCCATCATGTTTTCCTTTCTGTCACATTGAGAGTTCTTTTTTTTTCTTTTTTTTTTTTTGGGGGGGGGTCACACCCGGCAGTGCTCAAGGGTTATTCCTGGCTCCAGGCTCAGAAATTGCTCCTGGCAGGCACGGGGGACCATAAGGGGCGCCGGGATTCGAACCAATGACCTCCTGCATGACAGGCAAACGCCTTACCTCCATGCTATCTCTCCGGCCCCACATTGAGAGTTCTTTGATTCTGCTTTCTGATTCTGGCTGTGATGGCCTTTGCTGGTGCAGCAGCTACTTTCCTGGATTGGGGTGGCAGAACTTACACTGATGAAGACATAGCTGTGTCCCCACCGAGCTGGCTCCTACATCTTTGGGCTAACAGCTTACCTCACTGGCTGGCATTATCTTCCCAGTTCTTAAGCATCATGGAAGGGGAGTAAAAGGAGACAATATTTGTGTCTAAAATTTTTGTGTGTGTGTTATTGCTTTATTTTGGGGGGGTAATACTCAACTATGCTCAGGACTTACTACTGACGCTCAGCTTAGGGATTATTCTTGGCAGTGTTTAGGGGCCTGTATGTGTTGCTGGCAGGAGACCCTCAAACTTGACTCAGCTATGTGGAAGGCAAGCACCTTACCTATTTTACTCTTTTTGGCCCGAAACTTGCTTTTCAAAGGACCCGCCCCAACTTGGGTAGTATTTAGGCTGCTATGGAATGTAAACTTCCGACAGGCTACCTTTTCAGCAGGCTAGGGAGCTAGCTTTTATGCTTGATGCAGTTATTTTCATAAAGAGGCAGATTTCAGTGGATCAGAGGGACTGGTAGTCAGGCTACCATGGCTTTCTCTGGGACCTGTGCTTGGAAAGTTTGGTGAGTAGAGTCCTTTGGTCTAATTTCTTGGTGGGACCTTTAGAGATGGCACTTTTCTTTCCTGTGGAAGTCTGCCAGGCCCTCAAATAGAGCACTCACCTCCTAGGCTCTGTTAGTATTTGTGACACAGGCTTGTGAAATGGTATTCAATGGACTGCCTGGAATGTCTTGGTCTTCTCTTCTCTACCAGAAGTGCTCCGGGCCTGCAGTCAGAGCATTGCTTGTGTCCAGGCCTTTACTTCTTTCAGGAGCAAGTTGGCCTTTCTGGACCCAGCTGTATGCATGTACTGAGACCTGAAAGTAGAAGGGATATTCCCCAGAACTCTTTCTTCACTTTTGTTATCTTCCTCCACACACATGTGACATCTGCATGTCACCCCAGCTGTTGGGAGTAGCTACAGGCAGGTGGCACCTTCTGGCCTAGCACTGGACATGGAAAAGTAATTGTAATCAAGGTTAAATCCAGCCACCTTGAATCAACACATATGTCCTTAACTCTTTTTTTTTGTTTGTTTGTTTTTGGCCACACCCGGCAGTGCTCCTGGCTATCTGCTCAAAAATAGCTCCTGGCAGGCATGGGGACCATATGGGACGCTGGGATTCGAACCAACCACCTTAGGTCCTGGATCAGCTGCTTGCAAGGCAAATGCTGCTGTGCTCTCTCTCCATCCCCCTAAGCCCTTAACTCTTAGCTCAGCCTCAGCTCTTGCTGCGAGTCGTCTACTCTCCAGTCATTCAGAGGTAGCCTTTTAGTGGTATTTTTGTTTGTTTGTTTGTTTTTGGGTCACACCCAGCAGCACTCAGGGGTTACTCCTGGCTCTATGCTCAAAAGTCGCTCCTGGCAGATTTGGGGGACCATATGGGATGCCGGGATTCCAACCACGGTCCTTCTGCATGCAAGGCAAACACCCTACCTCCATGCTATCTCTCCGACGCCCCTTTTAGTGTTTCTACCGATAGAGCAGAGGGAAGCAAATTTCATGACAAAATGAAAGTCCACACTAGTATACTGATTGCTCACATCCAGCCCACCCGTTCCAAAGATAATCAGTCATTTTCTGATTGCCAGATGTAGTAAACATCTGTCAGTCCCAGACAAGAAGAATAGAAACTCTCAGCTGACCTCCATTTGCTTCCTTTCCTGCATTAATTGATGTCTCCAGTTCCCCTGTGCCATAGGAAGCCGACTCACTGAAAACTGGGCTGGCCTGCTACCCACAAGCCCAGTTTTCCAGATGTAAAACAATGCCTGATGCCTGTTAGCTGTGTCACTGTCAGCAAGTGAAATAGTTTCTGTGTGCCTGCATTGTCTGTAAAATTTACTAATACTAGTACTTACCTTGTAGGCTAATCACCAACATCAAATGAGTTAATACATATAACAATTTGGAACAATGCTTCTTGACCAATATTTGTTTGTTAAATATTAACTGTCCAGACCAGAGAGTGATAACTCTCTGGACTGAACACTTTTCATCCTGACACCAAATGCTTGGTTCCCTGAGCAACTCCAAGAGTGAGCCCTGAGTCTGGTCACAAAGCAAAACAAACAAACAAACAAACTATCAAACAAACAAAACTAAGAGAAGGTAGCTGCTGATATTGGTGTGCAGAAGGCTTACCAGTTGTTCAGTTGGAATACTAGTTTACATAAATGATGAAAATTAAATATAAAAAGGCAATTATTGGTTGGGGTTTAGCTCAGGGCCAAGTAGCTTGCATATGTAAGATTTTGGATTTGATCATTAGTAACACACAATATTTTGGAAAAAAAACAGAATACATTTTTTATATAATTTTTATTTTAATTATAGTGGCTTACATATCGTTCACAGTAATATTCCAGAATACATTCTTTTTTTGGTTTTTGGGTCATACCCGGTAGTGCTCAGGGGTTACTCCTGGCTGTCTGCTCAGAAATAGCTCCTGACAGGCACGGGGACCATATGGGACACCTGGATTCGAACCAACCACCTTAGGTCCTGGATCGGCTGCTTGCAAGGCAAACACCGCTGTGCTATCTCTCCGGGCCCCCAGAATACATTTTTTAAAAGCAGTTTATTTATTTATAATTGATTGGTTTTGGGACCACACCCTGCGATGCCCAGAGGTTACTCTTGGCAAGCTCAGGGGACCATATGTGTTTGTCCTGGGTCTGCCGCATGCGAGGTCAATGCCTTACCGTTGTGCTATCTATCCGGCCCTGGGAATACAATTTTTAACAAAAAAGAAAAGAAAAGCTGTCACTGAGTCACTGAGGGCAAAACCAGCTCTGCGGGATGGCTGCAAGCTCTATAGAAAGCTGCAAGCTCTTGGGAGTCTGCATTCCACAGCATGGTGACTGATTGACTTCCATACCACTTTCAAGAAATGGAACCCTGGAATGGTAGCTGTTGAATCCTGAGGATAACTTTGTACAAAAGGTAGTTACTGGTGCTTCCCATTCATGAGCCAGAAAGAGCCTGCTTTCTGAGTCTCAAAACTATGCAGCCAGCCCCATATCATCTAGGGGTTTGTTGTTTCTTTCTGAAATGGCCACTTATCAGCGACAGGACAGTGGGGGAGTTGGGAAACGGGTCTTGTTCCCTCTCAGCCACGCCAGATGCCAGACTTGAAATGTCCTCATGATGCTGTAGAGTTTCTCAACCCAGCGGACATGCGGTGGGATGAGGGGTCTGGAGTCTGGTGCCCTTCCCTAGGTCTGAAAGGGCATGGGGGAGGGAAGTCATCTATGATGCAGGGAACACAGAGCCCTGTCCCCAGTGGGGACTCTGCCATGCCAGCACAGAAGAGGCCCCATTGTAGCCAGAAAAACTGGGCTCGAGAAGCAGGAAATGGGAGATCCTGTGGAAGCACTGGCTGAACCAGACCAGCCAGCAGTGGCGAAGAGGAGGAGGAGGAGGAGGAGGAGGAGGGGGAAAAGGCCTCCCTGGAGGCCAGGCCAAAGAAAGTGAAGAAAGGGAGAGGGAGGAGGCGCCTTGGGAAATTGGCAGCCCTGAAGGGCCTCGCAGCCTAGGGGTATGGAGAGTGTGGTTCAGTGAGAGAACACATGCCTTGTGTGTGTGGGAGGTCTTGGGTTTGATTCCTAACATTTCTGGAGAAAATACAATTTTTTTTTAATCATAAGTGAAAGAGGTTGGTATTTTATGAGAAAAATATGTGTTAAGGAAAACCTTACATGTAGATCCAGCCTGTCTATTGGGCTGGAGAGAGCACAACCAGTTGGGTACTTGTCCTGAATGCGGCTGACTTGGGTTTGATCTCTGGCATCTCCTGCTTCCCTGAATAATTCATACTAGGAGTGATTCCTGAGCACAGACCCAGGATTAAGCCCCCAAAACCATTGTGTATGGCCAAAGCTCTCCCCTTCCAAATGAACAGAATCAGATGAACCCCCTTTAATTATTAGTGGTCAATATATTATGTGTTTATAAATAGAAGTGATCTTTCAGATGAATGAAGTCAGAGAGGGGGAGTTTCTTAGCGAATCAGAAAGTTCTATTTAGAGCATATTGGGATGAGGGGTTCTGTGGAATAGGAAGGAGTGTGGTGGTCCCTAAAACTCCCTCAGTCATGTGATCCCCTCCTTTGGGACCTGAACACTTCATTTATTCTGTTTAGATAAAGTACCTTGTACCCATGGCACAAATGTTATACCCTTGATCTTTAAGGCTGAACATACTGCTCTATGGTAAAGCCTTGCCTGCCAGGGACCTTGAGTTCCATCCCTGGCAAAACCCACAAAATAAAGTGGATATCTGGACTTTCAGTGATTTCTCCTTCCTTCCTTCCTTCCTTCCTTCCTTCCTTCCTTCCTTCCTTCCTTCCTTCCTTCCTTCCTTCCTTCCTTCCTTCCTTCCTTCCTTCCTTCCTTCCTTCCTTCCTTCCTTCCTTCCTTCCTTCCTTCCTTCCTTCCTTCCTTCCTTCCTTCCTTCCTTCCTTCCTTCCTTCCTTCCTTCCCTCTCCCTCCTTCCTTTAATTTTGTTGTTTTGGGGGCACACCTTACAATACTCAGGAATTACTGCTGGCCCTGCACTTAGGAATCACTCTTGGCTTGTTTGGGGATCCATATGGAATGTCAGGATTGAATTGGAATCAGCTGTGAGGAAAGGAAGCGCTGTATCCACTGTGCTATTTATTTTTTTGTCTCTTTCAGTGGTGTGTGTGTGTGTGTGTGTGTGTGTGTGTGTGTGTGTGTGTGTGTGTGTGTGTGTGTGTGTGTGTGTGTGTGTGCGCGCGCGCGCGCTGCCTTTTCCAAGCTCAACTGCTTCTCCCTTAGCTCCCTTTCTTCCTTGGTCCCCCCTATCCTTCGTGGGTCAGGCTCCCTGCAGGGACAGGGATAGAAGGCCTGGCCTGTTGATGTGCCCTCTGATTCAAGGCTGTCTATAGTGGAGACAAGAGATGGAGCCTAGCAGACTGGATCTCCCTCCCACTCCTACCCCATGGCTTCCTTAACCTGGACTCCCCCTTTCTGCTCTGACCTGGAGAAAACAGGAAGGGTGGGAATTCCTCAAAGACACGGGGAGGGCCTTTCGGAGAATCTGGCAAAGCTGTCAGGCAGCTTCTCTCTTAGAGGTGTCCAGACCCAGGGTTGGGGGGGGGGCAATAGAATTGGAGGGCATAGAATGGGAAGGGATACTTGCGGGTGTTAGGTGTATGCGTCTCACACCCCAGTTTGGAGGTCTCTGTGCAGTTTAAAGTCCCCACCTACCTCACCACACTTCTCTCAGGCAGGAGTCCCATGTGGCATTGGGTGCAAAGGGTTATTTTGTCTTTATTTGGTGGGCTGAGCAGAGGGGAGACTAAACACTTGTGAGCAGAGGCTCATGGGAAGAAGGGGAAGTTGGCCCTGCTGGGAACAAAAGAGAGGGAAGGTGAGGGCTAGCGTCCTGTGGAGTGTCAGGCGCCCTACGCCTTGATCCCCGAGTTGTATAACCAGCTGTCACTTCAGTGATTCCCTGCAGCAGGCTCACAAGTACAGCTGGAACATTAAACAAACAGTGACGGCTTTATAAATATTTAATCCTACTGTTTAGGAATTGCTCAGCGTAGGAGACAAAATAAGAGATCCTGGCTGTCCTCTGCGTGGCCCCTCAGCTGGGCAGGTGGATGGTGATGGTCCGTTTTGGGGAACTGGTGTGTGTGTTGGGGGGTAGTGTGGGGTGGGCCACAGCAATTCTGGAAGTTTTTAACTTCCAGGATTGAGTCATTCCCCCCCCCTCCTTTTTTGGAGGGGTTTGTTCAGGAACCCTCATTTGTTTTAATGGGGCTATTTAGCTCTGGTACTCTGTCCTAGAAGGACTTGCCTTGATCTCTGTTCTGGGGCCTAGATCTAGCTTAGATAGTGTTGCTGTCATGCTTTTAGAGGACAGCAAAGCACTTCCTCTTTCTCTCCCATCATATCCTGTACATTTAAACACATACATGTGTTTTAAGCTTATATATATCCATTCTTGGGGGTTTTCTTGATGTTTGAGCACCACACTTGGCATTACTTGGGGACTACTAGTTGGGATACTTGGGGAAATGCAATCTTGGGGTGACCCCATGAGCCTTGCATACAAGGCTTGCATTCCAGTCCTGGCCCTCTCAATGTTCTCTTGAATTATATATTATCTCTTAAAAAATTTTATGTTGAAGGGGTTGAGTAATGGCACAGCAGTAGGGCATTTGTCTTGCATGCAGCCTACCCAGGACAGACCTAGGTTTGATTCCCCGGCATCCCACATGGTCACCTGAGCCTGCAAGGAGCGATTTCTGAAAGCAGAGCCAGGAGTAACCCCTGAGTGCCTCCGGGTGTGGCCCCAAAATCTTAAATAAATAAATGTTTAAAAAATGTTATGGTGGTCTATTTCATGTTTTTTACAAGTCATCTCTTTATGTGTAAATTTGGACCAGGGTTGTATCTCAAAGGGTGCAAGAATGAGGCCCTGAGTTTAATTTCTGGAACTGGCTGGAGGGGCCCCAATCGCTGAAACAGGCAGTTCAGTGGCTTTAATGTATTTTCGGAGTTGTACAACTGGCACTGCAATCTAGTTTAGAGTGTTATGACTCCAGTAAGGAACTCTAGCCATTAGCAGTTGCCCCACAATCAGGTCCCTCCCTTAGGTCTAGGAGGTCATTAATCCACTTGCTAGTTCTATGGGCATGTCTGCCTTGGACATTTAAGATGGGCTAATGCATCCACAGAGTATGACAGTACTTTTATTGACAGACATATTGCACACAGCACAGGATTTCCCAATCTTACCTATGAAAGGGATAGCCGATAATTAAACGTCATTCCTCTCAGGGCTTCAGCAAAGCTGTATTTTATTATTGATCTATTGATGCTAATGTTGAGGGACAGTAACCAAGGCTGTGGAACTCTTGGATGCCAGTGCATACCACTACTGGCCATTCTTGGATGTCACTTAATTAAGGAAAATTGCTGTGCCAGCATCAGTGAATTGAAAAGAACTAAGACATCACTAGGATGGTTAGAGCAATTGCATAGCAATAGTGCATTTGCCTTGCATGCGGCCAACCTGGGTTTGATTCCCAGCATCTCATATGGTCCCCCAAGCCTGCTAGAAGATATATCTATATCTATATCTATATCTATATCTATATCTATATCTATATCTATATCTATATCTATATCTATATCTATATCTATATCTATATCTATATCATCTATATCTATATCTATCTATGTGTGTGTATATTCTCACACACATATACATATATATAATATACACACAATAAAAATAAGATGTGGCTAGTTCCAGTTTTGTATGAGTGGGCTAACTTCATCGCCCCATTGTGAGTCTGCACCCTCCGGGGAGAGGTCTCAGAGGTTACCTGGGGGCAGGGGTGGGTGGGTGTTAACCCACAATGTTAATGTTTATACACTCAACCCACAAGGTTGACTTTACTTTGATTTACCACCCAGCTGTATATGCCAAACCTTCTATCTAGTATGTCCCTGTGATGATTCAATGCTGACATAATAGCATGATCTTACATTTGTCCATAGGCCTTCCTGCCTACAGGCTTGAGTTTTTCCAGGGCTTATGTAGTCAGCCCATTTTATTTGATTTCCGGGGGCTTACATTCCCTGACCTTAGGAGCACAGAAGAGACGAGTTTCTTCCGTGTCATCGGAAAAGGCACAGAACCAAATAAATGGCTAGCAGAAAGGGCCTTTATTGGCATGCAAGCCACTGAGATGGGAGAGGCTGTCCTCTGCAACAGGCTGGAGAACAAGCTTTGAAGAGAGGAAGTGGGGCCTAGTTTTATGCCCTCCAGAGCTCCGGTGACAGCTTGTGCATATTCGAACAGTTTTTCAGGAAACTCATCCATATTCATGAGGGGGAGCTGTGAGCAAGGGCAGTGAAGGAATGCGCAGTGAATATGCATTGTGTGGACTAAAGATGAGGGAGAATCCATCACTGGAGGTGTGTCTGAGTATGTTTGTAAAGGGGGAGGTGGGTGAGTGGTACTCAGGAAAGGTACCCCACATGGGAACACAGCTTTCACTGGCCAGCACTGGCCTTTTCAGTACAAAGCTCGTTAAGTTTCTGTATGACCCCATAAGAGCTCGGAGAAGGACTAATACAGAGCTCAGGTCTTCCTGAATAGCAGAGTCAGCTGTGACTTTTAGCATTTCCTGGTCGCCAAGCACCCTTCTCAGTTTTCAGGGGCAGAGAGACAGGTGGGGGAAGGTCAGGCAGCTCAAGCCTTGGTACTCCTAAGGGCCTTTTGCCAATCTCAGTGTATCTGGCTCTCTCATGCCCAGGAAGCTTCTCCCCCCATCCTCCCGGCCCCCCAAGGCCCTGTTGCTGCCAGCACTCATTGGCTAGGCTGATTCAGCTCTTCGGGGCTCAGACAGGCGGACTCTGCAGGAAATGTTAAAAAATAGACTTGGCTATCACTGCTGGTCATCTCCCAATCCTTGAATCATGAGTAATTGTTACAGACGCTGTCAATATTTTGCCCTGGGTCCCGTCCCCTTTACCGGACAGATGCCCCCTCCCCTGCTAAAGTTCACTGTGTCCTTTTCCAGAGTTGCTGCTGCATCCGGGAAGTTGCTCATGGCCGCCCCCCCTCCACGGTCCCTACTGGTCCCCACCACTGCTGACTCAGGGACACAAATGCTCAGCCTCGAGCTTTAAACTAGGGTGACTTGTGCTTTCTGTACCCAGACTTGCCTGTGGGATTAGACTGTGTGTCCCTGTGACCTTTGGCTGAGTGACCCCCCCATGTTCCTGAGTGTCACACACACACACACACACACACACACACACACACACACACACACACACACGATACTCTCTGGTCCCCAAGTTCTTATTAGTGGCAGGTATTCATCTATCTGGGAAGTCCTCTGGCTTGGCAAGCCAAAATGTTCAGGATTACTTTGGTTTGGTTTCATGCTCTGTTCTGGCTAATCGGACACTCACTTAGAAATGTCTGCGTTGACTCATATTTCTGGCTCTGGCTGTACCTTCCACCCCTCCCTCCTCTCCATTTCCTGTCTTCTCTGTCTCTCTGTCTCTGTCTCTGTCTTTGTCTCTCTCTCTCTGTCTCTGTCTCTCTCATTCCCTAGGAGCATCCTCTTTGGGGAGGCTCATAGAGACCTGATGCTCTGGTCCCCTCTGTGCCCTGTTCTTGTGATGGGCATTGACAGGTTCTCTGTCAGCATCATGTGAGGATTGGGGTCACTTGATGGGACTGATTTGAGTCATTACTGGTGTGGCACACAGTACATGGAACAGAGAAAATGCCCCCAAAGTATTCCTGGATCCCCCTCACCCAGTATGAAACACCTAGGCTCTTTGGGGGTAAGGGTGGGGTTCATGGCTTTTTTTTTTACACTGTCCCTTCCTTCCTTCCTTCCTTCCTTCCTTCCTTCCTTCCTTCCTTCCTTCCTTCCTTCCTTCCTTCCTTCCTTCCTTCCTTCCTTCCTTCCTTCCTTCCTTCCTTCCTTCCTTCCTTCCTTCCTTCCTTCCTCTCTTTTTTTTTTGTTGTTGTGGTTTTTGGGTCACACCCGGCAGTGCTCAGGGGTTATTCCTGGCTCCAGGCTCAGAAATTGCTCCTGGCAGGCACGAGGGACCATATGGGGCGCCGGGATTCGAACCGATGACCTCCTGCATGAAAGGTAAACACCTTACCTCCATGCTATTTCTCCGGCCCCTCTTTCTTTCTTTCTTTCTTTCTTTCTTTCTTTCTTTCTTTCTTTCTTTCTTTCTTTCTTTCTTTCTTTCTTTCTTTCTTTCTTTCTTTCTTTCTTTCTTTCTTTCTTTCTTTCTTTCCTTCCTTCCTTCCTTCCTTCCTTCCTTCCTTCCTTCCTTCCTTCCTTCCTTCCTTCCTTTCTTTCTTTCTCTCTCTCTCTCTTTCTCTCTCTCTTCCTTCCTTCCTTCCTTCCTTCCTTCCTTCCTTCCTTCCTTCCTTCCTTCCTTCCTTCCTTCCTTCCTTCCTTCCTTCCTTCCTTCCTTCCTTCCTTTCTTTCTTTCTCTCTCTCTCTCTTTCTCTCTCTCTTCCTTCCTTCCTTCCTTCCTTCCTTCCTTCCTTCCTTCCTTCCTTCCTTCCTTCCTTCCTTCCTTCCTTCCTTCCTTCCTTCCTTCCTTCCTTCCTTCCTTCCTCCTCCCTCCCTCCCTCCCTCCCTCCCTCCCTCCCTCCCTCCCTCCCTCCCTCCCTCCTTCCTCCTTCCTTCCTTCCTTCCTTCCTTCCTTCCTTCCTTCCTTCCTTCCTTCCTTCCTTCCTTCCTTCCTTCCTTCCTTCCTTTTTTTTCTTTTTTTGGTTTTTGGGTCACACCCGGCAGCGCTCAGGGGTTTCTCCTTGTTCTACGCTCAGAAATCGCTCCTGGCAGGCTCGGGGGACCATACGGGATGCCGGGATTTGCAGCACCGTCCTTCTGCATGCAAGGCAAATGCCTTACCTCCATGCTACCTCTTCGGCCCCTGTGTCCTTTCTTCTTGAGTGGCTTCCTTGCTCTCTGGGGCCTGGCAGTGCTCAGATGTCACCTCCTCCTGAAAGGCATCCGTGTGCCTGGCCGGCTCATTTAGTAATTTCCAGCGCAGCAGCATTCACTGAATAATTCCATTGACCTCTCACTTCTCTCCTGGACTGGACTGTTGACTTCTCCAGCATGGATGTGCACATAGGATTTGACCAAGGCAGCATTTTTCTGGAGTTGGACAATCCCATCTTCACTCCTTTATGGTAACCTGTGATTGGTGATCTGGGCTGGTCAAACTTCCCAATCTTGCACTCTGTGGGTATACAGTCTGAAGGGGCCTCTCCACGCCTGGTACCTTCCGAGTCAGCCTGCAATGGGGAGAGTGAGTGAATCCACACACAAGGAAAGAAATGCCAAGCGGAGCATTTCTGGGCATTCTGAGCTTGCCAAAGGTGCTTTCTGTGCTCCAGATGGTCACCATATCAGGGGGAACAAAGCCACCTTCTGCTGCTGCCCTTCTGGCTCTGTGCTTAGGGCTTGCTCGAAGCAATACTGTGTGTCTCCTGCAGGAGAGCTTGCACTCCAGCCCATTGAGCAATCTCAGGCCCCCTCCTCTGCCCTTGCCAAAGCAGGGAGCCTGAAAGTTGAGAGGAAGGTGAAGGCTGCACATAAAGTTACTGCAGAGATGGCTCAGTGGGCCAGGGTGCATGCTTTGCATGCAAGAATCCTTGCTTTGATCCTACTGCAGAGGAGACCTTGAGCCCTTCTTGCTAACGTTGGACTGTTACTCCTGAACACTGGAGAGTGTACCCCCCAAAAGTGTAACCCCCTAAAAAGGGGGGGGATGGATGTAAAAATGCCTGAAAATAAAAATCTAGGCTCCATTCTCAGAGGTGAATACTGCTTTCAGGAATTGGAAAAGGGGGAGTTACTTTTGCTGTGCAGTGTTACTCCCATATCATCCTAGGGTGGGGTAGGCAGTGGGGGTCAGGCCAGTCACTTCTGATTGTGCAAGTCCCTCCTGGCCTGTCGTCCCTGTAGAGAGACACAGTGCTGTTCACAGCCCGGCCAGCTGCGATGGATGGTGGTGGAGAGGGGCCGAGAAGAGGTTGTGTTGGCAGCAGCCCTCCAAATTTAGCAGGGCTGGGCTGACCTTGAAATAGACGGGCTCCGGGCCACTCAATTCCTGGAAGTTTGAAGAAAGTCCGTCTTTCAAGTGATGCGACTTCCAACCTCAGGAAAGATCCCTGTGTTTGTAAAAGCCACAATTGAATACTGCTTTTGCTCTCCATTCCATGCGGCGGTGCAGCTCTCGGGAGCCAGCATGCCAGGGTTAGGAGGGGAAAATCCTCAACTATTTTAATAGATCCCTTCTTAGAAGCCAGATAAACATAGGTATTGTGCTTTGCACTGGGGTGGGGGGGAGAGGGTGGGAAAGAAAGAAGCCTGGCGGCTCATGAAAGATCTTTTGAAGCTGAACTCTGGGGCATTTTTAAAAAATTATTTAGTTTTTTTTATTTGTAAGCAAGACTGGCAGGGGTGAATGATGCCAGTATCTATTCCTCGACTCAGGCGAAACTGTAATCCCTCCACAGACAGCAGGCTGCTCCTAACCTCCATTTCTCCCTGAATCATGAAGGACTTCCCATTGGCTCCTGGGAAGGTGATCATCAGTTGATTTAGAGATAGATTTGTTGTTTTATTTTACTTTCTTTCTTTATTTGGTTTTTGAGTCATACCCGGCAGCACTCAGGGGTTACTCCTGGCTCTATGCTTAGAAATCGCTCTTGGCAGGCTCAGGGGGCCATGTGGGATGCTGGGATTCGAACCACCATCCTTCTGCATGCAAGGCAAATGTCCTACCTTCATGCTATCTCTCTGGATCCAGATTTGTTTTTTTATCAGCGAATCTCCAGGGTTTGCTTTGGAATGGTGTGGAAATAAAATAATAAATATAGTGGGGGTTTTTTTGTTTGTTTTATTTTTGTTTGGGGGCCACACACAGAAATGTTCAGGGTTTACTCTTGGCTCTGCACTCAAAAATTACTGCTTGTGAGATCATGTGGAGTTGCCGGAGATTGAACCTGGGATGGCTACATGCCAGGCAAGCTTCTTATCTACTTTACTATTGCTATGGCCTCATAAATACAGTTTTTAAAGAACATATGTAACCTGAACCTAATATCTGGAGTTGATGAAGGGCATGCTTCCTAATGATTGCTCACTAAGCTCCAGAGGTGAGAATTCAGAGGAAGTATCATAGGCAACCGGGCTTGGTTGCAGGTAACTGGAGCAGCTTGTAGGGGTTTGAGAACTGGTGATTATGTGGCTGTCCCTCCTCCCCGTTCTGGAAGTGGTTCTAGGGAGAAGGGCCTTGCTTTAGGGAATCCACACCAATGCCCTGTCAGCCTCTCCATCTACTTGGTAAGGGAAAAGGATTTGCAACGCACTCCTGGTTTTTCCTACATCTGTGATCATTCCCACCAAACAGTTGCAAAGCTAGACATTTTAAGAAACTGTGAAGTGGTAAGGGGTTTTAACTAGGCTTACTGTGTCATCATTTATCAATATGTACATCATTATTGTCCACCAGCATGACTGTATGTTGCTTATTATCTCAATAAAAAAGAACATCTAGACAAAATAGTATTTGTGTATAAATAAGTATTCTAGGATAGTATAATATAGTATATAGCATGTTTGCATCACATATATAATATGAACAGTAGAACAGAGTACTTATATAATATACAATTTATGTTTTATAATTGCATTTAATACCACCTGCGTTATGGTTTTCTAATTGACTAACCAGCCAACAAAAAAGGGAAAAAAAAACTTTGGATGGAGGATATGAAACAGACCTGGATTAGAATTCTGGCCCCTTGGATGTATGGTAACCAGGAAACCCAGTCCTCTGTGCCTCAGTTTCTTCATTTTCACAATAAAGTTTGCATGTAGGCATGTGCTCTTCATACATGTTCATGCAAGCACATGTACTCACATGCATTGGTGTCCATGTTTGGATTTATCTAATTACTCAGTATGTCCATGCATTTATGCCTCCTCCAAGAGTGTATTCCTGCATGTGTTTACATGCGCAATCAGTACATACTTGTATGTCCATGGCAACACATATATGTCCCATAGATTATTTTTATGTGTGCATTTACATGTGTCTGTGTTTATTACATACATGTATTTCTGTGCTAGGTCACCTTACTCTGTGGGTAGGGTGAGTAGCAAGTGACTTGGAGAAGATGGCAGCCCTTGGTGGGTGCCCAGGTGCTGGTGGGGGGGTGGTTCCCTGGGCCCATCCAGGCAGTGTTGTGTACAGAACTCGTGGTCTTCATGATAAACTGGCCTCTTCTGTGTTGAGTGTGCCTTCACGGGCCTCAACTCTGTGCCCTGAATTTGAATTTATTGCAAGATGTCTAGGGGGCTTCAGAACCAGAGAAACAAAGAGATGCTGGTTTTGGCTTGTCTCCTTCTGTTTCCAGCACAAAGAGCTCTTTTCCCTGTTTACCAAGTGCTGCTGTTTCTGAGAAGACCTCGCTCCATTTCTACTTCTTCTGAAGTTCCTTTTTTGTATAGCTGCCACACTCAGGGGGAGGGGACATGGGGGGCACTTCCTGTGGCGGTTTAGAACAAGGACCCAAAGATCAGTGCTGCTTGGGCCCTGCAGTACTTTGATTTTTCTAGGCCACCCAGGGACATTCAAGGCTGAAACAGCAGTGGGTGAGAAGAGGTCCATGTGGTGTCAGGGACAAACTGGGGTTGGCCTCATACAAGGCATGCCCCTATTCCCTATATAGCTCACAGTCCCCATTTTCTTATTATTTTATTTATGTCTGGGCAGGGGGTGGGGTGGGTGTAAAGGACAGTGGGATAGTTGTCCCCAGCCCCCTAAAAGTCACATCATAAAGTATTTATTTATCTGGGCTAATCATACTATACACACAGTATTGGCCCATCCTGGGTAGTTCCTGGAAGCAAGGATTTCCTTGATGTGCAGGTGCAGTGGCCAATTCAGGGCACTTAAACAGTTTGTCCTACTTGTACAAGTGGGGATGGCAGAGGGGCAGGAGAGGTGGGTTGGGGTCCAGAGCTGATCGTTGGGCTTCAGAGCAGGGGCTGAAGCATCGACTCACGCTGGGTAGCAGAGGTGAGGAACCAGAGATGAAAACTTGGGACTCCTCATCAATCAACTTCCCTCTTCATGTGGAGCCAAGCAGGACTCACTCCAGCCCTGTCCCTACCACCCACATAAAGCCTGTGTTGACACAGGACTGACACGTCAGATGTTTTTGCCAATCCCCAAATACGGCCATGGTGAGAATGGGGGTGCCTGTTATAAGGGTCTCTGCCAGTCCCCAGACAATGCCACTTCCTTGCTTGTGGATGTGTAACTGCCCAACTGTGGGTTACTCATTTCCCCTGGAAAACTTGGCAGCGACTCTGTGACCCATTTCCTCTATCCCTCCCCCCATCTCGGGCCTTCCCCCATGGACTGTCCTTTACATGCCCGCTGTCACCACCTGGAGGCCTAGGCTTTGGCTGTGGCCTGTTGAATCTAGCTATGCACTCAGCCCTCCACATCCAAGGACCTACAGGAAGCAGCTGGTTTGGGGGCTTAGGCCGTGCACTCCCCCCATTTTTATGGGTGTACACTGCATTTCCTGTCACGTTTGGGTTCTTTGGGGTGCTGGTGGTCGGTTCTGTGATTGGGATAGCTACAGCCAGGAGTGCTAGGATTATACCAGGCGATGCCCGAATTGGGACATCTGGTTCTGTAGTCTGAACATGGCTTCCCACAGACCAGGTGAATGCTTCACCTAAGAGCTACATCCCAACGCCATAGATTTCCCCATTTTTGTATTTTTGCATCCCTACATGTGTGCACCTACCAAATTCATCAGTGCTCAGGGGTTACTCCTGACTCTGCACTCTGGAATTACTCCAGGTAATTTCTAGGAACCATATAGGATGCTGGGGGTTGAACCCTGAGCTGGCTGCATTGCAAAGTAATAGCATTACCTGTTGGACTACCACTCTGTACTGTTGCTCTGACCCCTTTTTGGGCAGAGGGATGAATAAAAGGCTGCAGGGATGATGAAGGACACATCTGCGATATAAATGGATTATCCTCAGGTGGATGTGAGCAGTATAAAGATTTATCAAAGCTTTGATTGCTTGAGATTTCTTTCCATCCTATCTGCAAGCATTCCTGTAAACTTTTTTTGGTTTTTGAGTCACATCTGACAGTGTTCAGGGGTTACTCCTGGCTCTGTGCTCAGGAATCACTCCTGACAGGCTCAGGGGACTTTATGGAATTCTGGGTATTGAACACTGGTTGGCCATATGCAAGGCAAATGCCCTACTCACTATACTATTGCTCTGGCCTCTGTAAACCCTTTCTTGTTGGTTTGTTTTTCATTCAGGGACCAGACTAGTTGATTTCAGGGGCTTCTCTTAGCATGTGACTTAGGTCATTCGTGGCAGTCTTGACAGAAACAGGGATTGAACCCAGACCTTCCACATGCAAAGCATATGCACTACCCCTTTGAACTGTCTCCCCAAAGCAGCTATTCCCATTCTGTAAATAGGATTTGGTCCATTGCATAGGTCAGTGCCAGGTTTTGGGTACCAGAATGGCACCATGAAGGGAGAGAGGGAGGGAAGGGAAGATGGCACCATGAAGGGAGAGAGGGAGGGAAGGGAAGGGAAGAAAGGGAGAGGGAGAGGGCAGAGACTGGAGGCAGAAAGTGCTCTTCTTGCCTTTTCTGGGGGCAGATCCTCAAGATCATTACCTGGCATGTGGCCACCCCAAGACTGAGGGGGTTCTCTTTAGATAGCTTGTTTTCTCCTTGCTTCCTAACAGCCAGAGAAGAAAAGCTCTGAATAAAAGAGAACTTGCCTTAGTGGGCCTGTGGTCTTTCTAACAGGCCAGTCAGGCACAGAGCGAAGATCTGGGCCAACCAGATCCTTCAAGAGGTGGGGAGGTTGAGAAGCTGCCACCTCCTTGACATTTTGTGCCAGGGGTCCCTTGGGGACCCCTGGACCATAGGGTAATGGCTTAAGAGGGGTCACAATGTCCCCGATTGGTAGCCAGTGTCTGGGGCCCTTGAGTTTAGGTTATAATTGTATTGGGCAATTTTTGTTTTCTTCCTCTTACTGCTGTACCTGTTCATTCTAGAATCCTTTTTAACATCCCCTTTATAATTTTTCTCTTCTACACCTCTCTTCCCTGGGAAAGGAAGGAAAGGGTATCGGGTTGTTTGTTTTTGTTCTGTTTGTTTCTGGGTATTTGGTTTCTTGTTGCCATTTTGGAGAAACTTAATTTGCATGTGTGTGGCTGACCCTGATTCAAGTCCCAACACCACATATGGTTCCTTGAATACCATTCAATTTTACTCCCAAGGAGTCAGAAATAGCTCCTGAGCACCTATAGGCATGGCCCCAAACCCAAAGCCAAACCCAAACAGAACAATCCACATACTGACCTGCTTGTCTCTCCTTTCCTGGCCCCAGAACCTTTCATTCCTGAGCAAGGACAGTGCCCAAGCAGGTTCTGTGATCACCTCTTGGAAGAGGAGGAAGTGACGTTTCAAAGAGGTGTTGTGTTTTGTGTGAGCTCACCAAGTGGGTCAAGTGTCAGAGTTACCTTTACACCCCAAGCTTTTAGGCACACAAGTAGCATATAGTGAGGCCTGGCCCTATCGTGGCCTGGAGCATGGGTTGTGCTTCTGAACTCTGAGGAACCTCAATTTTGTCGTCGGTAACATGGGACTGTTGTTAGCTTTGGCCCAAAAGGCCATTGAGAACTTGTTTCAGTCAAGTCCTTGGGATGGAGTATAGTCATGTCCAGCAAACTATACCCTCCCTTCTTGGATGCTTTTTGGTCCCCTTTCTTGGAGTCCCTTCTGTTTCAGGGGAGTTGACAAGAGCTAGAAGTCTAAGACTTCTTTCTGGAAGGGGCTGTGAGAGCAGAGAGCCCTGAATAGAGAATCCTAGAAGGCACAAGCAGCTGGCTAGTGAATGGGGTTTATGGCAGACAATGTGGTCTCTTGGCAGACTAAGCCCCGAACCCCAGCTAGAACTTACCTCTGCAAGGAAGGAGCTCTGTGGCCTTTGCTTAGCCTTTTTGGTCTTTCTCAGAAAGGAAGAAGGCAGTGCAGAATAATGCTCTGGCCTCCCAGGACTGCCATGCCAGTGGCCCTGCTTGAACCTGGCCTGCTGTTTGCTTCTGTACTGCCTTCTGGCCCATTCCCCAGGCCCTGACCTTGGATGTGACTCTTTCCCCAGGAGCCTAATCTGGAAGACTGCAGAAGGCAGAGTGCTGTGAAGTGCTGTGCAGTGTGGGTAGAGGTACTTCTGTCTGGGGGTTGAGGGGTGAGGGGGGCTGTGTTCTGTGTTGCAATTTTTCCTTCCATGGGCCCTTGACCCACAGAATGCCCTTTCCAACCTAGACACACTGTTGGAATTGCAGGGTAGTTTTTTCCCCCCCTCCCTTCTCTTTTCCCTTTTCCCTTTCCTGTTTTTGGGCTACACCTGGCATTGCTCAGGAGTTACTTTTGGCTCTGCGCTAAGGTGCCATTTCTGGTGGTGCTTGGGTGACCATATGGATTGCTGGGAGTGGCTCTCATGTCGGCTGCTACTTGCAAGGAAAATGCTTTATGCACTATATTATCATTCTGGCCCCAAGGGGCAGTGGTTTCTTAGATGAGAGGAGCCTGCTCCACTATAACCATGTTGACACTCGGCATGCACCTTGGCTGAATTTGGCAAGAAAAGACTGCAGATGTGGAGGCCAGGGCTATGGCTCAAGTGGCACATGCATTGATAGCATGGACTAGACCCTGAGTTTGATTCTGAGCCCTACCTATTCAGTCCCCAAGCCTCTCCTGCTGTGGCCTATGGCCCCAGAACAGCCGAGTGTGACCCCGAGAACAATCGCAAATATACACACACGTGTAATTAAGAGAACAAGCACTGCTGTAGGAGTTCGTCCCTGGTCAGCAAACCCAGCCCTATGGGCTTGCAGTCTTTACCCTGCATTGATAGAGGAAATCTTTCATTATGTGGCTCGGACACTCCTGTTCAGGGGTAGATGGCCCAGAGGATTTGGAGCACAGCAAACTTGTCATATGGTAGCCCTGACTTTGGTCTTTGGCACTGCAGGGCCATGGGGACCATCACTGAGCCCTAAGCTGAAAGTAGTTTACAAGCACTACCAGGTGTTACCCCAAGTCCTAACATATCCCTTCCCCCCCCAAATCCTACTTCTTGTAGATGGACTGAAACTCACCCTTTCTACTGAGGTGCTGGCTATTTCTATACAGATCTAGGAAGGGAAGGTATGCACCCTCCTGAAGTGCTGCAGGATGCTTCCGGTATATTCTCTTCTCAGACTCAGGTAGCCTTCTGGGTGTTTGCATTTTATCTTTAGATTTGGGGAAATGGAAGGGTTTGCCCAAGGCCACATGCTAATCAGGGTCACTGGGAACAGGCTCAAGGTCACATAGGCTCAAGATTACATGGAAAGCTTTGTCTGTACTTTTCCCACCTACTTTTCCAATTGGAAGAACTTTTCTTTTCCTTAAGTCTGAGGTTACCTTCTTGCTGCAACCTACAGATCCGCATTCAGAATCTAGCTGCAGGTCTGGAGAGATAGCACAGCGGTAGGGCCTTTGCCTTGCAAGGGGCTGACCCAGGGCCAATGGTGGTTCGAATCCCGGCATCTCAAATGGTCCCCCGAGCCTGCCAGGAGTGATTTCTGAGTGCAGAGCCAAGAGTAACCCCTGAACACTGCAGGGTATGACCCCCCCCCCCCAAATAAAAAACAAAAACAGAATCTAGCTGCGACTCACATCCACACCCTGGCTGGGGATCCCCATTCCCTGATCAGATCCAGCTTGTTCAATCCCTTTTAGTTTCTGGGTGATTGTCTTCTTTTCTTCCTAGTCCTCTCTAGGTTCCCTGAAAGAATGGTCGGGTGGAGGAGAGGGTAGAGGAAGATCCCTAATAAAAGTATTCGAGTAGGTTGGGTCCATTCTGATCATGCAGAATAATCTTAGCCTCAGAGGGTCTGTCCTCCTCTGAATCATGGTTCCATCATCATATGATCCCCTCATTCTCCCAGGTGACATGTGTGCTTGTTAGGAAGAATGGGGCCTAGGTGTTCTTCTGCTTCCTATCACGGGCCTAGTGAGATTTATTAAGCTAGTGGACCCCACATAAAGTGATAAAAATATTAGCTTGAATCCTATGAACCTAGGGTCGAGTTCAGGGCTGAGGTACCAAAAGTGGGCTTCATAGTTTGTGGGCAAGGTAACTTGCTCAATAAAATTTCACTTTCATTATTGTGGCGGTGGCGGCAGCCTCAAGCTTTATTTAGCTGTTCATTATTGTTCTTGTTTTCTATTTGGGGGTTTTAAAACACTATACCTTTGTTTTGGTTTTACTTCTGTGACTATCTCATGCAGGTATGAGAGAGTGAGAAAGGAAAGAGAGGAAAGAGAAGAGAGCAAGACAAAAAAATATGCCTCCTGACAGGCGAATTTTGGTTTCTTTTTTATTGTCTGCTATCTTTTGCTCTGAGTCCACAGCCCCTGTCCCAGCTATTGGCTGGCTCGGAAGTGCTACCATATGTCTTTCCTCTGTTTGTGGGGCTCTGAGATATATCTGGTGTGAGACAGAGGACTTTCTTGCTTCCCCTTTGGAAGGTCACAGTTTCTCTCATTCATCAGGACACCATCTCCTTTGATGTTCTCTGGATCTTTCATTCCTTACACCCACCCATCTAAGGGCCATGTTTGGGGGGTCAGTCGCTCCCTTCTCAGCTGAGACCAGCCTTGGAGTACAATCTTTGCAGTGTGGTTTTTCCCCCTCTGTTCTTTTGGAGGGGCTATACATAGTTGCACTGCATATGGTCCTGAAGAGACTTACAATGAAGTGTCTGGACTGAACGTTTGTCCCCATCAGCCCCGACCAGTCTCCAGGGCCCCTGGTGGTGATAGGGAAATGAGCGGATCCTCAGAATTTGCAGCAGATGATTGCCAAAGGGGGGTGGTGTGGCATCCTGGCTGTCAGTTGGTAACCAGAGGAGTAGATACGGACATCTCAGTTCTGTTTTGGCTCCTCCACACTGCCTCTCATGAGCACTTCCTCTCCCAGTGAGTGTCTGTTTGGCAAACCCAGAAGAGAGGATGTCATTTGCATCCTTCTGTGCTGATGCATATGACGTCACACATCCTCTCCCATTCCATTCTCATTCCTTCCATTCCTCTGAACAAATAACGGGGGCTATGTGGGGGGGTGCACAGAGAAGCAGAGCAATAGTACAATGGGTAGGGCACTTGCCTTGCATATGGCCTATCTGTGTTGTATTCCAGTATCTCCTAAGGTCCCCTGAGCCCTCTAGAAGTGATCCCTGAGCACAAACCCAGGAATAAGCTCTGAGCATTGCCAGGTATGACCAACGCCCCTTCCCCCAAGAAAAAAATATTAGTGGGGTGGCAGAATTCCCAGTCTCCGATAAACTGTCTCTCTGCACTTCCCAACTTCGGCCACAGCTGTTTGTTTCAAGTTTTTATTTAAATAGAGTTGAGGGAACAGGGTTACCATCATGTATATGTTTATGCTTGGGGTATACAAAATGACTCTCTCACCCCCAACCAGAGAAGCCCAGACCCTGCACCAAGGGCCTAGCTGTTTTCCACATCTCTCCACACCTTTCTCACTTGGTAACTGCAGTTCTGTGATGAGAGTCCAAGGGGTTATCATTAGATAATGACTATTCCTTTGCTTTATTTCTTTCTGTATCAGATGAGGGCAAGCAACAGGCTTTTTCTTGGGGGGGGGGCAGGGAGGGTTACACCCAGTGGCAGTAGGAGTTACTCCTGGCTCTGCACTCAGAAATCGCTCCTGGCAGGCTCAGGAGACCATATGGGATGCCGGAATTCGAACCACGGTAGGTCCTAGATCGGCTGCATGCGAGGCAAATGTCCTATCACTGTGCTATCTCTCTGACCCCAAGCAGCAGGCTTTTATGCTTTCTCTGCTGACTAATTTTGCTCCATTTAAAGCTTTTCTCCTTGCAAAGTATTGAGTATTCCATTGCATCTGTCCAGTGTGAACTCTGGATCCCATTGATAGCCAGCCCTTGGCTGATGTAAGTGATGCTACAGTGAGTGTAAATTAGTATATACACGTTCACTGCATACTAAACACAAAGTTATATGTTTACTGTACATGTGAAAACATATAGGTCTTTGACGGTTTTTAATGTATTCAAATCAAATGTATTTATTTTGTTGTTGTTATTTTTGATTTTGGGCCATAGCTGGTAGTGCTCAGAGGTTATTCCTGGCTCTGCACTTAAGAATTATTGCTGATGGGGCATGGAGAATTATATGGGATGCCAGGAATCGAATCATGCAAGGCAAATGCCTCCCCTCTAGCTTATCACTCTGGTCTCTGCTTTCAATTTTTTGACAAGTCTGCACGTGTCTTTCCCACTACAGTGAGGAAGAATGCCTCTCTTCCTCTCCATACCCCACCAGCCCCGGCAGTTCCTGCTCTTGGCTCTAAACCACCCTCACTGGTGTGAGGTGGTATTTCAGTGTTCTCCCGGTTGGTTTTTATGGTGACTCAGGTTCCATTGTGGTAGAAGCAGACATTCAGGCCAGGAGGCTCCCCCCACAGCCCCATCCCCAAAGGCAGCCAGCTTGTCCACGGTGCAGCAGCTGCCCAGGAGGAGGGTTCGGGGGGCAGGAACGAGGCCATCTGGCTGGCAGGATGCCTCCTTGCTCACAGTCGGCCCGGCCCTTTGAAGCGGGTTTTCAGACCAATTTGGTAACTTGATTTGGAAAGTGGTATCGATGACTTTGAGCCTACAGACTGCCCATTAGCCGCCTTCTGGGCCCAGCAAATTGGGTTAAGTGGAATGAAATCGGTTTCTCCTTTTCCCGGGCTCCTGGCTGAGGTCCAGGCCCCTTTGTAATGGGAGCCTCTCCTGGGCAAACGACAGGGATAACTTTCCGGGAGCCTTGCACTGCATTTGCATGGGGTGGGAGGGCCACTCTAGGGGATGGAGCATCCCTACCTCTGAGTCTGCAGTGGGCCTGTGAGTTTATAGGGGATTTAAGGTGAGGATCAATGAAGTCTATGGGTGTGTTTGAGGGCCACACTTTTCTTCCCCATCTCTGCTTTCTGGCAGGGTTGAGCCCATCCGAGAGACCTCTGTAGAGTGGCGATAGTAACAGGCCTCCCGGGACACCAAGAATGTCCTCAGTGTCACAGATGCCCCACCTGCTCTCTGGAAGGATAGTTCCTCTCTTCACT
Source organism: Suncus etruscus (assembly GCF_024139225.1). Lineage (NCBI taxonomy): Eukaryota > Metazoa > Chordata > Mammalia > Eulipotyphla > Soricidae > Suncus > Suncus etruscus. Next base: position 36,146,063 of record NC_064866.1, read on the forward strand.
CCTATCTTCTTCTGTTTTGTTTTTGTTTTTGGGACCACATCCATTGATGCTCAGGGGTTATCCCTGGCTATGCATAGCTCTGAAATTGCTCCTGGCTTGGGGGATCATATGGGATGCCAGGGATTGAATCCAGGTTCTGCTCTGGGTCAACCGCATGCAAGGCGAACAACCTACCCCTGCACCATTGTTCCGGCCCCCACCTCATCTTCTGGATTTAGGAGCCTGAAGCTTCCTTTTCTGCCCTTTGCAGGCAATGGGTCAGATTTGTTTGTTAGTTTGGGGCCTAATTTCTGGCCCTGCGCTCAGAAATCACTACGTGTGATGCTTAGGGAACCATATGAAATGGCAGGGATGGAGCCCAGGTCAGCCACTTGCAAGCACTCTACCTGCTCAACTACTCTCTGGCTCCATGAATGGGTTAGATTCCCCCTCCCCCCGGTTCTAAGGAGGAGGCTCTTTATCCAGGTGCACACACCTGCCCCACGAGGAAGGGAAGCCCCTGAGACCTCACAGCATCTGGACCCCGCACAGCCTTCTCAAGACCTTTGGCGTGCTAAGGAGTGTTGAATCTGGACCTCTCCACAAAGTGGCTTCTGGGCTGTCGGGTTCTGGAGCCCACTGGGAAACTCAAATGGCTGCTGTTCCCCCTTCAACCTCTGACACTCGTTATGTGCCAAGCTTGTCCTGGGGTGCAAATGCCAGAGGCCATGCTTCTAAGATTTCTGTGACCCTTGGGTAACTCATGGAGAGACCCAAAGGCTTTCTGAAATGCCTTTTTGTTTCTTTGTTTTGAGGGACCTCACAGGGGATGGAGCAGGAGCTGCGCGTTGAGCAGCACTGATGGCGTAATAGAATCCAGTTGCATTTATCCAGGTGTATGTGATCCTGGTGAGTTAGTGACTTTGCAGCAAGAATGTGGGTTTCCGCTCAATTGTGTCAGGACAGATGCACATTGCTGCTAACCAGGGGTCTCAAACTCGCGGCCTTCGGGCCGCAAACAGCCCTCCGTACAATATTTTGTGGTCCTGCCCTAGAGGAATCCTTTTTTGTTTTGTTTTGTTTTAGTTGTTTGGGTCACACCCCCCAATGTTCAAGGCTTACTACTGACTTTGCACTCAAGGATCACCCCGACTTTGCCTCCTGCGGCCCCGAGGTAAATTGAGTTTGAGACCCCTGTCAGACCCACCTTTGCCTGAAGTTGGGATCAGATATACTCTAGCTCCTTTCAGTGTGGTTGGGGCTCCAATTAGTATGGTCTTTGGGGCTGAGAACTGGGATTCCAGCATTGCAAAGCATGTGCTTCAGTCCTTTGAGACATCTCCCAACTGTTCCTCTTGGTTTTATAATCCCTGGCAAGATGGAGCAATAGCACAGTGGTAGGGCATTTGCCTTGCATGCGGCCGACCTGGGACCGACTTGGGTTTGATCCCCAGCATCCCATATAGTCCCCTGAGCTTGCCAGGAGTGATTTCTTTTTTTTCTTTTTCTTTTTTTTTTCGGTTTTTGGTTTATGGGCCACACCCGGTGGTGCTCAGGGGTTACTCCTGGCTGTCAGCTCAGAAATAGCTCCTGGCAGGCACAGGGGACCATATGGGACACCGGGATTTGAACCAACCACCTTAGGTCCTGGACCGACTGCTTGCAAGGCAAACACTGCTGTGCTATCTCTCTGGGCCCGCCAGGAGTGATTTCTGAGAGCAGAGCCAGGAGTAGCCCCTGAGCACCACTGGGTGTGGCCCCAAAATTAAACCAAAACAAACAAAAAAATCCCTGGTAAGAGCTTTACCCTGATCGAAGCAGAATTCTGCTGTAGTGTTTTATTTTCTGGGAAAGCAGCTCAGTGATACACACAGAGCAGATCTCTCTCTAGCATCTCTCTCATCTTCCAGCTTCCAAAGTTGGGAAAAGAGATACATCTCTTGTGTGGGTAGCTGGTCGAGCTTGTGCTGGCAGCCTGAATAGAGAGCTGCATTACCCACTTAGTCTCCACAAACCTCTATGACTTCAACTGTAAAAAAGAGGCTTTGGGATTTCTGTTGCATAATCATGGAATGGCTGGTCAAATGCTCGGCAATCCTTGAGTCACCATCACTTTATATAGGGTCTAAGATTCTCTGATGCTGCTCTTCAACTGCAGGAGAGGCAGCAGACGTCACGGTTGGGCTCAGAAGTGCATATATCCGGGGCCTGAGAGATAGCATGGAGGCTAGGCATTTTCCTTGCATGCAGAAGGATGGTCGTTCGAATCCCGGCATCCCAGGAGATGCAGAGCCAGGAGTAACCCTTGAGAGCTGCCGGGTGTGACCCTAAAACCAAAAATAAATAAATAAATGACAAAAAAGAAGTGCATATATCCGATCTCTGGACCCTCCTGGCTCTGGTCAGAATAATAGAACCAGCAGAGCTGTGAGTGATGGACTCAGCAACAAGTGATAGGTTGATCTGGGAATCCCAATGCCTGAATTCTGCAAGTTTAGCCTTTCTACATCCAGCAGCGAGGCATGGTCTGTGAGTTTGAATGAGTGTAGACATATCTGTTAGTGTGTGAGTACATCTGTATGTATAAGTTCCATATGCTTTGGACTGTTATGCACCTGAGTATTCTGCACGAGTGTATATGCTTATTTTACATGGGACTGTGTAAAGTCTGTATATTTACGTGTATATGCGCTGTAAGTATGAATATGTCATTTCATGCATGCTCTCTTTATTGATAGTATTAGAATGTTACTATGAAATGTGCATGTAGAAGTGTGGGATATATGGATATTTAAAAGGTATGCTGTGAAAAAATGTATGCTGTGTGTCAGTGTTATGTGTCAATGTATGGCTGGGTATAGGTACATATGGATATGCATACTGTGTGTGAGTTGCATACGCATGCTGAGATGTTTCTCTGCTCTCCCCTCACTCGGGTCTCCCCTTTTATCGTTGCTTTCACCAGCCTGCTTCTCACTGTTGTAGCTCGTGTCCAGACCTGGTTTATCCCCCAGACTTGCTGTTCCCTCCGTCTCACTTCTGGTGGTCCCCAAACATAGGGCGTCCTAGTGGAAGTGTGCGTGCCTCGGAATGGGGCCCTCCCTGCTGACAACATCCCAGGCGAATTCCTCTTGGCAGATGGAAGCCCTGGTGGTGCTGCGGCTTGGCCAAAGGGGCCTCCTGGCTGACCCATGAGTGTCAGGCTCCAGGGAGCAGAGGCTGGAGCTGGCCGGGAGCTCCCCAGGTCTTACGGTAAAAACACATCACCCTGGAAGGGGGCCAGCCCCGCCCAGCCTTCCTCACTGGCCAGGAGCCTGGAGGCCCAGAGGGCCCCTCCTCGGACAGCCCAGCTTCCTGGAAAAGCTTCCTGCTGCAGTTCTCGGGCTATCATTGTATCACATTTTCTCACTTCATCCACATCGGGACAGCTGTGCTTCTGATCTTCCCATGGCTGCCCATGACGCCAGCACAGCTAGGTCCATATTGACCATCAGACATGCTCAGGGGGCCTGCGAGCTGTTGTGTGCCAGGCTGCTGGGTTTATGCTGTCACTCTGCTCGCCACCTTCCTTGGTGGCTCTGTCTTGCAAGTGGGGTCCCTGCTCTCCGTCCTGTCTATGGGGCTCTGTCACTGTGCTTTATCTTTAGGAGACCCCAAGCATGGGCCTAACACAACACTGTGACTTTGCCTTCCTGCTGCCCCCTGGGAAGGGAACCAGGACACCAGGCATAGTCAGCAAACAATTCTCAGGAATGAGCAGGCTGGGCCCCACTTCTGGGAGACTGTAACTGGGAGACACAGTTACTCCCTCTTATGCTGGACAGAGGTCCCCTACCCCTGGCCCTGTTCGAGCCTGCCTACTCAGCTCTTTGCCGGTTAAGGGCCCATTTCATAGACATGATCTCAATCCTATTGAGCAAGATCCCCACTCCCCCATTTGACTGAAGGGGAATTGAGGCTTTCCCAGGGAGGGGAAATATCTGCAAAACCCGGGGCTCAAGTGAATGGCTCCCCCGTGGGCCCGGGAAGCAAGGCTGCCAGTCGGAGAGCCAGGAGCAGCAGTGGGTGGAGTTGATGGGGGTGGGAGGATAATGCCAGGAAGATGCTGTCTCAGTCTGGCAGGAACAGCAGAGAGGCCAGAGTGATTGCTACGGAGACGGGAGCTGAATGAAGATGTTCAAAAGCAGAAATGAAAAGGCCTGAACAGACAGAGGGCTGACAGCCAGAGCTGTGAGCCTGCTGTGATCAGTGCCCGGACCGTCCAAACCTCAGAGTCCTCATGCCAGCCTTGGACACGGGATCCAGTCCAAGGTGGACGGACCCTAGAACTCGTCCCTCCCCGCTCAGCTCCTCACAAGGGCAAAAAATAATCAAAATTTCTTGAACGTGGCTCTTGGAAACATATCGAAAAGCAATATGTGTCTTTGGGAGATGCCTGGGTTTTGACAGATGGTAGATGAAGAAACGGGTCCTGCGGCTGCTCCCTGCCCTTGCTTGGGGTGACAGGGGAGGCCTGAGGAGCCTGCAGACCCGCTGTCTCAGCAGAGATAGAGAAGGCTGTTAGCCTGTATTAGAAGCTAGTTTTTTTTTTTTTTTTTTTTTTTTAAATTCAGTGAGATCATGTCTGTTAAAGCTCTCGAAGCTCCCTGAGTGATGGGCCGTATTAAGACGCACTTTTGTTCTTCCTTACTCAGCAGAACTGTCCTTACATGCGGCTGCACAGCCCTCTCTCCGTCCTCTGGATTCCCTATACATTTGGTTCAATGCTTCATTTGCATTTTGAAGACCTAAGATCTGCCAGGCTTTTTTTTTTTTTTTTTAATTTGTGGTTCTAGAATGAACTTTATTAGTCTTTTTTTTTTTGGGGGGGGGTGAGTTTTAGGCCACACCCAGCGGTGCTCAGGGGTTACTCCCGGCTCTCTCCTCAGAAATTGCTCCTGGCAGGCATAGGGGACCATATGGGATGCCAGGATTTGAACCACAGTTGGTCCTGGGTCAGCCGCTTGCAAGGCAAACGCCCTACCACTGTGCTATCTCTCTGGCCCATAGAGCGTATTTCTGACTCTATGCTCAGGGCTCATTGCTGGTGGGACTTAGGGGACCATATTGGGTGCCAGGGATAGAACCTGGGTCAGCCATAGATGCAAGGAAAATGCCCTATCTACTGTACTGTCGCTTCAGCCCTAGTGTTGCCTTTTTTTGTTTGTTTTCCTTTTTGGGCCATACCCTGTGATGCTCAGGGGTTACTCCTAGCTATGTGCTCAGAAATAGCTCCTGGCTTGGGGACCATATGGGATACTGGGGATCAAACTAAGGTTTGTCCTGGGTTAGCACATGCAAGGCAAATGCCCTACTGCTGTGCCACTGCCCCAGCCCCTGCTTTTTATTTAAAAAAAAAAAAAGTGATAATCCATGAGTTCTATACACTTAACAGCTATCCAGAGATGCCAGATGCATGTATAAGCTCATTTTCAGGTTGGGTAGCTAAGGTTGCTAAGACTGGGAGGTGAGCAAGACCATACAGTTTAGAGCAGAAAGAAAGGGACTCTCCTCTGGGGGAACCTATTGCAGGCAGTGCTCAGGGCTTGCTCTTATTGCTCTGTATTCAGGGATCACTTCTGTCAGGGGCCAACTGCGACTGCTGGGGATTGAACTTGGTATAGTCATTGTGGCTATACGACTGTCCTTGGGCCCTTTAGATAGATCATTCTAAGAGAAAACTGATTTGCTTAGGCTTAGCTGGAAGAAATCCAGGACCAGATGTTCATGAGGGCAGTGGAATGTTAACTCAGTGTAGCTGAGCTGGTCCGTACCACCCTGTCCATTCTTTGGAGAAGGCCTGGAGTGTGGCCCTGAGACTGGTGAGGCCAGACCTGAAGCACCTGCCCTGCAGGAGTGACTGCATCTAACTCCCCTGTAGATGAGCAGAAAGCCTTGTGCAGGTGGACACTATACTGAGTCTCAGGATCCCAAGACATCACCCCAGTTGTGCCTCCTCCTCCTCCAAATACCTTTATCAGAAAGAAGTGGTACTTGCTTTGCACCCTGCCAACACAGGTTTAATCTCAACACTCCTTATAGTCTCTTTAGTACAGCCAAGAGATCCCTGAACAGAGAACCAGGGATAAATCCTGGTGCTTCTAGATTGTGACTTAAAACCATCCCCCTGATCCCAGAATTTTACCGTATTTTTTTGCACCATAAGACGTACCCTCCCCAAAAAAACAGATGGGGTGAAATATCTGTGTGCCTTATGGAGCAAATGCTGCCTGGAGTTGAAGCCTGAGTGTAGGGGAGGAAAAGCAGATACTGACCACTGGACATCTGCAGTCTAGTGGTCACCTGTGACACCCCCTTTATTGCACAGACATACCACATGGTATGTATAAGCAATCAGGTTAACGTACTTTGACCATCACATATAGAGCTTTTGTTTAAGACTTTTTGATCTTTGGGGCCAGACAGATAGCACAGCGGTAGGGCGTTTGCCTTGCATGCAACTGATCCAAGACAGACATTGGTTCGAATCCCAGCATTCCATATGGTCCCCTGAGCCTGCCAGGGGCGATTTCTGAATGTAGAACCAGGAGTAACTCCTGAGAAGCGTTGGGTGAGAACCCCCAACCCCCCCCAAAAAAAAGACTATTTGATCGCTGCTGCAATTTTTAATTTTAATTTTTTTTTTTTTGTGGTTTTTGGGTCACACCCGGCAGTGCTCAGGGGTTATTCCTGGCTCCATGCTCAGAAATTGCTCCTGGCAGGCACGGGGGACCATATGGGATGCCGGGATTCGAACCGATGACCTTCTGCATGAAAGGCAAACGCCTTACCTCCATGCTATCTCTCCGGCCCCGCAATTTTTAATTTTTTTTATATTAATGAAAATGTATTAATTTTTTTTTAATTTTCTGATGTAAAAAAAAGTTAGGTAAATGTGTTTAACCAGCTGTGGTCAGGCATATTGTTGTTTCCAGCTGCTGTCTCATGATGATGTCTCCCATTGCACCATTTGTTTTAGAATATTATTTTTCTTATTTTCTTCATCTAAAAACGATATGCGTCTTATGGTCAGATACATCGTATAACACGAAAAACATGGTAATTAAAACCTACATAAAGGTGCTGTCTCTAAATGTCATAGTCTTAGGACTTGCAAAGGAGAGCTTGTTTCAACATGGACCACCAGAGCAACCTGAAAAGTCGCTGGGAGCTGACTTTCTGCAAGATCATCAACTTTTACATGTTTTCCCACGGGAGCAGAATGAAGTGAAGTGCTTTCCTCAAGGAAGCAGCACTCTGTGGGGGGAGACACACACTTTAACCAACAGCCTACAGCAGGGGTCTCAAATTAGCGGGTCGTTTGTGGCTCTCAGTACAACATTTTGTGGCCCTGCTCTAGAGGAATCTTTTTTTGTTTTGTTTTGTTTTAGTTGTTTGGGTCATACCCCACAATGTTCAAGGCTTACTACTGACTTTGCACTCAAGGATTGCCCCAACTTTGCCTCCTGCAGCCCCCAGGTAAATTGAGTTTGAGACCCCTGATACAGTGAGATAGCTGCCGTAGTAGATGGCCTTTCTAAACTCCAAATATTTGTTCCAAACCACTGTTTACCTAAAGGTCCCTGGTAAGGGAGGGAGTTTTGTGGGACAGCCCCAGAGGGTACTATGCTGGCCAGTATATGTGTGACCCTTCAGCCCAGTGCTAAGCATCCTGAGCATCATGTTGGTACCCATTACAGCCAGTAGCTCTAGCCCTCGTGAGTTATCTCTCTGGTCTTGACTAGTATTTTATTCTTTCTTTTTCTTTTTTTTTTTTTTTTTTGTTTTTGTTTCTGGGTTATACCCGGTGGTGCTCAAGGGTTTTTCCTGGCTCTATGCTCAGAAATTGCTCCTGATCGGCTCAGGGGACCCTATGGGATGCCAGGATTTGAACCAATGTCTGTTCTGGATCAACTGCATGCAAAGCAAATGCCCTACCTCTGTGCTATCTCTCAGGCCCCTGACTAGTATTTCTTATGATAAAATGTACATTTATAGGGAGGCTAGGGGTCTGTACCAACAGTGACTTGTCCTTATAGAACATATCAGAAGACTAAACCTGGTTGAGCCCCTCTACAGGGTTTAGTCTTCTGATATGTTCTATAAGGACAAGTCACTGTTGGTACAGACCCCTAGCCTCCCTATAAATGAAACAGCTGGATTCCAGAGCTGCAAAGAAACACTTTTCTGTTGTTGGAGCCATTCCTCAAAGGCAACCCTCCAAAACAAGTGAACACCCTGGTGTTTGGGTCAGAGGCCTTAACTAAGGTCTGAGAGCTTTGTAGGGAAATAAATTAATTTCCTTCCTAACAGTGCAAATCAGAATCCACCAATTTTCTAGTTAAAGTTGAGCTGCTTCAAAAGGTTGAAAAGTGTCTTTGGCTTGGCAGTTATGGGGAAGAGATCAGAATCTCATCATCCAGAGGGTCCAGTTGGTCTGTGCGGAGGCGGGATCGGAACCTGGATTGTTGGGCTCCGGAGCCAGCCTGTGCCCACTGTATTGTACGCCCCTGCTGCTCAGAGATTGCTCAGAATAGTGTCTAGAAGACACTTTGGATATGCAAAAGGGCCTACAATTTCAGATGATTAAAATGGAGTGTGTGGGTCTAAAATGAGAGCAAAGGGGTTAAGGCACTTGCCTTGAATGATGCCAAGCCCAGTTTGGTCTCCAGCACTCCTGAGCACTACAGAAAGTGATTCTTGAGCACTCAAATCCAGGAGTAAGCCCTGAGCATAGCATGATCCAAAAATTAAAAAAAAAGGAAAAAGGAAAAGGGGGGTGGGCGTGAGAAGGTTGTGTAGGTTGTGTGCTTTGTAGGGGAGAGATGACGGCCCCAGCACTCATCTGCGGAGGCAACCCCAGTGCAATCTCTAGGAAGAATCCACTGAGCCAGACTGGCTGGGCTCAGCCTTCCTCCATCAAAGGCTGATTCTTGGCTGGCGAGGTGGGAGCCTCAGGCCACCGTGTTTGCTCCTCACAGAGCCAGGCCTGTCCTTGCAGACTATGGCTGCCCACAGCAGCACTACAGGGGTAGGGCCCGCCGCCTCTTTTCTGTCTTCCCCTGCAGCAAGAGACAGCCTTCTAGTTTACATTTTTGTTTTGTTTTATTTAATCTGGTTCTACATGTCTCTGTAAAGAGACATGGAAACAGCATCAGCTTTCAGCCCCACCTTGAGCTGCCTTTTTGGAGGCGGTTTGTTCTTGTTCATTCATTCAGACTTCCTCTTCTGAATGGATATTTCATCAGTTGCCCTCCTGTGATGGGCAGCTTTGACTGATCATCATCTCCAGTTTTGCCTTGTTTAATTCTCTCTATAGATATTAACTAACCCAACCCAGCTTGCCATATTTTTTTAAGGTTTTATAAAGGACCGTTTTACCATGGTGTATCTCAGCCTTCTTATCTGTTTCTGCAGATGTGGAAACAACAGGCTTGGAGATGGCAAGGAACTATCCCAAGGATGCCCATCAGAATAAGTCTAGAGGCTGTCTGGATGCTACACGGTACCCAGCCCACTGAGGAGCCCACCATGGTCACAGGCAGTTGATATTGTTTCAACAGCAAGGAAGGGAATAGAACTTAGGTTTTCTCCTGTGGTTGGTTCTCTTCTGAGGAACTCAGAGTCTCTGCTCTCACCTCAGTATTCTGCCAGTCAGCCTCCCTGAAACCCATGAATCAAGAAACAGGAAGAAGATGCAGGTGTAAATGTGTTTGTGTGTGTCTGTACATGCATGATGTGCATATGTCCTTGCGCTTTCTGGGTATGTGAATTGTGTGTCTATGGGATATATGTGTATGCCTATGGTATAAGTTGAGGTATGTCCATGCCTGTGGGTTGTTGGTGTGTATCATGACTGGTGAATGAGTGCATATGTATAGGTGTGCATGTGTATGTCATTTCTGGTTGTTTGTGTGTATGTGTGTATGTGGGACCCATGTCTCACATATGCAAGGCCTATACTTAACCAGAGTCACATCCCCAGCTCATCAGCTCTGCAGTAAGAAGCCCAGCAACTCTGCCATCACCCCTCCCTGTCCTCCTCTTCTCTCTCCCTCTATGGGCCCCACTGTCCACTCTCCAGAGGCGGACTGGATCTTGTTCCAGAGGAATGCCTATGGGATGGGAAGTCCCTGGATGTCAGTCTCAGCTCTTTGGCTTCTTCCTTAACACCTTTACCCGGAGGTAAAGGCTTTCTCCTTGACTCTTTTGCTCTCCTGTCTATATCCTAAGCTCCATTTGGATCTATCTCAGTAACAGAACAGCCATGTATAGGGGGAGTGTGTGTGTGCCTTTCCTGAAGGCTGGCCAGGGCTTAGCTCATCCTGAGAGCAGCTTCAGAGGCAGATGGAGACAGACACACCCTTTGGTTTAAGGCCACACCATGTTTCTGTGGTTGCCCCAGGATTCAAACCATGGTGGGTTGTCTCCAGGCCTCTCTCATACATGCAGTGCAGCCCAAGCTTTTCTGCTTCCAAGACTGGCAATTGTATAGGCAAAATGACTCCTCGCTCTCCAAAGTATCTCAAAGATGAGAGAGGTGCAGGTCAGGTAAGGAGTCATGTTCCAAGACTTCCTGCTTCATGTCCCACAGGGCTAGGCCGTGGTGCCCTCTGTGGCACACATGGGGACAGATCTTATCTCCTGTCTAATGCCTCTATGTCAGAAGCTCATCTCAGTGGTCAAAGATGGGTGCACCCATCAGATGTGGGGGATGCGGGTTGTCTGTGAGGACTGACTCGGAGGGCATTGGAAGGAATCAGACAGGAAGGGGCCGGAGAGATAGCATGGAGGTAGGGCATTTGCTTCGCATGTACAAGGATGGTGGTTCGAATCCTGGCATCTCATATGGTCCCCTGAGCCAGCCAGGAGTGACTTTTGAGCGTAGAGCCAGGAGTAACCCCTAAGCGCTGCCGGGTGTGACCCAAAAACCAAAAGAAAAAAAAAAAAAAGGAATCAGACAAGAAGTTACAAAAAGGCTGGTGGTTTAGCTGATTATTCTTGGGGCTAGGAGCTGATGGTTCACTCATTTAAATAAATATAATTATTTGGCTTGTAGGGTATTAACCTTCAAAAGTTTTGTGCTTTCTGTTCTACTCTCTCCACCCCTTGAGAAGGACAGAACATGTTTATAGATAGAGCCAGGGGTGCTATTTTTTTTTTTCCTCAAATGAGGAGTGCCAGGCCCAGAAAGAGAAATGCCCAAGATGCCTTTCCTGGGGGAGAGGTCAGGCTTTGTGTGGTGGATGAAGAAGAAGATACCACTTGTATCTAAAGGTGAGGCATGTTGTGACCACTGTGGGTTTATTTCTCACTGTCAGTGGCTCCGGAATGGGGGTTTAGTGACTATATTGAGCCATACATGTTGGTAAGACTCAGCTGGCCAGTGTGGACAGGGTCGGCCCTTCTGAGTAGCTGTGGGCATTGGCTCAGGAGACTTCAAGTCTCCCTGTGAAGTAGGTGCTGCTGAAAGGGGGACATGAAGGGCTCAAGGAGGGGTCCACTGTAATTTCGCTTGTTTGGGCAACCCAGAGGTAGACTGATTGGATCCTCATGGTTCTAATTGCTGCCCCTCGAAGTTTAGATTCAGTAGAATGCAGCATATCTCACTGAGACGCTTGGGGAAAAATATAAGGGTATAGTGGGGCCTATTTCTGGGCATTTTCACGCCTATTCTTGAAAAGTGTATGTCAGTAGTCCTTGGATCTTTTATTGTATTTCTGTGTTTATGAAGTGTTTGTTAGGCAAGTCTCTCTTCCCAGCATTAATAGAGTCTGGAGAGAAAGAAATCAAAGACCTTCACCTGTCTTCCCAGGAGCTCTGCTCACCTACTCTGCTAACTCTCCATTCCGTGCTCAAGGATTGCTTATGTTGGTGCTCCAAGGGCCGTATGAGATGACAGAGAACCTGGGTCAACCACTTGAAAGGGGAATGCCCTACTCGCCACTATCTTTCTGGCTTCCTTTACTTGGTTGAGAATTATGGACACATATTGATCGGTGTTAAACTTTGTAAGTGCCTTCCAAGTCATGGGCATTAGACCTTTGTCTGGAAAATTACTGTGACCCATTTTCTCTCATTCAGTACAGATGAATGGATGGAGAAGCTGCAGTCTGTATAATGCATGATGGGCTACTATGCAGCAGTAATAAAAGAGGAACTCATGCAGCTTGATGAGTTATAATACACGCAACCAATGTAGATGGAATTGGAGGGCATCATGCTAAGTGGATAAGTCAGAAAGAAGGATCTGTAGAAGAAAGGGAGACAAAATGAGAACATAAGCTAGTAATGACCAAGAGCTGGAGAATAGAGTAGTGGTAGTAGGGCATTTGCCTCGCATGCAGCCAACATAGGACAGACCCAGTTCAATTCCCAGCATCCTATATGGTCCCCGAGGCTGCCAGGAGCTATTTCTGAGTGCAAAGCCAGGAGTAACCCCTGAGCATCGCAGGGTGTGACTCAAACAAACAAACAAAAACAAAACAAAACAAAAATAACCCAAAAGATAGTAATGATCAATCACAAACCCTTGACATTGGAATACAGGACCTTGGAAACCCCAAATGGGTGGCAAAATTAGGCTACGAGAAACATTCAGACCTTGGAGGAAGGTTGCAGGCACTTTGGTGGTGGGGTGGTAGTAAGTTATTATATCCACACTATAAATGTTAATATAAATGTAGTAACATGTAGTCACATAAAGGTAACTACAGATGTTAACAGGATGATCACTTCCTAATAATTATAATAAGTTAAAAGGAAAAAAATGAGGGCCGGAGGGATAGCATTGCAGTAGGGTGTTTGCCTTGCGTGCAGCCGACCTGGGAAGAATATAAGTTTGATCCCAGGCATCGCAGATGGTCTCCCAAGCCTGCCAGGATCGATTTCTGAGTGCAGAGCCAGGGGTAACCCCAGTGCACTGCTGAGTGTGGCCCCAAAATCAATCAATCAATCAATTAATCAAATCAAATAAAAGGAACGGAATGTAGGCTGGAAGCAGCGTTGGAGCCAGACACTGCCTCAGACAGTTCTGGAACTTTCTCTCTGAAGCTGTTCTACGCCTGAAACTCTCTGAAGCTTTGAACAAGTCAGGTTGGGAAATGTCAGAGGGGACATTAGGACATCACTTGACCCTTCTGCTAGGCTCATCTGTCTTTCCTGTAGCCCCTACAGAATTGTCTGAGCTGCTTGGAGCCCAGGATTGGGAAGTTGCCACTCCCTGGATTATGCCCACCCCTGGCTTCTGGAGTATGTGTGGACAGATTCAGTACAGGTGAATGGATAGAGAAGTTTGACTCCCTTGTGACTGTTCTCTAGCAGGGCACTCTTGCCCTAGGCTGACCTGGTTATATCTTTAGCAAACTCAAGATTCCAGAATTCCTGGAAATATCCCAGATTGCCCTGTGATGAGCTCCTCTCATTTTGCCTCAGAGATTTTAAGGAGGCAGTCTTGCAATTCATATTCAGCCCAGCAGCTAAACTGAGCTTTATTCTTATGCCTGTCCTTCCCAAGGGTGTGTGTGTGGGGTGGGGTGGGGTGGGGTGAGGTGTGTGTGTGTGTGTGTGTGTGTGTGTGTGTGTGTGTGTGCGCGCGCGTGCGCGCGTGCGTGCTTTATTCTTATTTTTGCCCTTCCCAAGGGTGTGTGCGTCTGAGTGCATATATGCACATACCCCTTTCTTTCTCCCAGAGGTTGAAGGTGTAGGTTGGGTTCCTGAGAGAGATTGGCCGGTGGGCTAGGCTCAGGTCTCAGAGCAGGCGGCTCAGCCACTTCCATTTGCTTGCAGGTCTCTGCTCTCCTGGAGGTCTGTTGATAGGAAACACCCTTCCTGGAAAGACAACAGCTTGAGGACGCTTTAGATAAGGAGGGTGGGTATGGCTGGTGGGGCCAGAATAAAAGGATTACCCAGAGAAGAAGTTAGGAATCAACCTTCCTGGAGGTGGGTCCCACAGATAAAGATGTGTTTGAAGTTCAGTTGGCGGGAGATAGGATCTCTGTGGCAAAGCCTGTCACCCTTGAGCCTTCTGTATGGATGCGACCAGATAGAGAAATCAGGAGCTGGAGATAGGGAAGGGGGTCCCTTATCAGGGAGGCCCCTGCCCTGGCTTTGAGGTACTTCCTTCCTGTCCACCAGGTCATCTCTGCTTTACAGATACAGAGAAACTGAGGCCCAGAGCATCCTGCCCTGCTTTAAAAAACTTTTATGACCATTATTTTAATTCCTGATGGGCTGTCATTCCTGCAATGCCAGGAACAGCTCTACTTGCAAATGCTCCCCATTAAGCCACCACTTGATGGTGGCCATAACAGGCCCACTGCTCTGGTGGAGGACAAGAGTAGTAAGAGCCTCGTTTTAGTTCCAGTTTAGGGCTTTCAAGGGCATGCTCAGAGAGGCCTTGGCATGATTTGTATGAAATAAAGAGTCATTACTTCAAAACCCCATCAATCCTGAAAAATCCATATGGACAGTATTTTTTCTAATGTGGAAAGAAGGCCAAAAGGAGCATCTGGGAGCTTGCAAGCTGGAGCACTGGAGCTGTTCTCCTGGCACCACCCCACTTGGCAGGATTTACTTAGGGTTTGGTAACTCTGAGTGGCCTTAAAGCTGTGGTGACCAAAGGCAGAGGCCAGAGTTTGAGAGAAAAAGAGAGCATACAACCAACAAAATTAGACTGGATCCTTGGCACCACATATTATTTTCTGAGTTACCTCTAGGTGTGACTCCTGAGCACTGCTAGGCATGTACCAACACCTCCTGGCTCTGTGCTCAGAAATTTCTCCTGACAGGCTCAGGGGACCATATAGGATGCCAGGAATCAAACCATTGTGACTCCAAATACCATCCGTCCTGAGTCAGCTGTGTACAAAGCAAACACCCTACTGCTGTGCTATCTCTTTAGCCCCGTCATTTTATTTTCTGATGGTTCCATATTTGGCTGGTGGCAGAGCTGCCTTTGGCTTTAGTGTTGGGACTGGGATCCACCCACTATTCTTACCTTGTTTTCAACAGGAATTTGCTTTTGGTTTCTGTAGAGTATTTCCTGGGACCCCCTGAGGAATTGGCTAACAAGTGGCACATAGAAGCGTCAGAGTGGTCCAACAGCTCGGAGAGAGCCCCAATGACCTTGTGCCCTCCAAGCCAAAGTTGTTGTAACTTTGGCCAAGTGATTTGTGTCCTTCGAGGACATGACCCTGAATACTTAAAGTGGGTTTATAGCAGCAGAGGAACAATGGCCACTTAACTTGATTATCATGTACCCAAGGGTAAGCCTTGACTATTCCAGGGTCACACCAATGAGAATCTTTGGCGCTCTGCCCAGGACCCCATCTTCTCTCTATTCCCCTTTGCTCTGACTTTGCCCAAACCAACTCTCCCATCTCAGTTCTCTCCCTGGTGGCTTTCAGGGGTTCCCCATCCAGCTCTGAAGTCCAACCATCCTCTGATTTGGACACCTAACCCCTCTCCCCATGGGGCTCAGCTTGTCCTCGGCCTTTCAGCCATGTGAATATTACCAGTTGCTTTTTATTCCCAGAGGTAGCTCCTTTCTGAGCAGATCTGGGAGGACCTTGCCCAGGTCCTGCTGTGTGAAAAGTCAGCACCAGTTGCCCAAGTTCCAACAGCAAACTGGGAGCAGCTGTCCTCATGCCCCAGCTCTGCTCATTCACAAGGTTGCAGCCTGACCCTGCTTTTCGACGTGTCCACCCAGTATTCAATCTTTGTGAGGGGCTGGGGCATCAGTGCTGCTCCCAGAGGGTCTTCTGAGAGTTTGATCCATCTGGAACTGTTTGAGAGAGTCAGGAATATCAAAAAGGGGGAAATACTGGAGGGTACCAAGACCAAACAGTCGTATGAACATTGAGTGGAAGTAAAAAATGATCGGACTTAAACACCAAATCCAAAGCCAATGACAACAGAATCGATATCCAATCTACAAGCTAGATACAGGGGGACCACTTATACTAGCAGACTGAGGGGCAAAGGAGGGGGATATGGGATGCATGCTGGGAACAGGGGTGGTGGGAGGACATTGGTGGTGGGGATGCCCCTGATTCAATGTCACTATGTACCTAGAGTATTACTGTGAAAGATTTTTTGTTGTTGTTGTTGTTTTTTGGGGGGAGGGGGGCTCACACCCGGGAACCCTCAGGGGTTGGTTACTTCTGGCTCTATGCTCAGAAATCACTCCTGGCAGGCTCTGGGGACAATATGGGATGCCGGGATTCGAACCATTGACCTTCTGCATGAAAGGCAAACACATTAACTCTATGCTATCTCTTCAGCCCCAACTGTGAAAGATTTGTAATCCACTTTGGTCAAAATAAAATTATTATTAAAAAATAAAAAAAGAGGCTGAAACCTGAGATGCCTGCTGGTGTCTTTCCCTGTGGAGCCGGCACTGAGCACTAAGCCCAGCTATGTCATGTGAGCAAAGGGAGGTTTAAAGAAGGAGTAACCCAAAAGCCAGGTTACTTTTGCACTTTTCAGCGTGGCATGAGAGAGTTGGAGAACCTCTGAGTTGTATCTTGCTGGGAGCCTCTGTCTTGTCTTTGTCTCATCTATCAATCAAATGAAGATAGAAGGTTATTTCATTGGGGCTGGAGCAGTGGCACAAGTGGTAGGGTGTCTTCCTTGAACACGCTGGCCGAGGACAGACCATGGTTTGATCCCCCAGTGTCCCATATAGTCCCCCAAGCCAGGAGCGATTTCTGAGCGCATAGCCAGGAGTAACTCCTGAGCGTCATCGGGTGTGAGAGTTGTGACCCGAAAGGCAAAAAAAAAAAGGGAAGGATATTTCACCCCTTCTCCCAGACTCCTGCAGTTCCCTTTGGAGGAGAAACAGTGAGGGGAGTTCTTGACTGTTGGTATAAGGGAAAGATGAATGCTTGTCTTAGAAGAAGCGGCTTCTGCTGAGCTCTGTTTAGGGAGCAAAGGCAGCGTGGGCAGTATTTCTGTCTTGAACAGTCCCACACTTCCAGGCAAGCAAAGGGGTGGGAGTTGTTGAAGCAGGCGTCATCTAGCAGGCCACTATTGGGCATGCCAGCCTGAGAGTGACCTTTGTTTGTTTGGTTTGGTTTGGTTTGGTTTGGTTTTGGGGTACACCTAGTGATGCTCAGGGCTTTACTCCTGGCTCTGTGCTCAGAAATCACTCCTGGCTCAGGGGACCATATGGAATGCCAGGGATCGAAAACAGGTCTGTCCTGGGTAAGCTGTGTACAAAGCAAATGCCCTACCACTGTGCTATCGCTCTGGCCCCTGAGGGTGGCCTTTGTATCTCTCCAGGGCAACATGCATATTGGCTCACTTCATAGAGGAGGGTCTGCAGTTACTCAGGTTCATAGCTGAGGTCCTCCTATATTCCACCTGTGACTCCTCCACAGCACTGAACTTGTCTCATTGGGCAGCATGTTGATCCCCTGCAGGCCTTTGGCTGTCCATCTGCTGTCCCCAGATCAGGAACACTCAAGGAATGTGGCTAGGATGGGAGGGAGGCCAGGGTTTGGCAGAAGTGACCCTAGAATTTGTGCTCATCCCTAACCTCCCAGTGTCATCGTGCTGGCCCAGGGCTCTCTCAGTGGCCCTTTAGCTTTATGGTTGTGATTGGCTGCCTTGCCACATAACAGAAGTTCACTGGGCTGAGGAGAATGGGGCTGAGAGTAGGGGAGCTCTGCCATTTTCTCCTCAGAGCACTCGATCACTTCAAAAAGAAACTTTTGGAACGGGTCCGAAATAACATCCCATTTTTGAGAGATAAAGGGTTAAGGTGCTTGCCTTGCATGTGACTAGCCCAGATTCGACGCCCACCCCCTGCACCTCTAGTCCTTGAGTACAGAGCCCAGTGTAATCCTTGAACACAGCTAGGTTTGGCCCTAAATGAGAAAAATAAGATTCCTTGATGCTCTGTCTTGAAGAAGGGGACGAAATCATGGCTTCTGTACCCCCTGAAGTAGGTGGATATATTTAGTCACATGGAGGGAAGATTCTACTGTGCTGGAGCCCCGTGCCCAAAAGTCTGAGCGAATCATGCTAAAGACACAGATGGATGGGACATCTGTGCCTTGAAGATCTGAGGTGATCTGAGAGCTAGCCACTGCTGTTATTTCCACAGCATCTCATCATTGGCAGGTGTCCTAGCAAGGTGAAAGCTCTGGGAGACACCAGTGTTGGATGCTAGAACATACACGTGATGAGGAAGTCTACTCTTTACCCCAGGAGACTCCTCCTATGCTATCTGTATCTCACTAAATTCTCTCACTGCCCCACAAAGAAGTTTCTGGAAAGTACCATATTACTGCTGCACCAAGAGTCTGGCTGATGAGAGAATATGTTCCAAGGGTAGGAACTGGGGTTGCTGCTGGGCTGCTGACTCTACAGCCCCACTGTTGCTGGGATGGCTGGAAACCCCCTCTTCTGACCCGCCCCATAGAAAACAGAAGTTGTGTATGTGTAGATTATGTGTAGCTGCTGGTTCTTCAAGTTG